>NW_027361818.1:28257500-28602500 GCF_039654945.1 Dendrobates tinctorius | reverse complement strand
TTTTAAACCTCCTAAAAGGCTAATAAAATAAATTAGCGTTTTAAAAATGGAGCTGATGTAAGGCAGACATGTGGGAAATGTTATTTATTAATGTTTTTGTGTGGAATGACTATCTGGATTAAAGGGATAATCATTCAAAGATTGAAAATTGCAATTTTTTTTTACATTTTTTCAAGTTTCTGATATTTTTTATAAATAAACACAAAACATATCAATCTAAATTTACCACTATCATAAATTATAATGTGCCACGAAAAAGTGACATTGGTCAGAATTTTAAAAATTGGCCTGGTCACGACGGGGTTAAAAGATGTCAGCACTTGCATTGTTTCTGATACACCAGAGAAAATCCAGATTTTATTTGGAGTTAAAAATTACTAATGAGGAGTTTAATACTGATCCTTGCTGGCACTGTGTAAAAAATACAGCTATTAAGGTCCTGTTTTTGCCGTGTGTAACAGATCAATCATGTCCCAGTCACACTTAGTGACTATACACCTACAACATTTCAGTGGATATCTCTTGAATTTCAATTTCTAGTCACAACCTGGCACATCAGCAGTGAAGTAGGACACCACAATCACAGTAGGTCTATTTCTATCCCTATCGTGTGTGGTCTGAGCTCCTATCCCTAAAGTACAAGCAATAAATGGTGCTCCATGGCTTGCTGCTATATTTTATACTGTTTATATCCCCTTTAATGGCTGTACAAGACTATGTAAACTGAATGCTGCAGGACAATATTGGGACACCATTAGCAAATTCACTGAATCTTCACCTGTATTCCTTGACCATGACACCACAAAAACACTAGTGTACACCCTTATCATCTCCCGCCTCGACTACTGCAACCGCCTACTCTCTGGCCTCCCCTCTAGCACTCTGGCACCACTCCAATCCATCCTACATTGTGCTGCCCGACTAATCCACCTGTCTCCCCGTTATTCTCCAGCCTCTCTCCTATGCCAAGCACTTCATTGACTTCCTATCTTCCAGAGGCTCCAGGTCAAAACCCTAACTATGACATACAAAGCCATCCACAACCTGTCTCCTCCATACATCTGTGACATGGTCTCCCAGTACTTACCCACACGCAACTTCCGATCCTCACAAGATCTCCGTCTGTACTCCCCTCTTATCTCCTCTTCACACAATCGCAGACAAGATTTCTCCCGTGTTTCCCCCATACTCTGGAATTATCTATCCCAACACATCAGACTCTCACCTACCATGAAAACCTTCAAAAAGAACCTGAAGACCCACCTGTTCCGACAAGCCTACAACCTGCAATGATCCTCGGTCTACTGAACCACCACACGACCTGCTCTACCCTCTCCTACTGTATCCTCACCCATCCCCTGTAGACTGTGAGCCCTTGCGGGCAGGGTCCTCTCTCCTTCTGTACTTATGTGTGTCTTGTATTGCTCATGTTTATTGTACTTGACTATTTTTGCCCATTTTCACATGTAAAGCGCCATGGGATAAGTGGCGCTATAAAAATGTATAATAATAATAACTGTGTGTGAGAAATGGTTCCAGGCAGGTGTTTTGCTCTACTAATCTTCAGGAACCCAAGCACAGATTGTTTAAACTCAAACTGTAAATTTCAGGAAATTTGACCCAAACTCAATCTTTGTGGGTTGATCTGCCAATCTCTATACTTTGGAGAGGAAAGCTTTATTTGATGGAGAGGATAGTTGTAAGGGTTCCTCATGATAGAAACCAATTGTCAGTGGTTCCATGACGGTGACAAAATAATTGCCTCAGTGAACCACGTCACCCAATCAGTTTCCTCATTGTCTCCTTGATGTCTTTATTTCTTAGACTGTATATTATTGGATTCAGCAATGGTGTCACCACAGTATAGAAGAGGGAGACAACCTTGTTAATAGTCATTGAAACTCCTTTTGTGGGAGTCAAATAAATAGTGATTAATGTCCCATAGAAAATGGAAACGACGGTCAGATGAGAACTACAGGTGGAGAAAGCTTTCCTCTTCTGCAGATCGGATGAGAGGCTGAGGATGGTGTTCACTATGCATCCATAAGACGTTACCGTCATGACAGAGGGTAACATTATGACAAAAACACTCAAATAGAAAGCCTCCATCTCTACTGTCAATGTTTCTGAACAAGACAGTTTTATCAATGGGGCAAAATCACAAAAGAAATGGTCAATGACATTTGGTCCACAGAATTCCAGTCCAAAAATGGAGAGAGTAGATACAAGGATAAGTGAAGCCCCCAAAATCCAGGAAATTAGGATCATTTTTAAAAGCAAGGCAAAATTCATGATTGTGGTATAGCGGAGAGGGTTACAGATGGCCAGATACCTATCGTAAGCCATTACTGCGAGTACAAGGCACTCAATGGACTCGGAGACTCCAAAGATATAAAACTGGAAGATGCAACCAGAAAAAGACAAGATCAATCCATCATTAAGTACACAGGCAAGAGTGTTAGGGACTATATCTGTGGTGAGCAAAATGTCAGATATGGACAGTTGTGTGAGGAACACGTACATGGGAGTGTGGAGGGTCCTGGTCATGGACACCAGGGCGATGATCAAGAGATTCCCACATATCGTCACACAGTAAACCACAAGGAGCAGAATGAAGAGAAGGATCTTCAAATGGTGCATATTTGTGAAGCCAAGAAGAAATATTTTGTTTACTGTGGTGTAGTTTCTATTATCCATTGCAAGGAGAACTAGTCGTTACTGAAGTCAAGACAACAGGAAAAGACAAAAACTGACCTGCCGAGTACCTGGTTTTCTATAATGCACAAAATGGCAGAAATGGAAAAGAAAGAACACGATGGAGCGAATGTGAACGTTCTTTATAGCTTACATGTAAGTGCTATAGAGAATAACCTTAATGCTCTTGTGTACAGCAGAGATTTCGCTAATAAGTCAATAAGGGAAAAGCAAGAAGGCAAATAAATATTCCTATTATAACTTCTCAAGAGACTTCACAGGGCAAGTATCAGAGCTTATGCTTGTAGAAAGCCAATTTGGACTCCCTGACAAAAGCTGGAAAAAATTCCCCCATTTTGCTTTGAAAGTGAGAATCTAAAAGCGTGACCAACCAATAACCATCACATTCCTTCATGGTAACGAAACACCCGTCCTCCCTCAAGCATAGGAACAATACAGCTTTCCATGCCTGTCAACACAATCGAGGTCCCTTTATTTTCATTATTGTGGCCCCATTGTGATGATTGGTTGTCATGGCTTTCGTCATAATAATAATAATCTTTATTTATATAGCGCCAACATATTCCGCAGCGCTTTACAGTTTAAGGCAATGTGCACACGTTGCGGATTCTGCTGCATTTCCGCAGCGGTTTTGGCCCTGCGGAAACGCAGCAGTTCCGCAGACATGGTACAGTACCATGTTATCCAATGGCATTTCAAAACCGCAGTGCTCACGCTGCGGTTTTTTCCGCACGGTTTTGCTGTGGTTTACAAACCGCAGCATGTCAATTGTTTGGGCAGATTTCGCAGCGGTTTCACACATTTAACATAGTAGAGGTGTGAAACCGCAGGCTAATCCGCAGGAAAACCGCAGGTCACTTTACCTGCGGTTTTACCTGCGGATCCGCGCAGAAAAAGCCACAGGTGAATCTGCAGTGTGTGCACATAGCCTAACAGTTTAAAAACACAAGTCATAACTCATAAGTAACAACGTTAACAATACAATAATTAAAGTAAAATAAGACGACCCTGCTCTTGAGAGCTTACAATCTACAATGAGGTGGGGGAGATACAGAGTACAGGTGTGTATTTACAATGATGTATTTACAATGATGGTCCAGCCATCTTGAGAAGGTGGGGGATAGAGATAGTGAATGGGCTACTCATGCACACTTACACTTAAAATGACTTTGATTAGTGAACGTGATAGGCTGCTCTGAACAAATGTGTTTTGAGGTAGCGCTTAAAACTGTGCAAATTGTGGATAGTCCTAATTTCTTGGGGTAGAGCATTCCAGAGGATAGGAGCAGCACGGGAGAAGTCTTGGAGTCGGGAGTAGGAGGTACGGATTAATGCAGAGGTTAGTGGAAAGTCTTTTGCAGAGCGCAGCCATTGGCTAGGCCACAAGACAGAAATGAGGGAGGAGGTGTAGGGGGGTGCCGCACTGTGGAGAGCTTTGTGGGTGAGAAAAAGTACTTTGAATTAGATCCTATAATGAATGGGCAGCCAGTGTAATGATTGGTGAAGTGCGGACGCGTCTGACTACCGATTAACCAGATGGATGACCCTGGTTGCTGCAATAAGTATGGACTGGAGAGGGGAAAGTCTAGTAACGGGGAGGCCAATTAATAGAGCGTTGCAGTAATCCAGGCGTGAGTGGATCAATGCGACAGTGAGGGCTTTTGTTGTTTCCATGGTGACAAAAAGGCGAATTCTGGAAATATTCTTTAGTTGTAAGCGGCAAGAGAGGGCAAGAGATTGTATATAGGATGTGAAGGAAAGATTGGTGTCAAACATAACGCCCAGACAGCGCGCCTGCTGCCGGGGTGTTATTATGGTGCCACCCACGGAGAGGGAAATGTCAGATTTAGGGAGGTTAGTAGATGGCAGGAGCAGAAGAAGTTCTGTTGTGAACTCATTTTCTGGTCTGCCTCTGGTTTCTGGGAGGGAACTGTTTGTCCTGAGAGAGGAGTTGTGAGTTCTCTTTCCGGGCTCCCTCTGGTGGTGGCATGAGGTAATGAAGCTGATCCAATTAACAGAGACCTGCCACCTGATAATGAGGACGATGATTGGACATCCAGAGTCTCAGACTGGATTTAAGACAGCCGACTCCCTATTCCCATGCTGGTGATTTTTTTCCTGCCTCCTGAGATCTTAGTTTCCAGTTCAGTTCCTGTCTTCTCAAGCTAAGTTTTCTCTGCTAATGTCCACATTTGATTTGGTTTTGTCTATTCAGTTTTTGTGTGGTCAGCCAGCCCCGGCTGGGGCTGTGCTGAATTTCCACTCTTATGTTACTGTATGTGCCAGTTTGCTTTTTGTGCCTTATTAGATTGGCCTCTTTTTGCTCTGTTCTCAGAATATGCCAGAGTGCTGATATAGTGGGTGAAGTCTAGTGACTTCAGGGTTTTTTTTGCTATCAGAAGTGTTGGACATTTTTTGCAGGGTTTTTTTGGCGTGATTGCAGACAGTATCTTTCCTTTCCTGTCCTTTCTAGTTAGTGTGGGCCCCATCGTTTGCTCAGCCTATTTTCCTGCCTGTGTTTGTGCTTTCATCTTGTTTCACCGTCAATACATGTGTGGGGGCTGTCTATTCCTTTGGGGTCTGCTCTGGGACAGTTTAGATTTCCCCTTTTCTTGCTTTAGGCTTATTTAGTCCTCCGGCTGTGACGAGGCGTCTAGAATCATCGTAGGTACGCGCCACGGCTGCTGTTAGTTTTGTGGTTAGGATCAGGGGTCTGCAATCCGCGTAGTTACCAACCTCTCTGGTTTTCTGTGACTTAGCTTGGCTTTGTTTTCCTCCTCGGTGACCCATTCATAACAGAATCACCAGCCATACCGCAGATTCTAGGGTACTCAAAAGCAGGAAAAAATTGTTAAAAAAAAAGTGTTAGATTTTTTTTTTATATGTATTTTTTCCTCTTTTTCCCTGGGGCAGTAGGAGGATTTTTCTCTAATAGAGAATAAGCATTTGTGTGATCGTGTGGAGCAGCTCGCTGCTGAAGTGCGGGGAATTTCCACCTATCTCACTCAGTCACATGCTGTTGAACCAAAGATCCCTACTCCTGATGTGTTTTCAGCGGATTGGTCTAAATTTTTGAATTTTAAGAATAATTGTAAATTATTTCTTGCCATGAAGCCTAACTCATCGGGGAGCTCTGTGCAGCAGGTTAAGATTGTCATTTCCTTGCTGCGCGGCGATCCCCAGGATTGGGCTTTCTCTCTGACACCTGAAAATCCTATTCTGACTAATGTGGATGCATTTTTTCAAGCCTCGGGGTTGTTGTATGATGAATCTAATGCTGTTGATCAAGCTGAGAAAACCCTGTTGGCATTAAACCAGGGTCAGGATTCAGCAGAGTTATACTGTCAAAAATTCTGAAAGTGGACGGTCCTTACTACATGGAATGCATTGGCAGCTCTCTTTCAGAAGGGTATATCAGAGACTGTAAAAAATGTTATGGTGGGATTTCCTTTTCCCTTTGGTCTTGATGATTCTATGTCATTAGCCATTCAAGTTGATCGGCGTTTACGTGAACGTAAAACTACACGAGAGGCATTGCCACCTTATGAACAAACGTCTGAACCTATGCAATGAAATAGGGTTTTGTCTAGGGCGCAACGTCAGGAGTTTAGAAGGCGTAATAAGCTGTGTTTTTTCCTGTGGAGACGCCTCTCACCATCCAGTCATCCACAGTCCACGATTGCTTTTCCTTAGCCCACTGTAGCCTTGTTTTTTTCTGTTTAGGTGTTAATGATGGCTTTCATTTAGCTTTTCTGTATGTAAATACCATTTCCTTTAGGAGGCTTCTTACAGTTCGGTCACAGACGTTGACTCCAGTTTCCTCCCATTCATTCCTCATTTGTTTTGTTGTGCATTTCCTGTTTTGGAGACATATTGCTTTATGTTTCCAGTCTTGACACTTTGATGTCTTCCTTGGGCTACCAGTATGTTTGCCTTTAACAGCCTGCCCAAATTTTAGACATAGCTGACTGTGAACAACCAACATCTTTTGCAACATTGCGTGATGATTTACCATCTTTTAAGAGTTTGATAATCCTCTCCTTTGTTTCAATTGACATCTCTCATGTTGGAGCCATGGTTCATGTCAGTCCACTTGGTGCAACTGCTCTCCAAGGTGTGATCAGTTCACTCCTTTATAGATGCAGACTAACGAGCAGATTTGATTTAATTTAATGCAGGTGTTAGTTTTGGGAATGAAAATTGACAGGGTGATTCCATAATTTTTGCCAGCGATTGTAGAAGCTGGTTGTTATAACTTTATATACTCCGTGTAATGGAGGTCGGTGATGTGGATCAGAAAAGAGGCCTGAGCTCATAGGTTTTCAGTTCCATAGTATTTATCAGAATCAAGCAGGTTTACAGATAAGACACAGCAGGGTAAATGCAGATGAGGATAATAATGCAGTGAGCAAACGTACAGACCGTGGAGACGTATGAAGTCCAAGTTGCCAGATCCGGAGACCTGGAGAGCAGGCAGGCCTGCTAGCAGGAAACAGTCCTTGAAGTGGTGGTGGGTGCAGAGCTGATCCGAAGAAACAAGTCTATACAATGAGACCAAGATTCCCAGGCAGGCGGGGTATCCCAAGGTAACGGGTAACGAAGAGACGAGCTAGGTAGCAGTCCTTCCAGCTTGATAACAAGTCCAAGAACAAGTATACTCAAGCAATGAGTAATCATACAGAGCATCCTTATATACAGAGCAGACAGGAACAAGAGAGATCAACACAGGAAATAAGATGGCCCCTGTTGAGGCTCGTGACTCCATCTTGGATGAGGGCAAAATGAACTAAACTAAGGGCAAAGCAGAAACTGAGCGACAGACATAAGGCAAGGATTTCAGAGAAACGGATATGCAGGCCAAGTCCTTACATTACTCTCCCCTTAAAAGACGTCCTCTGGACGATCTTAAGTCCGGCTTATTGGGATGTCTGCTGTGGAACAGTCTGATTAAGTGAGGAGCATGGACGTTCTCCACTGGTTCCCAGGAATTCTCTTCAGCCGAATATCCTTGCCATTTTACCAAGTATTGGAGACGTCTCCTATGAACCCGTGAATCCAAGATACTTTCCACGATGAATTCCTCTTGCCTGTAAACGAGAACTGGGTCAGGAGGAGCAGAGGTGCGTCCGGGAAAAGGGTTAGGCACTGCCGGCTTTAACAAAGAGACATTAAAGGATGAATTTTCAATGAGTTAGGCAACTTGAGTCGACAGGCTACAGAATTCACTATACTGCTGATCTTATATGGGCCGACATATTTTTGCCCCAGTTTAGACGTTGGGATCCTGAGCTTCCAGTTCTTAGTTGAGAGCCAAACCATGTCTCCTACCTTGTATATTGGAGCTGTCTTACGGAATTTGTCTGCTGCCTTCTTGTATCTTTCCTGTGCTGAACCTAAAGTGTCTTTAAGAACTTCCAAATTGCGTTGCAAGGACGAAATGCGGTCAGCTACCACAGGCACAGAGATGTCTATTGGAAGTCGAGGAAGAATACTGGGGTGGTATCCCTTGTTGGCAAAGAACGGAGACAATTTGGTGGAAGCATTCTGAGAATTATTATATGTGAATTCAGCCAGCGGAAGCAAACTCACCCAATCGTCCTGTAGGTGGCACACATAGCAACGCAGATATTGCTCCAAGGTCTGATTGGTCCTTTCAGTTTGGCCGTTAGACTGTGGATGAAAAGCAGATGACAATTTTACTTTGATGTCCAGAGCAGGACAGAAGCTTTGCCAAAACCGTGAGGTAAATTGAACCCCACAATCCAATATTACTTCATCTGGAGCTCCGTGCAAACGAAAAACATTTTGTACAACAAGATCTGCTGTCTGTTTAGCTGTTGGTACACCAGCGCAGGGAATGAAATGAGCAGCTTTAGTCAGCCGGTCAACTACTACTAGAATTGTGTTTTTCCCCTGTGACAGAGGCAACTCAACAATAAAGTCCATTGAAATAGACCCCCAAGGACGAGATGGAACAGGCAGAGGTTGCAAGAGTCCTGTCGGTGAGGAGCGAGGAACTTTTGACCTGGCACATACCTCACATGACGACACATACTGAAGCACATCTTTCCGAAAGGTTGGCCACCAAAAAAAACGAGACAGAAATTCCTGAGTCTTCTGAACTCCCCTATGGCCGGCAAACTTTGAGTCATGCATTACTTTTAAGACACTTAGTTTTACTGTTTCTGGAACATACAAACACTGTCCTTGAAACCAAAGTCCATTCTTGAAAGTTAGATTTACCTGGGTGGGGGGTAGCCCCAAAAGCGAATCTGCAGCATAAGCCTCCTTAATCTCCGTTTAAAGATCTTGATTATGTAGGACACTTACAAAGTTATTCTCAGATAGAATGGTCCTTGGAGGCGAAGCCGGAGTTGCTTCATCTGAATGAATCCTGGACAGTGCATCTGCCTTTCCATTGCGAGAGCCCAGCCTATAGGAGATGACAAAATCAAACTGGTTAAGGAAAAGACTCCACCGAGCCTGTCTGGGTTTTAGACATCTTGCCGACCTCATAAATTCGAGATTCTGGTGATCCGTGAGTATAACAATCTGTTGGGATGCTCCTAGTAACAGATGTCTCCATTCTTTAAATGCGGTTATAACGGCTAACAGTTCTTTGTTGCCAACGTCGTAATTCCTTTCGGCAGGTGATAACTTTTGAGAGAGAAAGGCACACAGATGCAAGAGATCTTTCTCACCTGTCCTTTGCGAGAGTATGGACCCTACCGCACAGTCCGAGGCGTCCACTTCCACTATGAAGGCCTTGTCTGGGTCAGGATGTACGAGAACGGGAGCTGTCGTAAATTTAGACTTTAATGTGGAAAATGCTGTTTGAGCTTGAGTTGACCAGACAAATGGTGTCTTCTTCTGGGTTAAATGAGTGATGGGTTCAACGATTGCTGAAAAATTTTTAATGAATCGTCTGTAGAAATTAGCGAATCCGATGAATCGCTGTACCTCCTTCACTGATTTGGGAGTTGGCCACTCCTGAATTGGCTTGCGTCTTGCTTACATCCATGCTGAGACCCTGGGGAGAGATAACATATCCCAAAAATTGAATTTCTGTTTTGTGAAACTCACATTTCTCCAGTTTAATGTATAAATGATTTTGCCGTAGACGATCCAAAACCATTTTCACGTGTCGCTGATGATCCTCGATATTGCTGGAAAAAAATTAAAATGTCATCCAAGTAAATCACAACAAAAATATCAAGTATGTCTCTGAAAACATAATTTGCCAAGTGCTGGAACGTAGCTGGTGCATTACGGAGGCCAAAAGACATAACTAGGTACTCAAAATGTCCATAACGTGATCGAAATGCCGTTTTCCACTCGTCGCCAGGACGAATCCGTACTAAATTGTATGCACCACGAAGATCTAATTTAGGGAAGATTTTGGCGTGTCGAACTCTCTCAAGTAACTCAGGAATTAGTGGAAGTGGGTAAGAGTTCCTGATCGTGATTTTGTTGAGCTCCCGGTAGTCAATGCATGGACAAAGTGAACCATCTTTCTTTTTGACAAAGAAGATTGGGGCACCCGCTGGGGAGGAAGATGGTCGTATAAACCCTTTAACTAAATTTTCGTCAATATACTCTTTAAGAGCTTTTAATTCCGGACCAGACAGTGGATAAATACTCCCGAATGGAATTGCGGCACCAGGCAATAATTCCACGGGGCAATCATATGGCCGATGTGGCGGTAATTTATCCGCATTTTTCTTGTCACACACATCACTAAAATCCCGATACTCTACCGGTAGTGTCGAGTCGACCGCGGCTGCTGTTTTCACTGGAGCCAGCTCTCCGGACCCTGCTAATTCATTTGGAAATTGTAACTCCTTTGTTGTCCAATTGATCATAGGATTACGCAGCCGTAAACAAGGCAGACCTAAAATAATATTAAAATTAGGAGAGGAAATCAGTAAAAAAGACATTTTTTCCGAATGATCTGCCCCCATATGGATCTTTAGTGGGACTGTTTCGAGTTTCACAGGCCCAGATATCAATGGAGACCCATCCACGGTCTCTATAAACACCGGAGAGTCCCTCTTTCGTGAAAGAATGCCATGTTTCTCAGCAAAGGAAGTGTCCATGAGATTGCTGCAAGCTCCAGAGTCTATCATGGCGGAGCACGTGATCCAGCGGGAATGTACCCAGATCTTGATAGAAATGCAACAGAGCGAATCTCTCCTGGCTGTGGTAGAACTCGCAGAAAGTAAGGCAATATCCACAGGTGATGAGGCCTCGGATGAATCATCAGGGAAATCAAAATTTGCAGCCGTTATTTCCTGACTGTGTGAATGAGAACCTACCGAAGAAATATCTGAAAAGTCAAGTTCGGTCACTGCAGCTGCGGACTTGCGATTTTTCCCAGGGCACTCCGATATATAATCACCCGACTTTCCGCAATAGAAACACAAGTTCTCCTTGAAACGATATTCCTTACGTGTATCAATGACTTTTCTCCGTACTGCGTCGACCTGCATAGGTTCAGACTCTGTCTGGGATAAAGTCTTGCTCAGCCCATTTTTCCTGTCGATGTTCAGTGAGACGAATGTCAATCCGAATACAATGAGGTATAAAGTCAGCTAGATTAGTAGGTGATTCTCCTCGAGCCAGTTCATCCTTAATTGAAGCAGACAAACCTCTCCTGAACACTGCATACTTTGAAGAATCGCATCATGTCGTATCCAGCACCCACCTCCGGAACTCCATTGCATATTCCACCACCGGACGCTTCCCTTGACGAAGTGTCAGTAATGCGGTTTCTGCTGTTAAACTTCGGTTGGGGTCATCAAACATTTGAGACATTGCGGCAGTAAAGTCATTCAAAGAATTCAGGCATACATCATTAGTCTCATTTAATGGATTAGCCCAGGCTAGCGCTTTGTTTGTTAGCAACATAATCATAGTCAATACCTTATCTCGATCAGATAAAAACTGGGCCGCACATGCAGAGAAATACAGCTGACATTGATTAAAAAATCCCCGAAATTTCTCTCTTTCACCACCGAACCTGAATGGTGGGAGTTTAGGAAAACCCGGACCCGGAGCTGGAATTGGAGCCGGGGCAGCAACCACAGCTGCAGTCTCTACATTTGAAAGTCGAGACGCTAAGGCCTGAATAGACGTATCGGCCACATTCGCGTTATGATTGGTTTGCGATTCAAAGGTCCCCAGCTTTGTTTTAATAGCCTGCAGCTCCCCATGAAGTCCAGAAACAAATGAGCAAAGTTTCTTCATTCGTACCTCCATAGAATCTGACCCAGAGATCTCCATCTTTGATGGCTTGAGTATTCTGTTTTAACTTTATATACTCCGTGTAATGGAGGTCGGTGACGTGGATCAGAAAAGAGGCCTGAGCTCATAGGTTTTCAGTTCTGTAGTATTTATCAGAATCAAGCAGGTTTACAGATAAGATACAGCAGGGTAAAAGCAGATGAAGATAATAATGCAGTGAGCAAACGTACAGACCGTGGAGACGTATGAAGTCCAAGTTGCCAGATCCGGAGACCTGGAGAGCAGGCCAGGCCTGCTAGCAGGAAATAATAATAATAATAATTTTTATTTATATAGCGCCAACATATTCCGCAGCACTTTACAATTAAGCGGGGACATGTACAGACAATAAATTCAATACAAGTTAAGACAATTCAAACAGTGACATTAGGAGTGAGGTCCCTGCTCGCAAGCTTACAATCTACAAGGAAATGGGGGGACACAGTAGGTGAGAAGCGCTTGTTAATTCAGGTCTGGCAATTATAATAGGGATTTTCATATAAAGCTGCATGATCCGGTCATCAGCCCGTGTGTTTAAGTGCAATAGACAAGTATCAAGTGCAGTTATCATGTGCATGAAGGGTGTGGAGACAGATGAATAGTAGGGTGCAAATTCAGAATAATATTTGGAAGGAGGGAACAGGGCAAAGTTAGCTTGCTGAGTAGTTGATGTGGTAGGCTTGTTTGAAGAGATGGGTTTTCAAAGCGCGCTTGAATAGGTCAGGGCTAGGTATCAGTCTGATCGTCTGGGGAAGTGCATTCCAGAGAGCTGGAGCAGCACGAGAGAAGTCTTGGAGACGGAGGTGCGAGGTTCGGATTACGGGGGATGTTAGTCTTAGGTCATTTGTAGAACGGAGGGCACGTGTAGGGCGATAGACAGAGATGAGAGAGGAGATATAAGGCGGTGCAGAACAGTGGAGAGCTTTGTGGGTGAGAGAGATGAGTTTATACTGGACCCTGTAGCGAATAGGTAGCCAGTGTAATGACTGGCACAAGATGGAGGCATCGGTGAATCGGCTGGACAGAAATATGACCCTGGCTGCCGCATTCAAGATGGATTGGAGAGGAGAAAGTTTGGTAAGAGGGAGACCGATCAGAAGAGAGTTGCAGTAGTCCAGACGAGAATGAATAAGAGCGACAGTAAGAGTCTTAGCAGTTTCAAAGGTGAGAAAAGGTCGGATTCTGGAGATGTTTTTAAGATGCAGGTGACAAGAGCGACTGAGTGATCGGATGTATGGAATAAAGAAAAGTTCAGTGTCGAATATGACCCCAAGACAGCGGGCATGCTGCTTGGGAGTTATGGTTGAACCCTCCAGGGTTATTTCGATGTTAGGTAGAGTGAGGTTAGTAGAGGGGAGAAACACAAGAAGTTCAGTTTTAGAGAGATTTAGTTTCAGATAGAGGGAGGACATGATGCTAGAGACAGCAGACAGACAATCCTTGGTATTTTGAATTAGGGTAGGGGTGATGTCAGGGGAAGAAGTGTATAATTGGGTGTCATCAGCATAGAGATGATACTGGAACCCAAATCTGCTGATTGTTTGTCCAATAGGGGCAGTGTATAAAGAGAAGAGGAGGGGGCCTAGGACTGAGCCCTGCGGGACCCCGATAGTAAGGGGACGAGAAGAGGAAGAGGAGCCGGAAAAAGATACAGTGAAGGAGCGGTCAGAGAGGTAGGAGGAGAACCAGGAGAGGGCTGTGTCCTTGAGGCCTATAAAGCGGAGCATAGTGAGGAGGAGCTGGTGATCCACAGTGTCAAATGCGTCAGAGAGATCCAGGAGAATCAGCAGGGAGCAATGACCTTTCGATTTAGCTGTTATTAAATCATTAGAGACTTTAGTGAGGGCAGTTTCAGTAGAGTGTAAAGAGCGGAAACCAGATTGTAAGGGGTCGAGAAGAGAGTTATCCGAGAGATAGCGGATTAGACGGGAGTGGACAAGGCATTCCAGGAGTTTAGAGATGAAGGGAAGGTTAGAGACAGGTCTGTAGTTAGCAGTGCAGTTCTGGTCCAGGGATGGCTTTTTAAGTAAAGGGGTTATGATGGCATGTTTAAATGAGGAGGGAAATATACCTGAAGAAAGAGAGAGGTTAAATATTTTAGTCAGGTGAGTGGTGACCACTGGTGAGAGAGACTGCAGGAGCTGGGAAGCAATAGGGTCACTGTTGCAGGTTGTAGGCCGAGCAGAAGTGAGGAGCTTGGAAACTTCTTCTTCTGAAACAGGCTCAAAGATGTCTAGTGAGCTTGAGTTGCGGCAGGGAAGGGGATCCAGGCACTGAGTAGATAGGGCTGAGATATCCTGATGGATGTGGTTGATTTTTTCTAGGAAATAAGTGGCCAGATCCTCACCGCTGAGGTTGGTGATGGGGGCCTGTACTTTAGGTTTCAGGAGGGAGTTTAAGGTTTCAAAAAGTCATCTTGGGTTGTTGGATAGTGAGGTGATGAGGGTGGTGAAGTAGTATTGTTTGGCCAGATGAAGGGCAGAGTTATAGGTTTTGAGCATGAACTTATAGTGGATGAAGTCTTCTGCTAAGAGAGATTTTCTCCACTGCCGCTCTGCACACCTCGAGCAGCGCTGAAGAAAGCGTGTTTGCGTTGTGTGCCAGGGCTGCCGTTGTCTGTGTCGGGTCTTTCTACGTATAGGAGGTGCTGCTTCATCTAAGGCATTCTTCAGTGTATTATTGAAGTGTGACAATGCTATGTCTGGACAGGAGAGCTGTTGGGTATTAATGGTACGTGTATTCCGATAAGTGTGGCAAGTGGGGGTGTCCCGGGTAAGGAGACAATTCTTGACAGAGAAGGAAAGAAGGTTGTGGTCCGAGAGCGGGAGAGGTGAGTTAGTAAAGTCGTGCAGGGAGCCGGGACGGGAGAAAACCAGGTCCAGAGTATTCCCGTCCTCATGTGTAGGAGAATTAGTAAACTGTGAGAGGCCGAATGAAGAAGTTAGAGAAAGAAGATGAGAGGCAGACTGGGAGAGCGGATCATTGATGGGGATGTTAAAGTCTCAAATGATGAGGGTGGGGATGTCACAGGATAGAAAGTGAGTAAGCCAGGTGGTGAAGTGGTCTAGAAACTGGCGGGAGGAGCCTGGAGGGCGATAAACGACCGCCACTCGTAAGGAGAAGGGCTTAAAGAGTCTGACGGCGTGGACTTCAAAGGAAGGAAATGTAAGTGAGGGAACCGGGGGATGACCTGGAAAGCACATTGTGATGAAAGGAGCAAACTAACACCTCCACCCTGTCTGTTCTCAGGTCTGGGGGTATGTGAAAATTTCAGCCCACCAAACGAGAGAGCGGCAGCAGCAGGTGGTGTCTGAATGCTGGATCCAGGTTTCTGTAATAGCCAGAAGGTTAAGGGAATTAGAGAGAAAAAGATCGTGAATGTAAGTCAGTTTGTTACACACAGACCGTGCATTCCAGAGAGCACATTGGAAAGTGAGAGGAGAAGGCATGCACTGAATGTTAATAAGATTAGCAGGGTTTCTATATGCAGCTGGAGGAGAGTAACGTATGCTGGTGGAGGGAGGCCCAGGGTTGGGGGAGATGTCACCTGCAACTAGTAAAAGGAGAAAAAACAGAAAAAGCAGGTGGTGGGATGATTTGTATGAACGTTTTGAGTGCTGCATGGTGGCTTTGGATGGTTTGGTGTGGGTAAGAAATGTCAATAGAGCCTCAGAGTTATACATGGGAGAGGGGAAAAGGGAGGGGTGAATATGCAAAGAGTGCACAGAATGTGTAAAAGGGCAGGCGAGTTGTTAGAAAGCAGAGGTGAAGACTAGAGTTGAGCGACTTTTGCTTTTTTAGGGTCGCGTTTCGTTTCGTGAAACCCGACTTTTCCAAAAGTCGGGTCGAGCAAGATCGTCCGATTATAGGGAAAAGTCGGGGTCGTCCCGAAACACGAAACCCAATGTAAGTCAATGGGGAATAAAAGTCGGCAGTGAGAGGAGGACAGGAAACACACCTACAGTGCCCATTTGAATGCCAAAAGCATCAATTCTTCTTAAGCTTGTCAACCTTAATTAACTTCATAATACAAGTTACGCACTGAAAAATGGGGGTTATTTGGCTAAATTTGTGGGGGGGGGGAGGGCTGGCTGCAGGTTTTCATGTGCCCTGGGCGAAAGAGCGCCCCTTTAACACATACCACAACTCATCATGCTCCGATACGGCAGAGAAATAGCGGTATAGTACAATGAAAAATACCTCACTTTTTACATCTCATGACGAGGCCCATCTATTTCTCCATACAAAATCATTGGTCCCATATAATGTTTGAAACAGTATATGATGAGCTCCACATAATGCTACAGTATATGTTGGTCCCCATGGATGAAGCTCCACTGTCTTATGGGCCCAAATAATGCTCCAAACATAATGGGCCCCATTTCTAATGCTCTAGTGTATAATGGGCCCTGTAAATGCTGCTCCAGTGTCTGATGTCCACCTTTGGAATGTTCCAGTGTATGGTGGGCCCCATCTATCATTCTCCAGAGTATAGTGCTCCCCAAAAATTGCTGTCCCAACATAGAAAACAATCAAATAAGTCTCCTCGCTAGGGAATCCCTGTACTTGTCTGGACAGGTGCTGTAGCTTGCTTAACAGCTCGCCAGCCGTTCTCACGCCCAGTATGGATTGCACGTGATTGCACAAAGGTTAGAAAGGGTACCGTATCCCTGGATAACATGTATGGATAGCGTACACATTCAAAATATATGTCTATACAGCATGAGGCAGGCTCAGACGGTGTTAGGCCCAGTATGGATTGCACGTCATTGCACAAAGGTTAGAAGGGGTACCGTATCCCCGGATAACATGTATGGATAGCGTACACATTCAAAATATATGTCTATACAGCATGAGGCAGGCTCAGACGGTGTTAGGCCCAGTATGGATTGCACGTCATTGCACAAAGGTTAGAAGGGGTACCGTATCCCCGGATAACATGTATGGATAGCGTACACATTCAAAATATATGTCTATACAGCATGAGGCAGGCTCAGACGGTGTTAGGCCCAGTATGGATTGCACGTCATTGCACAAAGGTTAGAAAGGGTACCGTATCCCTGGATAACATGTATGGATAGCGTACACATTCAAAATATATGTCTATACAGCATGAGGCAGGCTCAGACGGTGTTAGGCCCAGTATGGATTGCACGTCATTGCACAAAGGTTAGAAAGGGTACCGTATCCCTGGATAACATGTATGGATAGCGTACACATTCAAAATATATGTCTATACAGCATGAGGCAGGCTCAGACGGTGTTAGGCCCAGTATGGATTGCACGTCATTGCACAAAGGTTAGAAGGGGTACCGTATCCCCGGATAACATGTATGGATAGCGTACACATTCAAAATATATGTCTATACAGCATGAGACAGGCTCAGACGGTGTTAGGCCCAGTATGGATTGCACGTCATTGCACAAAGGTTAGAAAGGGTACCGTATCCCTGGATAACATGTATGGATAGCGTACACATTCAAAATATATGTCTATACAGCATGAGGCAAGCTCAGACGGAGTTAGGCCCAGTATGGATTGCACGTCATTGCACAAAGGTTAGAAGGGGTACCGTATCCCCGGATAACATGTATGGATAGCGTACACATTCAAAATATATGTCTATACAGCATGAGGTAGGCTCAGACGGTGTTAGGCCCAGTATGGATTGCACGTCATTGCACAAAGGTTAGAAAGGGTACCGTATCCCCGGATAACATGTATGGATAGCGTACACATTCAAAATATATGTCTATACAGCATGAGGCAGGCTCAGACGGTGTTAGGCCCAGTATGGATTGCACGTCATTGCACAAAGGTTAGAAGGGGTACCGTATCCCCGGATAACATGTATGGATAGCGTACACATTCAAAATATATGTCTATACAGCATGAGGCAGGCTCAGACGGTGTTAGGCCCAGTATGGATTGCACGTGATTGCACAAAGGTTAGAAGGGGTACCGTATCCCCGGATAACATGTATGGATAGCGTACACATTCAAAATATATGTCTATACAGCATGAGGCAGGCTCAGACGGTGTTAGGCCCAGTATGGATTGCACGTCATTGCACAAAAGGTTAGAAAGGGTACCGTATCCCCGGATAACATGTATGGATAGCGTACACATTCAAAATATATGTCTATACAACATGAGGCAGGCTCAGACGGTGTTAGGCCCAGTATGGATTGCACGTCATTGCACAAAGGTTAGAAAGGGTACCGTATCCCTGGATAACATGTATGGATAGCGTACACATTCAAAATATATGTCTATACAGCATGAGGCAGGCTCAGACGGTGTTAGGCCCAGTATGGATTGCACGTCATTGCACAAAGGTTAGAAGGGGTACCGTGTCCCCGGATAACATGTATGGATAGCGTACACATTCAAAATATATGTCTATACAGCATGAGGCAGGCTCAGACGGTGTTAGGCCCAGTATGGATTGCACGTCATTGCACAAAGGTTAGAAAGGGTATCGTATCCCCGGATAACATGTATGGATAGCATACACATTCAAAATATATGTCTATACAGCATGAGGCAGGCTCAGACGGTGTTAGGCCCAGTATGGATTGCACGTCATTGCACAAAGGTTAGAAGGGGTACCGTATCCCCGGATAACATGTATGGATAGCGTACACATTCAAAATATATGTCTATACAGCATGAGGCAGGCTCAGACGGTGTTAGGCCCAGTATGGATTGCACGTCATTGCACAAAGGTTAGAAAGGGTACCGTATCCCCGGATAACATGTATGGATAACGTACACATTCAAAATATATGTCTATACAGCATGAGGCAGGCTCAGACGGTGTTAGGCCCAGTATGGATTGCACGTCATTGCACAAAGGTTAGAAGGGGTACCGTATCCCCGGATAACATGTATGGATAGCGTACACATTCAAAATATATGTCTATACAGCATGAGGCAGGCTCAGACGGTGTTAGGCCCAGTATGGATTGCACGTCATTGCACAAAGGTTAGAAGGGGTACCGTATCCCCGGATAACATGTATGGATAGCGTACACATTCAAAATATATGTCTATACAGCATGAGGCAGGCTCAGACGGTGTTAGGCCCAGTATGGATTGCACGTCATTGCACAAAGGTTAGAAAGGGTACCGTATCCCTGGATAACATGTATGGATAGCGTACACATTCAAAATATATGTCTATACAGCATGAGGCAGGCTCAGACGGTGTTAGGCCCAGTATGGATTGCACGTCATTGCACAAAGTTTAGAAGGGGTAACGTATCCTCGGATAACATGTATGGATAGCGTACACATTCAAAATATATGACTATACATCAGGAGGCAGGCTCAGACGGTGTCAGGCACAGTATGGATTTGACGGCCCAGATTACACAGCGGAGGAGCAGGGAGAGGTAAAGATTGCAAATGCTGGGGCCCTGGCCAAGCAAGGGGTGTCTGACGGCGGGTGTGCACCACCACCGTCAGAGACACTTGATTGCACTATGAGGGACGCTGTGCCAGTGCCCGCGCCCAAGAGTCGGCCTACCCACCTGTCCAGGGCAACGGCACTCGCACGGTGTCGTGCGCTAGGTGGTGACCCCGGCCATGGGGGGGGAGGCAGCACAGTTAGGGAGTTTTAGAAAGTGGCATATGTTGATGTTGGACATTCAACTGATGCAAAAGGCGAAATAGGTGAAGTACCAGGAAGAGGTGGACCAAAGCAAGCCATTTTTCTGTCACCCTATGTGTCATGAGGGGAAGGTGGGACAAAATCCTTGGAAACCCATGCGTGGTTCATTTTAATGAAGGTTAAATCATCCACATTTTGGGTTGACAGACGGGTCCTTTTTTCTGTCAGGATTGATCCAGCTGCACTGAAGACTGTTTCCGATAGCACACTTGCAGCTGGGCAAGCGAGCTCCTGTAAGGCATATTGTGCCAATTCAGGCCAGGTGTCCAGTTTAGCGGCCCAATAGTCAAAGGGGAATGACCTGTGTGGGAGAACATCGATATGGGAGGAAAAGTAGTTTGTAACCATAGTTGACAACTGCTGTCTCCTGTCACTTTCCATCGATGCAGTATTACCAGTTGTGTGAGCGGTATTTGAAAAATCAGTCCACAACATTGTCATGAAACCCCTGTCTCCAACGCCACTTCTGCTGTGTGCACCACGAACACCTCTGCCAAGCTGCCCCCGGCCCGTACGGCTCGTGTGAGAACCATCACCGCTGCTGTGTGCTGGGAATGCCTCAAGCAACCGATTTACCAGAGTTGCTTGTTTATTAGCCAATATTAGGTCAAGGTTCTCCTGTGGCATGATGTTTTGTAATTTGCCTTTATAGCGTGGATCCAGGATGCTGGCCAACCAGTAGTCGTCATCGTTCATCATTTTGGCAATGCGGGGGTCCCTTTTTAGGATCTGCAAGGCATAATCTGACATGTGGGCCAATGTTCCCGGTGTCAATGATGCACTGCGAGTGCTGGGTGGAGGAGCACTTTCTGGCAAATCCACATCCCTCCAGTCACGCACAAACCCTGTACCAGACCTTGCCACGCCAACATTTTCACTTGCCCCACGAGATGCATCCTCCTCCCCTAAGTAATCATCCCCATCATCCTCCTCCTCCTCCTCCTCTTCTTCCTCCACCTCGTCCAGGATAGGTCCCTGAGCAGACAATGGCTGAATGTCATCAAGGATTCCCTCCTCCTCTTCCTCCTCATCAACATTGGCTGCAGACGCCTGCTCCTTAAGGTGCGTCAAAGTTTGCATGAGCAGACACATAAGTGGGATGCTCATGCTTAGGATGGTGTCGTCTGCGCTTACCAGCCGTGTGCATTCCTCAAAACACTGAAGGACTTTACAAAGGTCTTTCAGCTTCGACCATTGCACGCCTGTCAACTCCATGTCTGCTCTCAAAGTGCCTGGCCGTGTATCCTCCCACAAATGCATTATGGCCTGCCTCTGCTCGCACAGCCGCTCCACCATGTGCAGGGTGGAGTTCCACCTTGTTGCAATGTCGATAATGAGGCGGTGGTTGGGAAGGTGGAGCAATCGCTGCAGCTTCTGCATACGAACGGAGTGTACAGGCGACCGGCGGATGTGCGCGCACAGTCTTCGCACCTTCTGGAGCAGGGCTGTTAACTCCGGATAATTTTTGAGGAAGCACTGCACCACCAGGTTCAAGGTGTGAGCCAAGCAAGGTATGTGGCTGAGTTTTGAAAGGGCTATGGCTGCCACAAAATTACGGCCGTTATCACTAACTACCTTGCCTGCCTCAAGATGTACACTGCCCAGCCATGACTCAGTTTGTCGCTTCAAGTACTCGGCCAGCACCTCGGCGGTGTGTCTGTCGCCCAAACACATCATCTGCAACACAGCCTGCTGATGCTTTCCACTAGCTGCTCGATAGGGGGACACATCGTGTGCAACAGTGGCAGCTGCAGATGGAGTGCTCGTACGACTGCGCTCTGTGGACGAGCTGTCGCTTCTGGAGGAGGAGGAGGAGGAGGAGGGTGGAACGCCTACAGCCAACTGTTTCCTATACCGTGGGCTAGGCAGCACTGTCCCACCACCGCTGTCCCCTGTGGACCCTGCATCCACCACATTAACCCAGTGCGCAGTGATGGACACGTAACGGCCCTGGCCATGCCGACTGGACCATGCATCAGTTGTGAGGTGCACCTTTCCGCTCACTGACTGCTTGAGTGCATGGACAATGCGGTCTTTCACATGATGGTGGAGGGCTGGGATGGCTTTGCGAGAGAAGAAGTGGCGACTGGGTAGGTCATAGCGTGGTACTGCATAGGCCATGAGTTCGCGGAAAGCTGTGCTTTCCACCAACCAAAAGGGCATCATCTCAAACGAGATTAGTTTAGCAATGTGGGCGTTCAAACCCAGTGTACGCAGATGAGAGACAGAGTACTTTCTTGACCTACTCATAGTGTCTGGGAGGGTGAGCTGGACTTGAGAGCTGCATATGGTGGAAGTAGCGGTGGACAGGGCGGACTGAGAGAGGGTTGATGATGGTGATGGAGTTGGTGTTCTTTCTGATGGCCTAGAATCAGTCTTTCGTTGATATAACAGTGGGATTCCCTGACTGCTGTGGCCTTGCAACGACACCTCAACATTTGCTGCTGTGCTAACCGGTGTGCTTACAGTGGGGGAAACAATGTAGCGTTGCTGACTACCTTCGTTGTGATCAGTTGCACATGTGGCACTTGAGGTTTGGTGTTGTGTCCACGCTTGCAAGTGCATGCTGGTTAAATGTCTAAGCATGCAACTGGTATTCAAATTTTTCAGATTTTTCCCTCGGCTAAAGGTCTTTGCGCACTTCTTACAGATAACCTTGGCCTGATCATGAGGATTTTGTTCAAAAAACTGCCACACTGCACTCTTCCTACTTTGGCAGACATTTTGCGGCCTAGCACGCTGTGATCTTTTGACCCTCTGGACAAGCTGTCCAGCAACTCTTTTGATGTTTGGAACCTGTCTTTGGAGTGCTCCGGGCCTGCCAGATAACAGCTGTTGCGATGTCGATGTCTGCTGTGGATGCTCCTCATCTGAGCTATTGGAAGCAGCACCCTCTTCCCCCAATGGATGCCAATCTGGGTCAACAACTTGGTCATCCATCACCTCCTCTTCTATGTCATGTGCACCTTTCTCTGTGTCACCGTGTATGGTGGTATAGTGTGCGGGAAGGGGCACCTGAGTCTCATCAGGGTCAAAATCTGGCTCTGTACACTGCGAGGACAATGTAGTGCTCTGAGTGAATGTACCAGCAGAATCATCCATCAGCGGCTGTGCATCAGTGCACTCCATGTCAGATTCATCTTGGCCTGGGTAATTCACCATTTGACTTGATAATCCAGGCATGGTATGTGAAAACAGCTCCATGGAGTAATCAGTAGTATGGCCTGCGTCATCCTTCAATCTTGGTTGGGGTGAAGGACACAAGGAAAGGTGTGGTTCATGAACATGAGCCTCCAATGAAGACTCAGTGCTTTTACTTTTTACAACTGAAGAAGAGGAGGCGATAGAGCTGGAGGCTGAGTCAGCAATGTAAGACAAAACTTTTTCCTGATGCTCTGCCTTTAAAAGCGGTTTGCCAACTCCTAGAAAACTAAGCGTTCGAGGCCTTATGTAGACAGACGATGACGCAGGGTCAGCACCTCCTGCATTCGGTCCTATTTTGCTCTTGCCACTACCATCAGATCCACCACCAACACCATCATTACCAGCTGCCAACCCCCGCCCAATTCCACGGCCTCTTCCACCAGCCTTCCTCATTTTTGGTAGAAATGTAGACAAAATCCAACAAACTATATAGTAATGTAAAACAAGGTACAAGGTGTCTATAGGACAGGGGAGTTTTAGAATTTCTGCACACACTTGTGGACAGTGGACACTTGTGGATTGTGTGCGGCCCACTGATATCTGAGCGCTATGTGACACGCTCGATGGCACAGCTGCCTGTAACCAAAGTGACGAGAGGATAATGGAGATTTTGAATCTCTGCGTACACTTGTGGACAGTGGACACTTGTGGATTGTGTGCGGCCCACTGATATCTGAGCGCTATGTGACACGCTCGATGGCACAGCTGCCTGTGACCAAAGTGACGAGAGGATAATGGAGATTTTGAATCTCTGCGTACACTTGTGGACAGTGGACACTTGTGGATTGTGTGCGGCCCACTGATATCTGAGCGCTATGTGACACGCTCGATGGCACAGCTGCCTGTGACCAAAGTGACGAGAGGATAATGGAGATTTTGAATCTCTGCGTACACTTTTGGACACTGGACACTTGTGTATTGTGTGCGGCCCACTGATATCTGAGCGCTATGTGACACGCTCGATGGCACAGCTGCCTGTGACCAAAGTGACGAGAGGATAAGGGAGATTGGATTGCTTTTAAAAAAGCAGTTTGCGGAGCAGTGGGTAAACAGCAATGCCAGCGTGTCAGGAAGCCTTAGAAGGCAGCCCAACAACCAACACCACTGATACACCACAATATAGCCTCCCCTTGCACTGCACACACAGTGACTTGTGTGTTGTGCAGGCCAAATCGCTAGCAGCAGAAGCAGTTTTTTTGTCTTCTTCCCTGCCTAACACTCTCCCTACAGAATCAGCAGCAACCTCTCCCTATACTAAGATCGGCAGAAGTAAGATGGCGGTCGGCGTGCACGCCCTTTTATACCCCCTGTGACGCCCACCAAAGCAAGCCAATCACTTGCATGCCCTTCTGAAAGATGGTGGTGACCCGTGCCTATGTCATCACGTTGCCCACAGTGTCCGTGGATCCTGATTGGCTGAAAAAGAGCGCAAAACAAACTTTTGAAACGCGACTTTGGCGCGTAAGTCGCCGACCTCGTGGCCGACCTCATCCTAGGGTCGGGTTTCGTTTCATGAAACCCGACTTTGCCAAAAGTCGGCGACTTTTGAATTTTTTCGACCCGTTTCGCTCAACTCTAGTGAAGACAAAAAAGCAGCAGGTTGATATGATCAATGCAAATGTAGTACGACTGACCAAGAAGCATGCGTGCATGAAAAGCTTATGCACCTTACCTGTCTCCTGCCCAACTGCATTGTCTAACTGCAAAACACTTGATCCTGTTGCACTTAATATCTGTTGCACGCGTGAGCCCGCACGCGTGCTAGCCCAGCCAGAGCTAAATATATAGGAAACAGTATATATATATATAAATATATAGGAAACAGTCCTTGAAGTGGAGGTGGGTGCAGAGCTGATCCGAAGAAACAAGTCTTTACAATGAGACCAAGATTCCCAGGCAGGCGGGGTATCCCAAGGTAACGGGTAACGAAGAGACGAGCTAGGTAGCAGTCCTTCCAGCTTGATAACAAGTCCAAGAACAAGTATACTCAAGCAATGAGTAATCATACAGAGCATCCTTATATACAGAGCAGACAGGAACAAGAGAGATCAACACAGGAAATAAGATGGCCCCTGTTGAGGCTCGTGACTCCATCTTGGATGAGGGCAAAATGAACTAAACTAAGGGCAAAGCAGAAACTGAGCGACAGACATAAGGCAAGGATTTCAGAGAAACGGATATGCAGGCCAAGTCCTTACACTGGTGCTAATGCTGAAATATCATGCTAACAACCCTGCTAAGTGCTAAACTTTTGCTTTGCTATTGTATCACATACAATCTGCACTTAGTCTAGGGAGAGAGAGATAGTTGCAGGCGCATGGACTGTAGCAGAATACAGTTTGTAGTCAGGTATTAGGGCTGTGCAGTCACTTGCAAAATATATAGCTTCAGGATTTTGTGTGTGTGTGAAAAAATTGAAGTCATTGAATTGTCCATTGAGTATTCTGTGCTTTGTGGTACATTTTGGTGTTATATAACATCTCAAAAAAGTGATTAAATTTTTTTCTGGATTAAATTTCTCTTCCATAGAGAATAATGTGACCTGAGGTAAATTTTTTAAAATCTAGCACTCCAAAGAAGTGTTAAAAAAGCATTTCTGGGTTAAATGTCTCAGCCATACAGTATTCCGTGGTCTGGGATACAGTACTGTGATATCTATCACTTTTAAAAAGAGTTTAAAAATTTACCTGATTTAAATTACTCACTCATACAGTATTCCATTCTAGGGTACATTACCATGATATTTATCACTTCAAGAATAGCATTTAAAACTTTTTGTGGCTTACATTTCTCAGCAATACAGTAATCTGTGGTCTGAGGGACATTTTTTTGATACATAGCTCTCAATAAAAAGCATTTACAAATTTCACCCATACAGTATTCTGTTTTCTGGGGTACATTTTTGTGATACACAACACTTAAAAAAAGCATAAAAAAAGTTGTTAAAATTTTCTCAGCCATACAGTATTCCGTAGTGTGATGTAAATTTCTGTAATATCTAACGCTTCCAAAAAGGGTTTACATTTTTTTCTGGATCATATTACCGTATATACTCGTGTATGAGCCAAGATTTTCAGCACATTTTTTTGGGCTGAAAGTCCCCCTCTTGGCTTATACGTGAGTCATATACGACAGGGGGTCGGCAGGGAAGGGGGAGCAGGGGTGTCAGATCATAATTACTCCCTCCTGGCGCGTCTCTGCAATTCCCCCACTTCTCTCACGGTCTCAGGCTCCTTCCTTCAGTGGTCACGTGGTACCACTCAATATACGCATATTCATGACTTTAAATGACTTTAATGAGCGGTACCACATGACCGCTGAAGGAAGGAGCCTGAGACCGTGGGAGAAGCGAGGCTGCAGAGACCGTGCCAGGAAGGGGTAAGTATATGTAATTTTCACCTCTCCTCGGTCCACCGCCGATCTGTGCTCCACATCCTCTGGCTGTGATGTTCAGGTCAGAGGGTGCGGTGATGTAGCTAGTGTGCACCGCACACTCTGCTGCTTGAACATCACTGACAGGGGACCCGGAAGACAGAACGGCAGCAGTAGACCAGGGACAGGTGAATATCTGAGGCTTATATGCAAGTCAATAAGTTTTCCTAGTTTTTTGTGGCAAAATTAGGGGGGTCAGCTTATACACGAGTATATGTGGTACTCACACATACAGTATTACACAGTCTGGAGAACACTGTGATATCTATCAGTCCAAAAAAAGAGTTAAAAAATATTGCTGGATTATATTTCTCAGCCATATATAGTGGGGAAAAAAAGTATTTAGTCAGTCAGCAATACTGCAAGTTCCACCACTTAAAAAGATGAGAGGCGTCTGTAATTTACATCATAGGTAGACCTCAACTATGGGAGACAAACTGAGAAAAAAAAATCCTGAAAATCACATTGTCTGTTTTTTTTTCATTTTATTTGCATATTATGGTGGAAAATAAGTATTTGGTCAGAAACAAAATTTCATCTCAATACTTTGTGATATATCCTTTGTTGGCAATGACAGAGGTCAAACATTTTCTGTAAGTCTTCACAAGGTTGCCACACACTGTTGTTGGTATGTTGGCCCATTCCTCCATGCAGATCTCCTCTAGAGCAGTGATGTTTTTGGCTTTTCGCTTGGCAACACGGACTTTCAACTCCCTCCAAAGGTTTTCTATAGGGTTGAGATCTGGAGACTGGCTAGGCCACTCCAGGACCTTGAAATGCTTCTTACGAAGCCACTCCTTCGTTGCCCTGGCGGTGTGCTTTGGATCATTGTCATGTTGAAAGACCCAGCCACGTTTCATCTTCAATGCCCTTGCTGATGGAAGGAGGTTTGCACTCAAAATCTCACGATACATGGCCCCATTCATTCTTTCATGTACCCGGATCAGTCGTCCTGGCCCCTTTGCAGAGAAACAGCCCCAAAGCATGATGTTTCCACCACCATGCTTTACAGTAGGTATGTGCTTGATGGATGCAACTCAGTATTCTTTTTCCTCCAAACACGACAAGTTGTGTTTCTACCAAACAGTTCCAGTTTGGTTTCATCAGACCATAGGACATTCTCCCAAAACTCCTCTGGATCATCCAAATGCTCTCTAGCAAACTTCAGACGGGCCCGGACATGTACAGGCTTAAGCAGTGGGACACGTCTGGCACTGCAGGATCTGAGTCCATGGTGGCGTAGTGTGTTACTTATGGTAGGCCTTGTTACATTGGTCCCAGCTCTCTGCAGTTCATTCACTAGGTCCCCCCGCGTGGTTCTGGGATTTTTGCTCACCATTCTTGTGATCATTCTGACCCCACGGGGTGGGATTTTGCGTGGAGCACCAGATCGAGGGAGATTATCAGTGGTCTTGTATGTCTTCCATTTTCTAATTATTGCTCCCACAGTTGATTTCTTCACTCCAAGCTGGTTGGCTATTGCAGATTCAGTCTTCCCAGCCTGGTGCAGGGCTACAATTTTGTTTCTGGTGTCCTTTGACAGCTCTTTGGTCTTCACCATAGTGGAGTTTGGAGTCAGACTGTTTGAGGGTGTGCACAGGTGTCTTTTTATACTGATAACAAGTTTAAACAGGTGCCATTACTACAGGTAATGAGTGGAGGAAAGAGGAGACTCTTAAAGAAGAAGTTACAGGTCTGTGTGAGCCAGAAATCTTGATTGCTTGTTTCTGACCAAATACTTATTTTCAACCATAATATGTAAATAAAATGAAAAAAAAAACAGACAATGTGATTTTCTGGATTTTTTTTTCTCAGTTTGTCTCCCATAGTTGAGGTCTACCTATGATGTAAATTACAGACGCCTCTCATCTTTTTAAGTGGTGGAACTTGCACTATTGCTGACTGGCTAAATACTTTTTTGCCCCACTGTATATACAGTCGTGGCCAAAAGTATTGACACCCCTGCAATTCTGTCGGATAATACTCAGTTTCTTCCTGAAAATGATTGCAAACACAAATTCTTTGTTATTATTATCTTCATTTAATTTGTCTTGACTCTTAAATGAAAAAACTCAAAAAGAATTGTCCTAAAGACAAATTGGATATAATTCCACAAAAACATAAAAAAGAGGGTGGACAAAAGTATTGGCACTGTTCGAAAAATCATGTGATGCTTCTCTAATTTGTGTAATTAACAGCACCTGTAACTTACCTGTGGCACCTAACAGATGTTGGCAATAACTAAATCACACTTGCAGCCAGTTGACATGGATTAAAGTTGACTCAACCTCTGTCCTGTGTCCTTGTGTGTACCACATTGAGCATGGAGAAAAGAAAGAAGACCAAAGAACTGTCTGAGGACTTGAGAAACCAAATTGTGAGGAAGCATGAGCAATCTCAAGGCTACAAGTCCATCTCCAAAGACCTGAATGTTCCTGAGTCTACCGTGCGCAGTGTCATCAAGAAGTTTGAAGCCCATGGCACTGTGGCTAACTTCCCTAGATGTGGACGGAAAAGAAAAATTGACAAGAGATTTCAACGCAAGATTGTGCGGATGTTGGATAAAGAACCTCCACTAACATCCAAACAAGTTCAAGCTGCCTTGCAGTCCGAGGGTACAACAGTGTCAACCCTTACTATCCTTCGGTGTCTGAATGAAAAAGGACTGTATGGTAGGAGACCCAGGAAGACGCCACTTCTTACCCCGAGACATAAAAAAGCCAGGCTGGAGTTTGCCAAAACTTACCTGAAAAAGCCTAAAACATTTTGGAAGAATGTTCTCTGGTCAGATGAGACAAAAGTAGAGCTTTTTGGGCAAAGGCATCAACATAGAGTTTACAGGAGAAAAAAGAGGCATTCAAAGAAAAGAACATGGTCCCTACAGTCAAACATGGCGGAGGTTCCCTGATGTTTTGGGGTTGGTTTGCTGCCTCTGGCACTGGATTGCTTGACCATGTGCATGGCATTATGAAGTCTGAAGACTACCAACAAATTTTGCAGCATAATGAAGGGCCCAGTGTGAGAAAGCTGGGTCTCCCTCAGAGGTCATGGGTCTTCCAGCAGTACAATGGCCCAAAACACACTTCAAAAAGCACTAGAAAATGGTTTGAGAGAAAGCACTGGAGACTTCTAAGGTGGCCAGCAATCAGTCCAGACCTGAATCCCATAGAACACCTGTGGAGAGATCTAAAAATGACAGTTTTGAGAAGGCAACCTTCAAATATCAGGGACCTGGAGCAGTTTGTCAAAGAAGAATGGTCTAAAATTCCAGCAGAGCATTGTAAGAAACTCATTGATGGTTACCGGAAGCGGTTGGTCGCAGTTATTTTGGCTAAAGGTTGTGCAACCAAGTATTAGGCTGAGGGTGCCAATACTTTTGTATGACCCATTTTTGGAGTTTTGTGTGAAATGATCAATGTTTTGCTTTTTGCTTCATTCTCTTTTGTGTTTATTCATTTAAGACAAATTAAATGAAGATAATAATTAAATGAAGATAATAATACCAAAGAATTTCTGTTTGCAATCATTTTCAGGAAGAAACTGAGTATTATCTGACAGAATTGCTGGGGTGTCAATATTTTTGGCCACAACTGTAACACTCAAAAAAGTGTAAAAAAATTGCTGGGTTAAATTTCTCAGCCATACAGTGTTTCATGGTGTAAGGTACATTTAAGTGATATCTAACACTGCAAAAAGTGTTTAAAATGTTTTCTGGGTTCAATTACTCACTCAAACTGTATTTTGCGGTATGTGATACATTTCTATGATGTCTAACACTTCCAAAAAGGGTTTAAACATTTTTGCTGGGTTAAATTTCTCAGTCATACAGCATTCTGTGGTCTGAGGCACATTTTTTGTGATATAAAACACTTCAAAAAGTGTTCACAAATTTTGTTGGGTTAAATTTTTCAACCATATAGTATTACAAGTAGAGATGAGCGACTTTGCCTCTTTTAGGGTCGAGTCGGGTTTCACGAAACCCAACTTTCTCAAAAGTCGGGTCGAACGAAATCGGCCCACTATAGGGAAAAGTCGGGGTCCGACTGAAACACGAAACCCAATGCAAGACAATGGGGAAGCAAAGTCGGCAGGGAGTGGAGGACATTAAACACACCTACAGTGCCCATTTCAATGTCAACAACATCAATTCTTATAACTGAAGCTTGTCAACCTTAATTTACTTTATAATAATATTTATGCATTGAAAACTGGGGGTTATTTGGCTAAAGTTGTGGGGGGGTAGGGCTGGCTCCAGGTTTTCGTGTGCCCTGGGCCAAAGAGTGTCAGTGCGACCCTTTAACACATACCAAAATTCATGATGCTCCGATACGGCACAGAAATATAGGTATAGTACAATGAAAAATACTTCACTTCTTACATGACATGACTGATATCTATTTTAAATTCTAAAAAAGGACAGTAAATTACTCCATACAGTATTATGGCCACCACATTGTGCATCATACAGAATAATGAGCCCCATATATTTATCCATACAGAATAATTGGTCCCATATAATGTTCCATACAGTATATGATGAGCTCCACATAATGCTACAGTATAGGATGGCCCCCATGGACAATGCTCCAGTGTGCTATGGGCATAAATAATGCTCCATATACAATGGCCCCTCTTTCTAATGCTCTAGTGTATCATGGGCCCTGTAAATGCTGCTCCAGTGTCTGATGTCCCCCATTTGGAAAGCTCCAGTATATGATGGGTCTCATGGATGATGCTCCAGTGTATGATGGGCCAAAATGATGCTCCATATATAATGGGCCCCATTTCTAATGCTCCAGTGTATCATGGGCCCCGTAAATGCTGCTCCAGTGTCTGATGTCCCCCATTTGGAATGCTCCAGTATATGATGGGCCTCATGGATGATGCTCCAGTGTATGATGGGCCCAAATAATGCTCCATATATAATGGGCCCCATTTCTAATGCTCCAGTGTAAAATGTGCTCCATAGATGCTGCTCCAGTGTCTGATCTGCCCCATTTAGAATGCTCCAGTATATGATGGGCCCCATAGATGATGCTCCAGTGTCTTATGGGCCCAAATAGTACTCCATATATAATGGGCCCCATTTGTAATGCTCCAATGTATAATGTGCTCCAAAGATGCTGCTCCAGTGTCTGATCTGCCCCATTTAGAATGCTCCAGTATATGATGGGCCCCATAGATGATGCTCCAGTGTCTTATGGGCCCAAATAGTACTCCATATATAATGGGCCCCATTTCTAATGCTCCAATGTATAATGTGCTCCAAAGATGCTGCTCCAGTGTCTGATCTGCCCCATTTAGAATGCTCCAGTATATGATGGGCCCCATGGATAATACTCCAGTGTATGATGGACCCAAATAGTGCTCCATATATAATGGGCCCCATTTCTAATGCTCCAGTGTAAAATGGGCCCCTGTAAATGCTTCTCCAGTGTCTGATGTTCCCCATTTGGAATGCTCCAGTATATATTGGGCCTCATGGATGATGCTCCAGTGTATGATGGGCTCCATATATAATTCTCCAGTGTATAGTATCCCCAAGAAATGCTCCCAACATTTAAAAAAATTAAATACCTCACCTCGCTGGGCAATGCTCTACTCTGTACTCCTCAGCGTTGCCATCTTCCAGCTCTCTGCACTTGGACTGTTTAGGCAGAGGGCATATAGACGTGATGTCATCGTGCTCTCTGACCTGAATGTCACTGTGAGGAAACGTGGAAGACGTCATGGCAGTGGAGCAGGGAGAGGTAAGTATTGCAAGTGCTGTGGCCCTGAGCAAGCAGGGGGTCCCACTCGAGGGCCCCAGTACTGGCACAGGGCCCTGTTGTGATTGGGTCACCAAGAAGGAGAGCAAGACCAAGCTAAGCCACAGAAAACCAAAGAGGTTGGTAACTAAGCGGATTGCAGACCCCTGATCCTATCCACACAACTAGCAGTAGCCGTGGAGCGTGCCTACGATGATCCTAGACGCCTCGGCACAGCCGGAGAGATAACTAACCTTAAGCAAGAAAGGGGAAATCTAAACTGCCCCAGCGCAGACCCCAAAGGAATAGATAGCCCCCAAACATATATTGTCGGTGAGACAAGATGAAAACACAAATGCAGGTAGGAAAATAGACTGAGCAAACAATGGGGCCCACACTGACTAGACAGGACAGGAAATGAAAGACACTGTCTGCAATCACGCAAAAAACCCTGCAAAAAAGTCCATCACGTCTGATAGAAAAATACTGAAGTCGCACGACTTTGCCCACTGTTTCAGCACTCTGGTATATTCTGAAAGCAGAGCAAAAAGAGGCCAGTCTAATAAGTGACAAAAACAAACAAGCACAAGCAGTAACATATAGATGGCGATTCACCACAGCCCCAGCCGGAGCTGGCTGACTCACACAAAACTGAAATAGACAAAACCAGATCAAATGTGATCAGAATAGCAAAAGAACACTTAGCTGAGCATGCAGGGACTGCGCTGGAAACTATGACCTCAGGAGGCAGGAAAAAATCACCAGCAGGGATAGAGGGAGTCGGCTGTCTTAAATCCTGTCTGAAACCCCAGATCTCCAATCGTCCTCCTCATAATCAGGTAGCAAGCCTCTGTTAATCAGATCAGATCCATTACCTCCAGTAACCACCAGATGGAGCCCAGAAAGAGAACTCGCAACTCCTCTGTCAATCTGACCAGCTCCACTACCTTCAGTAATAACCAGAGGTAGGCCAGAAAGCGAATTCACAACAGGGCCCCTCATAGTGCACCAGTGTGTCTGACGGCGAGTAGGCCCCCCCACTGTCAGTGACACTTTATTGTACTATGAGAGGCTCTGTGCCAGTGCCGTCACCCAAGGGTCGGCCCACACACCTGTTCAGGGCAACAGCACTTGCCCAGGTGCCCCAGGTGGTGACCCAAGCCATTGGGGGGCAGCCCATTTAGGGAGGTTTAAAAAATGGCATATGTTGATGTGTAGGCTGGACTTTCAGCAGCTACAAATGGAGAAATTGGAGACATCCGAGGAAAACGAGGACAAAAGCGAGCTTTTTTCTGGCAACCTATGTGTTATCAGGGGAAGGTAGGACAAAATCCTTTGAAACCCATGCATGGTTAATTTTAATGAAGGTTAGATCATCAACTGGACACCTGGCCAGAATTTGCACAATATGCCTTGCAGGAGCTCGCTTGCCCTACTGGTATTGTGCTATCTGAAAGAGTCTTCAGTGCTACTGGATGAATCCTGACAAAAAAGGACCCATCTGTCGACCAAAATGTTGATGATCTAACCTTCAATAAAATTAACCATGCATGGGTTTCAAAGGATTTTGTCCTACCTTCCCCTGATAACACATAGGTTGCCAGAAAAAAGCTCGCTTTTGTCCTCGTTTTCCTCGGACATCTCCAATTTCTCCATTTGTAGCTGCTGAAAGTCCAGCCTACACATCAACATATGCCATTTTTTAAACCTCCCTAAATGGGCTGCCCCCCCAATGGCTTGGGTCACCACCTGGAGCACCTGGGCAAATGCTGTTGCCCTGAACAGGTGTGTGGGCCGACCCTTGGGTGACGGCACTGGCACAGAGCCTCTCATAGTACAATAAAGTGTCACTGACAGGCCCAATAGTCAAAGGGGAATGACCTGTGAGGGAGAACCTCAATATGGGAGGAGAAGTAGTTTGTAACCATAGTTGACAACTGCTGTCTCCTGTCACTTGCAATCCATGCAGTGTTACCAGTCGTGTGAGCGGTACTTGAGAAATCAGTCCACAACATGGTCAGGAAACCCCTGTCTCCAACGCCACTTCGGCTGCGTGCACCACGAACACCTCTTCCATTGTGCCCTCTACAGCTCATGGGAGAACCAGCTCCGCTGTTGTGTGCTGGGAATTCCTCAAACGGTTTACCAGAGTTGCTTGTTTGTTAGCCAATATTAGCTCTGTGTTTTCCTGTGGCATGATGTTGTATAATTTGCCTTTATAGCATGGATCGAGGATGCTGGCCAACCAGTAGTCGTCATCCCTCATCATTTTGGCAATGCAGGGGCCCCGGTTTAGGATCTGCAAGGCATAATCACTCATGTGGGCCAATGTTCCAGGTGTCAATGCTGCACTGCCAGTGGTGGGTGTAGGAGCACTTTCTGGCAAATCCACATCCCTCCAGTCACGCACAAACCCTGTACCTGACCTTGCCAGGCCAACAGTTCCTCTTGACCCCTGAAAAGCATCCTCCTCCCCAAAATAATCATCCCCCTCATCCTCCTCCTCCTCTTCCTCTTCTTCCTCCACCTCGTCCAGGACAATTCCCTGACCAGACAATGGCTGACTGTCATCAAGGCTTCCCTCCTCCTCCTCCTCCTGTTGCTCCTCTTCCGCTGCAGACGCCTGCTTCTTAATGTGCGTCAAAGTTCGCATGAGCAGACGCATAAGTGGGATGCTCATGCTTATGATAGCGTCGTCTGTTCTTACCAGCCATGTGCATTCCTCAAAACACTGAAGGACTTTACAGAGGTCGTTCAGCTTTGACCACTGCACACCCGACAACTCCATGTCTGCCATCAAACTGCCTCCCCGTGTATCCTCCCTCAAATGCATTACAGCCTGCCTTTGTTCGCACAGACTCTCAACCATGTGCATGGTGGAGTTCTATCTTGTAGCAACATCTATGATTAGGCGGTGCTTGGGGAGGTTGAGTGACCGCTGCAGCTTCTGCATATGACTGAAGTGTACGGGCGAGCGATGGATGTGCGAGCACAGTCTTTGCACCTTATGGAGCAGGGTTGTTAACTCAGGATAATTATTTAGGAAACACTGCACCAGGTTCAAGGTGTGAGCCAGGCAAGGTATGTGTGTGAGTTTTGCAAGGGCTATGGCTGCCACAAAATTCTGCCCATTATCACTGACTACCTTGCCTGCCTCAAGATGTGGACTTCCCAGCCATGACTCAGTTTGTTGATGCAAGTAGTCTGTCAGTACCTCCGCAGTGTGTCTGCTGTTGCCCAAAGACATCATTTTTAAAACAGCCTGCTGCCGCTTACCACTAGCTGTTCGATAGTGGGACACCTCGTGTGCAACCGTGACAGCTGTGGATGGAGTGCTCATGTGACTGCGCTCTGTCGACGAGCATTCGCTTCTGGAGGAGGAGGAGGGTTGAACGCCTACAGCCAACTGTTTCCTATACCGTTGGCTAGGCAGCCCTGTTCCACCGTCGCTGTCCCCTGTGGAGCCTGCATCCACCACATTAACCCAGTGCTCAGTGATGGACACGTAACAGCCCTGGCCATACCTACTGGCCTGGTGGCCTTACAGTGGGGGAAGCGATGGAGCATTGCTGGCTACCTTCAGTCATAGCAGGTGCACATGTACTACCTGATGTTTTGTAGTCCGTCCACGCTTCAAAGTGCATGGTGGTTAAATGTCTAAGCATTAGTGTTGAGCATTCCGATACCGCAAGTATCGGGTATCGGCCGATATTCGCTGTATCGGAATTCCGATACTTAGTTCCGATACTTTTTTCATATCGAATACCGGAATCGGAAGTTCCCATAATGCTAGGAGCCCACTCGATTTGATTCAGCCAATGGGGATCCTCAGAAGTGTGGGCATATCCTGTTAGGCATGTAGGCATGTTAACTACTGGCATGGCTGTGATTGGCTGCTGAAATGATGTCATGATGCACTATAAAAAGTGCTGCAGCCGCCATTTCTCGTCACTCTGCTGTGAATTCAGTTAGGGACAGGCTGCTTTTGAAGACTGTGAGGGACAGTTAGAAATAGCGATTCCACAAAACATATAGTGCTTAACCCAGGCTACATAAACCACCACTGTAGCTTGCTTTTCCCTAGCAGCGCTGTTTTCACAGCTGTCTGCAAGGGCTGTGTGAGTGCAGACCCACGCTGTGTAGTGTGTCCTGCAGGCACGTCTGCTTGTAGGCCGCCCAGCGTGTGTCTCTGCCTCATACACATTTTTCTTTTATTGCTGCTTTTTTTTTCTCCTGTATAGTGTGCTTCCATACGTATCCATATACGTTGGTTGCAAACATAAAGGAGTGGACAGCGGAGCCTTTCAGCAGCCTTTCAGTGCTATAGCCCATTTCTCTGCACTGTTTTTGGCTGTCTGATAGGTCTCTCTGCGTGTGAGTGCAGCTCACGTTGCAGTGTGTTCTACAGCCACCGCTAGCTGTAGTCCGCTCAGCGTGCGTCACTGCCTCATACATAGTCCTTTTTTGCAGCTAATTTAGCCAGATTTTTGCTCCTATATTAGTGTGCTTCCAACCGCATCCATTGTCATTGGTTGGTTGCAAACACTATATAGGATTAGATAGAGGAGCCTTTTTGCTGGCTTGTGCCCTTCAGGGCCAGCCAGACTAGTATCACCCTATTTTTTGGAGCCTCATCAATTGCATTGTAGGTTAGCTTCCTGCATTGTAATCGCTCCAAAAAGTTTGTGATACTATAGCTTTCAAACTTTGGTCACATCCTTTCCTTTCCCCCCACCCAAAAAAAAGGAAATAAAGTTCACCAAACACTCCACTTTACAGTTGTCTAGGCCACATTAGATCATATTAAAGTGTAGTACACACACTCTTAGCCAAATTAGTGTTTCTTATACTGGTTAGCAGGTGTTCAGGAAAAAGAACACTAAGCCACCCCTTTTTTACTTTTCTGCCTATCTTTATCAGTCTACCAAGATGAAGAAGGCAGGGAGTAAGGCACGTGGTCGTGGCCATGGAGTTTCAGCAGGGAGAGGATGGGGGGATTCAGCAGGGAGAGGACGTGGGGATTCGGTGTCTGCTGCGGCCACCAGTGACCCGGCATCCCCCACTTTTACCAGGCAACAGTCCTTCATGCGCAGCTTTGTAGGACCTCGCCGTACCCCACTGCTGCGTGACGAACAAATTGAAGCCGTTGTCGGATGGATGGCAGCTAACGCATCTACTTCAATGACTTCCGCATCTTCCCAAGGCCAGAGCACTGAAGAGCAACCATCTGTCTCTTCACCACCTGCCAAATTGCCCAGGCAGTCTGAGAGCCCTGGACAGGAGCCATCTCAATCTTTACTTCTGTTCTCAGAATCTGTTGGCTTGGAAAGAGGTGGCCAGCCAAGCAGCATTCTAGAGCGTGAAGAAGAGGGAGTATGCAGTGATGCGCAACTGCTTTGTCCCTCTGAATCTGAAGAGGCGGGTGGGCCAGTGCCTATGGTCAGCACACCTCAGTATGCATCAGATGATGATGAGACTCAGTTGCCAATTTCTGGTGCGTACGGTGCTGGAGAGACAACCCAGGACCATCCAGTGCTTGAAGAGGGGAGTGGAGATGATGAGGTCCTTGACCCATCATGGCGTCAGCCACAGGAAGGTGGTGGGAGCAGCTCTGAGGAAGAGATTCCCCGAACGGCCAAAAGAGGAGGGAGAGGGCGGGGGCAGACTTGGTTGCCTGTAGCCTCCACTTTGGCACCCGTGAGGAGCAATCCTCTTCCAAAACACAAAACGGGCGCTCCCAGGACTTGCAGTGCGTGGTCTTTTTTTGACACAGTTGCAGATGACATTTGCTTTGTCAAATGCAAGCTGTGTCATCAGAAAGTGAAACGAGGGAAAAATGTGACCAACCTCAATACCACAAATATGTGGAAAGATGTGCGTACCAAGCACGAGGTGGAGTTACACAGACACACTGAAGATGTAGGCCAACCATCAGCAGCATCTACCACCTCTTCAGCTCGTGTTGGGGCCTCTTCCTCCAGCTCACACACAGCTGGTTCGGCTTCCTCACTGGAACGCCATGGAAGAACCATTGCCACTGTTGTCCAGAGACCCAGTGAAATTCCACCCACTGAACCACGTTTGCAGTCAACAGCACACTCCCAGGCCACTCACCAGCAATCGGTAGCACAGGCATGGAAGAAAAAGCGGCCATACTCGGCAAACCATCCCCGAGCACTGGCTCTGAATGCCGGCATTGCCAAACTACTGGCCCTTGGGATGCTGTCATTCAGGCTGGTGGAGACTGACACCTTCCGGAACTTTATGTCATTGGCAGTTCCACAATACAATGTGCAAAGCCGCTTTTATTTCAGCAGGCAAGCTGTCCCTGCCCTGCAAAAGCATGTGGAGGGAAAAATTAAAAATGCGCTACTAAATGCCATCAGTAGCAAGGTCCACCTGACCACCGATGCGTGGACCAGTAGTCATGGACAGGGACGATAGCTTTCCCTCACTGCCCATTGGGTCAATGTTGTGGAGCCGGGTACAGATCTGGAGAGTGGCTCTGTACGTTTTCTGCCAAATCCAAGGATTGCAGGAATGCAGTCTGTTCATATTGAGTCCTCCTCCTACTCTAGTTCCTCGGAATCAGCACTGCGTGAGCCTGTTAGGCCAGATATGAGCACAGGTGTGGCCAAACGTCAACAGGCCGTCCTTAAATTAATTTCTTTGGGGAATCGGAGCCACACAGCACAGGAGCTCTGGAATGCCATCAAGCAGGAGAGCGATGTGTGGTTTGTGCCAGCGAATCTCCAGCCAGGTTTGGTAATGAGTGACAATGGCCGAAATCTAGTGGCAGCTCTGGGCCTAGGCAACCTCACTCACATACCATGTCTGGCACACGTGCTCAATTTGGTCGTGCAGAGCTTTCTGAGGGACTATCCGGATCTTGATGCACTGCTGCACAAGGTTCGCCTAGAGTGTGCTCACTAGCGGCGTTCCAGCATGGCAAGATCGCGCATTGCATCTCTGCAACGCCGATTCCTCCTGCCAGAACATCGCATCATATGTGACCTCCCCACCAGGTGGAATTCAACATTACATATGTTGGAGCGGTTGTGTGAGCAGCAGGCAGCAGTAATGGAGTACCAGCTGCATCAGGCGCAAATAAGTCGCACTGTGCACCGGACACACTTCACCACCACTGAGTGGGCCACTATGAGGGACATCTGCCAAGTTTTGCGTGCCTTCGATGACTCCACGCGGATGGCCAGTGCAGATGATGCACTAATCAGCATGACTGTCCCCCTCATCTGTCTGCTTCAAAAAACCTTACAAGCACTAAGTGAGGAGGTTTTTGAAGAGGTCGAGGATGAGCAGTCAGAAATGCCATCTGCTTCTGGCAAGTCTGCGCAACGTGCTTCCACACAAAGGCCCAGGCAGGGGACACTTAGTGAGTAGGATGATGAGGAGTCAATGGAGGAGGAGGAACACATCTCTCCAGAGGAGGGAGGTACACAAGGCTCTAGTAGTCAGTGTGTACAGCGAGGGTGGGGTGATGCTGAGCAGGCAGAGATGCTGCCTCAAGTTGGGGACAGCGTTTCCGGTCCAGTTGGCAGTCTGCAGCACATGGTTGATTTCATGCTGCAGTGCTTGTTAAATGACCGCCGCATCGCCAACATTCTCCACACGGCTGATTATTGGGTGTACACCCTCCTAGATCCTCGCTACCGGGACAACTTACAAAGCCTCATACCACAGTTGAACCGGGAGCGAAAAATGCGGGAGTACCAAGAAACACTTGTGCAGGCTATCATGTTCTCCATTCCCCCCACAAGTGTTGCTGGTAGTGCTTTTCAAAGCAGCCATGTGGGTAGAGGCAGTGGAGGAAGCTTTGCACAAAGAGGTAGCAGAGGCAGTGCCGCAGGACAAGGCAAGGCCAGTATGGCCCAAATGTGGAAAAGTTTTGTGGGACCGCCACAAACGGCTACACCATCACAGACGGCTCCAGTCAGCAGGAGGCAACATTTCCGTCAGATGGTGACAGACTACTTGTCGTGCCCTGTTAGTGTTCTCCCAGACAGCTCTTCCCCGTTCAAGTATTGGGTCTCTAAGCTGGATACATGGCCAGAGCTTAGCCAGTATGCATTGGAGGTGTTGGCTTGCCCTGCTGCCAGTGTATTATCGGAACGTGTCTTTAGTGCTGCAGGTGGTGTGGTAACAGACCGTCGCACGCGACTATCCGCCGATAATGTTGACCGGCTTACTTTTGTGAAAATGAACAAGGCCTGGATCTCACCTGAATTTGCCAGTCCTCTTCCAGAATAAATAATTGGCTGGCAACAGGATCCAGGTCTCCTGTTGTGTTCATGTTTCTATGACCTGAACTTTATTTCCTGGGCTACAGCAACGCCCGTTGTTGCTCAGAAGTGCTGTCCACACTGACAAAACACTCGCTCATGTGTAAGTGGGGTTCGGTAACCTCAGCTGATCCCCTGCTGTGTGTACGGCAAACTCTCCTGCTGCCTACAACTTCTGACTACCACTGATTTAATATGTTCTCTGATTTGCCCTCTGTCTCCACTCTGTTTTGAGTATTTCCTCCGGCCTACAACACCACCTGTTTCTGCTCTCAAGTGCCGTCTGCACAATCCACACTTGTTCCTGTGGTACCTGGGTCCTGTAACATCTGCTCATCTCCAGAGTTGAGCACGGCAATGTCTTCTGCTTTGTCTACATTCCCACTACTTGTAGTGGAAATGTGGACAGAGCAGGAGACATTGCCTGACTCACCTCTAGGGAGAAGTTGCTGTTACAGAACCCCAGTAACACAGGAACAAGTGTGGGTTGTGCAGACGGCATTTCAGAGCAGCAACTGGCGTGGTTGGAAGCCAGAGGAAATACTCGAAACAGAGTGAAGACAGAGGCCTAATTGGAGTACGTTGACAGTTAGTAGTAGTCTAGAAACAATCGCAAACTGCCACCAAGTAGGCCTCGGCCTACTACCTGATTTTCCCTGGGCTCCGACACTGCCAGTTGGTGCTCAGAAGTGCTGTCCGCACAGACAAAACACTCGCTCATGTGTAAGTGGGGTTCGGTAACGTCAGCTGATCCCCTGCTGTGTGTATGGCAAAGTGTCCTGCTCCCTCCACAGTCAAACAACCTCAGATTTACACCTGGCTCCAAGTAGGCCTCGGCCTACTACCTGATTTTCCCTGGGCTCCGACAACGCCAGTTGCTGCTCGGAAGTGCTGTCCACACAGAAAAACACACTCGCTCATGTGTAAGTGGGGTTCGGTAACGTCAGCTGATCCCCTGCTGTGTGGAGGGCAAACTGCTGCTGCCTCCAAATTTTAACTACTTCAGATTTAAACATTCTCTGATTTGGCCTCTGTCTCTACTCTGTCTCTAGTATTTCCCCTGACCTCCAACACCGCCAGTTCCTGCTCACAGTTTCCATCCACGCATTCCACACGTGTTCCTGTGTTACTGGGGTTCTGTTACGTCAGCAGATTCCACAATGTGTGTCTGCCACTGTCTCCTGCGCTGTCCACCTTCCCACTGCAAGCGGTGGGAATGTGGACAGAGCAGGAGACAGTGGCAGACACACATCAGGGGATCTGCTGACATTACAGAATCCCAGTAACACAGGAACACGTGTGGATTGGGCAGACGGCTACTGTACACATAAACTGGCGGTGTTGGTGGTCACGTGAAATCCTGGAAACAGAGTGGAGACAGATGCCTAATTGGAGCACGTTGACAGTCTGTTGTAGCCTACAAACAATCTAAAACTGCCACCAAGTAGGCCTCGGCCTGCACCCTGGTTCTCCCTGGGCTCCAACAATGCTAGTTGGTGCTCGGAAGTGCTGTCCACACAGAAAAACACACTCGTTCATGTGAAAGTGGGGGTCAGTAATGTCAGCTGATCCCCTGCTGTGTGGAGGGCAAACTGCTGCTGCCTCCAAATTCAAACAACGTCTTATCTTTAACTGCCTCCAAGTAGGCCTCAGCCTACAAAATGACTATCCCTGGGCTCCAACATCGTCAGTTGTTGCTCGGAAGTGCAGTCCATACAGAAAAACACACTCGTTCATGTGAAAGTGGGGTTCGGTAACGTCGGCTGATCCCCTGCTGTGTGGAGGGCAAAGTGTCCTGCTCCCTCCAAAGTCAAAATACCTCAGCTTTACACCTGGCTCCTAGTAGGCCTCGGCCTGCACCATGATTGTCCCTGGGCTCCAACAACACCAGTTGGTGCTCGGAAGTGCTGTCCACACAGAAAAACACTCGTTCATGTGAAAGTGGGGTTCGGTAACGTCAGCTGATCCCCTGCTGTGTGGAGGGCAAACTGCTGCTGCCTCCAAATTGCAACTACTTCAGATTTAAACATTCTCTGATTTGGCCTCTGTCTCCTCTCTGTCTCTAGTATTTCCCCTGACCTCCAACACCGCCAGTTCCTGCTCACAGTTGCCATCCACGCATTCCACACTTGTTCCTGTGTTCCTGGTGTTCTGTAACGTGAGCTGATCCCCCAATGTGTGTCCGGCACTGTCTCCTGCGCTGTCCACCTTCCCACTGCAAGTGGTGGGAATGTGGACAGAGCAGGAGACATTGGCAGACAAACATCAGGGGATCTGCTGACATTACAGAACACCAGTAACACAGGAACACGTGTGGATTGGGCAGACGGCTACTGTACGCATAAACTGGCGGTGTTGGTAGTCACGTGAAATCCTGGAAACAGAGTGGAGACAGATGCCTAATTGGAGCACGTTGACAGTCTGTTGTAGCCTACAAACAATCTAAAACTGCCACCAAGTAGGCCTCGGCCTGCACCCTGGTTCTCCCTGGGCTCCAACAATGCTAGTTGGTGCTCGGAAGTGCTGTCCACACAGAAAAACACACTCGTTCATGTGAAAGTGGGGGTCGGTAACGTCGGCTAATCCCCTGCTGTGTGGAGGGCAAAGTGTCCTGCTCCCTCCAAAGTCAAAATACCTCAGCTTTACACCTGGCTCCTAATAGGCCTCGGCCTGCACCATGATTGTCCCTGGGTTCCAACAACGCTAGTTGGTGCTCGGAAGTGCTGTCCACACAGAAAAACACACTCGTTCATGTGAAAGTGGGGTTCGGTAACGTCAGCTGATCCCCTGCTGTGTGGAGGGCAAACTGCTGCTGCCTCCAAATTGTAACTACTTCAGATTTAAACATTCTCTGATTTGGCCTCTGTCTCCACTCTGTCTCTAGTATTTCCCCTGACCTCCAACACCGCCAGTTCCTGCTCACAGTTGCCGTCCACGCATTCCACACTTGTTCCTGTGTTCCTGGTGTTCTGTAACGTGAGCTGATCCCCCAATGTGTGTCCGGCACTGTCTCCTGCGCTGTCCACCTTCCCACTGCAAGTGGTGGGAAAGTGGACAGAGCAGGAGACATTGGCAGACAAACATCAGGGGATCTGCTGACATTACAGAACACCAGTAACACAGGAACACGTGTGGATTGGGCAGACGGCTACTGTACGCATAAACTGGCGGTGTTGGTAGTCACGTGAAATCCTGGAAACAGAGTGGAGACAGATGCCTAATTGGAGCACGTTGACAGTCTGTTGTAGCCTACAAACAATCTAAAACTGCCACCAAGTAGGCCTCGGCCTGCACCCTGGTTCTCCCTGGGCTCCAACAACACTAGTTGGTGCTCGGAAGTGCTGTCCACACAGAAAAACACACTCGTTCATGTGAAAGTGGGGGTCGGTAACGTCGGCTGATCCCCTGCTGTGTGGAGTGCAAAGTGTCCTGCTCCCTCCAAAGTCAAAATACCTCAGCTTTACACCTGGCTCCTAGTAGGCCTCGGCCTGCACCATGATTGTCCCTGGGTTCCAACAACGCTAGTTGGTGCTCGAAGTGCTGTCCACACAGAAAAACACTCGTTCATGTGAAAGTGGGGTTCGGTAACGTCAGCTGATCCCCTGCTGTGTGGAGGGCAAACTGCTGCTGCCTCCAAATTGTAACTACTTCAGATTTAAACATTCTCTGATTTGGCCTCTGTCTCCACTCTGTCTCTAGTATTTCCCCTGACCTCCAGCACCGCCAGTTCCTGCTCACAGTTGCCGTCCACGCATTCCACACTTGTTCCTGTGTTCCTGGTGTTCTGTAACGTGAGCTGATCCCCCAATGTGTGTCCGCCACTGTCTTCTGCGCTGTCCACCTTCCCACTGCAAGTGGTGGGAATGTGGACAGAGCAGGACACAATGGCAGACAAACATCAGGGGATCTGCTGACATTACAGAACACCAGTAACACAGGAACACGTGTGGATTGGGCAGACGGTTGCTGTACCCATAAACTGGCGGTGTTGGTAGTCACGTGAAATCCTGGAAACAGAGTGGAGACAGATGCCTAATTGGAGCACGTTGACAGTCTGTTGTAGCCTACAAACAATCTAAAACTGCCACCAAGTAGGCCTCGGCCTGCACCCTGGTTCTCCCTGGGCTCCAACAACGCTAGTTGGTGCTCGGAAGTGCTGTCCACACAGAAAAACACACTCGTTCATGTGAAAGTGTGGGTCGGTAACGTCAGCTGATCCCCTGCTGTGTGGAGGGCAAACTTCTTCTGCCTCCAAATTGTAACTACTTCAGATTTAAACATTCTCTGATTTGGCCTCTGTCTCCACTCTGTCTCTAGTATTTCCCCTGACCTCTAACACCGCCAGTTCCTGCTCACAGTTGCCGTCCACGCATTCCACACTTGTTCCTGTGCTCCTGGTGTTCTGTAACGTGAGCTGATCCCCCAGTGTGTGTCCGGCACTGTCTCCTGCGCTGTCCACCTTCCCACTGCAAGTGGTGGGAAAGTGGACAGAGCAGGAGACATTGGCAGACAAACATCAGGGGATCTGCTGACATTACAGAACACCAGTAACACAGGAACACGTGTGGATTGGGCAGACGGCTACTGTACGCATAAACTGGCGGTGTTGGTAGTCACGTGAAATCCTGGAAACAGAGTGGAGACAGATGCCTAATTGGAGCACGTTGACAGTCTGTTGTAGCCTACAAACAATCTAAAACTGCCACCAAGTAGGTATCGGCCTGCACCCTGGTTCTCCCTGGGCTCCAACAACGCTAGTTGGTGCTCGGAAGTGCTGTCCACACAGAAAAACACACTCGTTCATGTGAAAGTGGGGGTCGGTAACGTCGGCTGATCCCCTGCTGTGTGGAGGGCAAAGTGTCCTGCTCCCTCCAAAGTCAAAATACCTCAGCTTTACATCTGGCTCCTAATAGGCCTCGGCCTGCACCATGATTGTCCCTGGGCTCCAACAACGCCATTTGGTGCTCGGAAGTGCTGTCCACACAGAAAAACACACTCGTTCATGTGAAAGTGGGGTTCAGTAACGTCAGCTGATCCCCTGCTGTGTGGAGGGCAAACTGCTGTTGCCTCCAAATTGTAACTACTTCAGATTTAAACATTCTCTGATTTGGCCTCTGTCTCCACTCTGTCTCTAGTATTTCCCCTGACCTCCAACACCGCCAGTTCCTGCTCACAGTTGCCGTCCACGCATTCCACACGTGTTCCTGTGTTACTGGGGTTCTGTAACGTCAGCAGATCCCCCAATATGTGTCCGCCACTGTCTCCTGCGCTGTCCACCTTCCCACTGCAAGCGGTGGGAATGTGGACAGAGCAGGAGACAGTGGCAGACACACATCAGGGGATCTGCTGACATTACAGAATCCCAGTAACACAGTAACACGTGTGGATTGGGCAGACGGCTGCTTTACGCATAAACTGGCGGTGTTGGTGGTCACGTGAAATCCTGGAAACAGAGTGGAGACAGATGCCTAATTGGAGCACGTTGACAGTCTGTTGTAGCCTACAAACAATCTAAAACTACCACCAAGTAGGCGTCGGCCTACACCATGATTGTCCCTGGGCTCCAACAACGCCAGTTCGTGCTCGGCAGTGTCTTTGGCACGGGGACTCCCTGTTGCCCAGCCTGGTTCCAGCACGCCTGCTGTTTCCGGGTAGTGTCAAGGTCACTATGCCACCAATCCGTTGTCCTGTCGTCTTGCGGCCGGGTTAGCCGACTCTACGGTGCCTGCAGTTTAGGTGACTCCTATGTGGGCTGCGGGAACTGGCACTGAAGGCTGGATCCGTAGTGCCAATGGGACATGGACCCCCTGTAGGACTGTGGGTTTCGGTAACTGCGGCCAGCTTGCGGCCTGGCTACTTTGCTTTGAATGGGTACCTTCTGCTACCCACCCGGGTTCCAGCACTGTCTGCTGGTTCTCGAAAGAGCCTTTGGCCTAGGTGCCTCCATCTCGGTATCCGAGGTCCAGCACCATCAGCTGGTCCTTGGTAGTGCTTTCTAGCACAGGTACCTCCTGCCTAGTAACTGTGGTCCAGCACCGTCAGCTGTTCCTCGGTAGTGCCATTGGCTCTTGTAGCTTTAGCTACCCATCTGGGTTCCAGCACCGTCAGCTGGTTCTCGGCAGTGTCTTTGGCACGGGGACTCCCTGTTGCCCAGCCTGGTTCCAGCACGCCTGCTGTTTCCGGGTAGTGTCAAGGTCACTATGCCACCAATCCGTTGTCCTGTCGTCTTACGGCCGGGTTAGCCGACTCTATGGTGCCTGCAGTTTAGGTGACTCCTATGTGGGCTGCGGGAATTGGCACTGAAGGCTGGATCCGTAGTGCCAATGGGACATGGACCCCCTGTAGGACTGTGGGTTTCGGTAACTGCGGCCGGCTTGCGGCCTGGCTACTTTGCTTTGAATGGGTACCTTCTGCTACCCACCCGGGTTCCAGCACTGTCTGCTGGTTCTCGCCAGAGCCTTTGGCCTAGGTGCCTCCATCTCGGTATCCGAGGTCCAGCACCGTTAGCTGGTCCTTGGTAGTGCTTTTTAGCACAGGTACCTTCTGCTTAGTAACCGTGGTCCAGCACCGTCAGTTGGTCCTCGGTAGTGCCATTGGCTCTTGTTCCTTCTGCTACCCATCCGGGTGCCAGCACTGTCTGCTGGTTCTCGCCAGTTTCTCAGCCTTCTTGTACCTTCTGCTACATTTCCAAGATCAAGCTTTTTGAAATTGTCTTTGGTAATCCTTATTGATCTCCATGACGACGACCCTGATGACGACGACCCTGAAGACCACACCAAAGAAGACCAGAAATATGACCCTAAATAATAAGACCAAGAGGACAAAGAACATGAAGACAACCACCAAGATACAGAACAAAAGACAGAAGAACAAGAAGCAGAAGAAGCAAAAGCAGAAGAACAGAAAGCAGAAGAACATTAAGCATAAGACTAAAAATCAGCATAGAAGAAATCAAAATTATAAGCAGAAGAAGACTAAGCAGTAAATGGGGGTGAGTCCGTTCCTCCTCGTGGTGCCCCTGGAAAATGCCTGCTGCTGCAGGCCAAACTGAACGCGGACAAATCCTGTTGTAAATCTTTAGTGACAGGCTTTTCAACTTATCGGTACCCGAACCTGATGCTATGCGATCTTAATCATAGAATCATAGAATTGTAGAGTTGGAAGAGACATCCGTGGCCATCTAGTCCAACCCCCTGCTCAAAGCAGGATTCGCTAAATCATACCAGACAGATGTCTGTCCAGCCTCTGTTTGAAGACTTCCATTGAAGGACAACTCACCACTTCTCGTGGCAGCCTGTTCCACTCATCGATCACACTAACTGTCAAAGGGTCATAGGGAGAAGGGTAATATCAGACCATCCTCTTCACCTTTAGGTGCTGAGTTTTTTTGTGGCCAAGAAAGATGGCTCATTAAGGCCATGTATTGACTATCGTTCCCTTAACAAAATCACTGTTAAATATCAGTACCCGTTACCCCTGATTTCGGTGTAATCTTATAACTTTTATAGATAAGTACTACAGGAATGCCTGTCACCATAAGAAAATGAAGACAAAGAAGAATAGGAAGAAGATGAAGAAATAGCATATTAAAATTGATAATAGCTGAATAAGAAGAATATGAAGAATGGAAAAAAAAATTAATGGGAAGAAGATGAAGAAGAAGAAGATGAATAAGGTGAAGAAAAAGTTGATGAAAAAAATGCTACTGCTGCGGATCATGAAGGAGAAAGTTTGGGAGAAGTACAAAAGAACGTGAAGAGCATGGAAGTTGTGAAACATACATATCTGACAAAATATAAAAAAGGTTAACATAGTCAATATCTTTTTAACTCCGAACGTACTGAAAAAAAAAATTGGAATTAATGCTATGCCATGTGATTTGAATAAACCACTATGCTTTTAATGTCTCCTCCACCTCCCACAATACATTCTACATGATTCTTATTTGTTTTCAATTATGTAGAATTAGCCAACAAGGAAATAAAGGCCTTTTTTTTAATTCCGATACCGGAAGTCCCATTGACTTGAATGGGACTTCCGGTATCGGAATCGGCGATACCCGATATTTTTTTCGTATCGGGCGATACCATCCGATACGATATTTTTGGATATCGAACGGTATCGCTCAACACTACTAAGCATACAACTGGTATTCAAATTTCTTAGATTTTTGCCTCGGCTAAAGGTCCTTCGGCACTTCTTATAGAAAACCTTTGTGTCATCAGTAGGATTTTGTTCAAAAAAGTACCACACTGCACTCTTCGTACTATGGTATAAATTTACAGGGCTTGCACGCTGTGATAATTTGACCGTCTTGCCAAGCTGTCCTGCAACTCTTTTCGTTTTCTTACCAAGTTTTTGACAGCAACGGGCCTGCCGGATAACTGCTGTTGCGATGACGATGCCTGCTGCGGATCCTTCTCCTGTTCTGACCTATTGCCACCGTCACCCTCTTCCCCCAATGGATGCCGATCCGGGTCAAAAACTGTGTCATCCATCACCTCGTCTTCAATGTCATCTGCACCTTCCTCCTTACTTTCCTCTTTGTCACTGTGTAAGGTGGTATAGTATGCGGGAAGGGGCACTCCATGTCAGATTCATCTTGGACTGGGGAATTCAGGATTTGACTTGAAAACCCAGGCATGGTATGTGAAAAGAGCTCCATGGAGTAATCTAAAGTGTGGGCTGCCGCATCCTTCACTTTTGGTGTGTGTGAAGGACACAAGGAAAGGTGTTGTTCCTGATCTGAAGCCTGCACTGACGACTCTGTGCTTGCAGTTTTTGTAACTTCAGAAGAGGAGGCAATAGAGCTGGAGGCTGTTTCAGCAATGTAAGCCAAAATCTGTTCCTGATGCTCCGGCTTTAAAAGCGGTTTACCAACTCCCAGAAAAGGGAACCTTAAAGGCCTTCTTGTGCCAGACAATGACACAGGCTCAACACCTCCTGCCTTAGCTGCTATTGTGCTTTTGCCAGAACCAGCCGATGCGCCACCACCACCATCAGTATCAGCTGCATCCCACGCCCATGTCCGCGGCCTCTTCCACCATACTTCCTCATGTTTGGGAAAATGTACCAAAAATATCAGCAGAGAAATGGTACTGTATGAGGAGCTTACAGCTGTGTAAGGTGTATGGAAAAATTTTATTCTCCGTAAATATTTTGTTAGTCACAGATGCTCTCCCAGTATGTATTTGACTGTATTTCAACAAGCAGATATAGGGTACTATATCAGAAGTGTACAGATGTATACGTTTTTGGTGAAACTGTCAATCTCTGTATATGTTTTAACGGAGTGTCACACACACACGCTGACTCTGTATAGATGTGACTGTAATGCGAACAGCAGATATACGATACTGTTTGAGAATCGGACACCTCTATATGGTGTATGGAGAATTGGCAATGTCCATATATGTGTTTATGGAGTGTCACACACATGCTGACTCTGTGGAGATGTGACCGTAATAAGAACACCAGATATCCGATACTGTTTGAGAATCGGACAGCTCAATACGGTGTATGGAGAAATGGAAAAGTCCGTATATTTTTTTACGGATTGTCACACACACATGCTGATTCTGTATAGATGTGACAGTAATGCGAACAGCAGGTATACAATACTGTTTGAGAATCAGACAGCTCAATACGGTGTATGGAGAAATGGAAATGTCTGTATATGTATTTACGGAGTGTCACACACACAGGCTGACTCTGTATAGATGTGACCGTAATAAAAGCAGCAGATATCCGATACTGTTTGAGAATCGGACACCTCTATACGGTGTATGTATGGAAAAATTTTAATCTCCGTGTATTTTTTTACGGAGTCACACACATATAGCATGTATTTGTCTGTGATACCAGCCGGTACACGGTAGTGTGTGTGGAGCGTACACCTCTATACGGTGTGTGAAAAAATTTACACTCAGTAACTACTGTGCAGAAAAAAATTAATAAAAGTATTTTTGCTTGGAAAAAAGCAGTCTGCACAGCCGTGTGCAAACAGCAATGCAACAATCAGGGAGCCTTATGAGGCAGCCTAATCACCAACAGAGCTGCTGCACGCAAATATATGCTCCCCTGTCACTGCACACTAACTGTTGTGTTGTACAGTGAAATCGCTATGGCTACTTTCACACATCAGGTTTCGGCGTCAGGCGCGTTCTGGCGTCGTGCCGGATCCGGCAAATGTTTTGTAAAACCGGATGTGACGGATCCATTTTTCTGCTGGATCCGTCTTGCGCTTGACAGCCAAAACCGGATCCGTCTCATCCGGTTCATCCGGTTTTCGATTCGTTTTTCGACGGATTACGCCGGATCCGGTTTTTAAAATCGCCCCTTGTGGCCTTCCGAACGGGATTGGCTACTGAAAAACTATATATACCGTGTTCCTACAGCCCTTCTTTGACAGGTTGCAGAGGAGAAAGTGCAGGTTGGAGAGAAGAGCAAGTTACTGGCGAAGATGGATGTTGTGATTGGAAATATTTTGAAGAATTTGGCGGATTTTACAGCGGAGGCGAATCGTTTGAGGGTGATTGTTCTGGAGAAGGAGAGAGCGAGACAGCAGCGCATCAGGCATCGTAGACGACGTTTGTGGATCCACCCCATCACAGCCAAGAGAATGACGCGTGGGGTCTATTCTACACTGCATGGACCTTAGACGAAACCCGGATAAATTTTTTGGATATGTTCAGATGAAAACGGAGAATTTTGATTACTTGGTGGAGCACATTGCACACCTCATAAGAAAATCGGACACCTATTGCCGCTTCTCTGTTTCACCCGCAGAGCGTCTGATGGTGACTTTAAGGTAAGCCACATTTATTGGATATGCCTCGCATCAGAGCACACTTTCACTGCAATCTTGTTGGTGGTAGTTTGTATCTCCAAGTGTCATAGCTCAGTTTTGGTATGTAATGCTGTGATTTAAAACTAATTTATTGTTTTTTAATTCCCCACAGATTTCTTGCAACTGGAGAATCCCTTTCGTCACTGCATTTCCAGTACAGACTCGGGATTTCCACCATATCTGGAATAGTGAAGCACACATGCCGTGCACTGTGGGACTCCTTAGCTGAAGAGTTTTTACCAGAGCCCACAACAGAGAGGTGGCTTGAAATTTCAGAAAAGTTTCAACAGATATGTCAGTTTCCGAACTGCTTGGGCGCTGTGGACGGGAAACATATCCGCATTGTAAAGCCAGCCGGATCGGGATCGGAATATTTCAATTACAAGAAATATTTTTCCATTGTCCTCATGGCAATCGCTGACGTGGAATACAAATTTATTGCTGATGATATTGGGGCCTATGGCTGCTCCAATGACTCTCAAGTTTTCAAACTGTCTGCCATGGGACATAAACTGTATGGAAACACCTTCCAGTTCCCATCCCCTAGACCGCTGCCGCAAACATCTGGTCCACCTATGCCATTTGTCTGTGTAGGGGATGAAGCCTTCCAGCTGTCAGAACACCTTTTGAAACCGTACGGTAGCAGAGGATTGACAAGAACAAAACGCATTTTTAATTACCGCCTCACAAGAGCAAGAAGAATGGTTGAATGTACCTTTGGTATTCTGACAGCCAAATGGCGGGTCCTATTGACTGCGATCAACCTCAAGACAGAAACTGTGGACGAGGTGATCAAAGCGTGCGTGGTACTCCACAATTTTGTTATCTGCAAGGAACCCATTTCCATTGAGGACACCTCTGAAGAAACCACCTTGCAAGATTACCAGGACATTACCACTAGAAGTTCTGTGACGGTTTCAGTAATGAGGGACAATTTTGCACAATACTTTAGGTCACCTCAAGGCAGAGTACACTGGCAGGGTGACAGAGTGTGAAAGATTTGTGCCCTAACCAAACTTGTGTACCTTCTGTACCAACAATATATACCTTTGCCAACCAAAGTTGGCTATCTTGTCATGGTCTTACTATTTTTACCTTTTGGCCACAGGTGTGTACCTGGTTGTGTTTTATGCAAAGTATTTCACCTTTTAACAAAAGTTGTGTACATTGTTAGGAAATCACCAACAATAAACACAACTTTTTAGGTGAAATTCTTTGCTTCAAACACAACCAGGAACACAACTGTGGCAAAAAGCTAAAATTTACCCACAGTTATATACAAGGTTTTGAATACCTTTTGACCTTTGAAATACCCTGTATTTAACCTTTTTTTAAACATATTTCGCCGCAGAAAGAAATGACAGACAACGATAAACATTACACATATGAAAAAATTCATTATATTAATAATCTATCGATAAAACTATTTGGAGATAGATGGAATAAATGGATAGAACTTAAATCTAAAATAGAAGATACTTTCATATCCTGAACCCTTTTTTTTCTTTCTTTCATTTATATTATGCTCAAAACTTTATTTTCCCAGATGCCCGCCGGCATTTCTACATTTGCCTATTGGTTTGATTTGTTTATTGCTGATTACATTCATCTTAAGTGTCCTTGTTTTTGATACATGATGGAAAATAGTATCATATTATATTGTACTGTTATACAATGTTCAAAATGTCATATGGAAATGACTTACACGATATGAATGTATGTTTTCTATTTCTGTTACCTTGAAAACTTTAATAAAAACATTGTTTAAGAAATGACAGACAACCATTGTAAAACGATCATTTAACTTTTATTTAAAATATTTTTTTTTGTAAAATGTTTTTAAAGTTAAAAAAACTTTTTTAATAAATGTTTGAAACCAACCAAATGGGCATTTTTATTACAAAAAAAACATTACAACTCGGTGTAGTGTGGGGTGGAAATCCTGCTGGAGGGGCTGCGGGACACTTCGACACTGGGAGTGTGGAGAGAGGACTGGAATCGTGGTGGGGAAGGAACAGTTAGAGGTGAAGGTGTGGAAAAAGCTAGAGAATGGGTGGACATGTGGGAGGCAGAAGAGGTGGTGGGCGGTGGAGTGGAGGGTTGGGCAGGGACTGTAGGAGCAGATGATGTTGATGGAAAGTTGTATGGGGAAGGAGTTTGGTACGGGGAAGGAGTTTGGTACGGGGCAGGTTGCTGGAAGTGGGGAGATATCTGGTACTGGGGAGGTGGCTGGTACTGGGGAGGTGGCTGGTGCTGGGGAGGTGGCTGGTACTGGGGAGGTTGCTGGTACTGGGGAGGTGGCTGGTATGTAATAGGAGGGGAGGATGGAAAGTGGCTGGAGGGGGTGCAGGTGGAGGAACTACTGGGGTGGGAGGAGGAGGTTGGGAGGTAACGTGCTGGAGAGCACCGTGGCATGAATGCATTACATGCATCTGCTGGCTAGGAGAGAGCGTTTCCATGCGCTCCACAGCAGACCTGAAAAAGGTGTGGTTTGGCAAAGGTCTTGCTTCTGAATGCATGGTTTGCAGAAGTGTCTTCACCTCCAGAATGCTGGAGTTGATCTGCTGAAAGCCTGCGGAGATTTGCTCTGACAAGACTTTTAGACAGTTCTGGAAAGATGCATTCAGATGCAAGAACTCTGGCGCATAAGTCTTTTCCTGACCCCTCTGCCGCTGCCGCCCAGTACCCGCAGGTGTACTAGAGGTGGCAGGGGCAGAAGGGTGGGGTAAAGGGAAAGCGATCTCCTCACCAGCAGCTTCATGTAATGTAGGTGGCCACGATGCTACTGTGCTGGTGGATGGGACAGATGGGTCAAATGTGTGGGAAGGCTGGGAAGGTGCAGATGTACCAGGGCGGTCGAAGTGTCCCTCGGTGCCGGTCTCCTCAGGGATTGCCTCAGAAGGGTCCAATCGTGCAGGCTCCCGAGTGCTGCTCACTGTGCTGTGGAATAAAGAGAAAAAAAAACAATTAAAATACTGACATGGTATGGCCCTGGCTGAAAAAAAATTGTTACATCTAAACATTTTTTTCACATGTGGTGTGTAATATTTACCTTCTGGTGACCATTGTAACCCGGAGGAACGACAGGGCTCGTGCGTACTTGTACTTGCTCCTGCGTCCTCCAGATCCACTCGGGGCCCGCATCTCTTTATTGAACTCCTTCTTGAAACGATCCCTCACAGACCGCCACCGCTTCACAATTCTGTCCCCTGAAACAAGAAAGGACAAAGTGGTTAGTATACAACATCAGTGTTTCCCAAACTCCAGTCCTCATGGTCCCCAGGGGTCATGTTTTCAGGATTTCCATAGTAAATAGAAATCCTGAACACATGATCCGTGGGGACCACAAGGACTGGAGTTCGGGAAACATTGGTTTACATCAAGCAACCGGTACTGTATATACTTACGCTCTTTAATCTGGGCCTGAGCATCGAGGTCCTCCCAGTGGCCCACAAGGAGCAAACAGATTTCCTCCCAGAGTCGTCGGGTAACAATCAGGTCAGCATGGCGGCGGTCAGCCATATTCCATAGCGGCTCATTTTCTCTGATGAGATCAATGAGGTGGTCCACATCAATTCCTCCATCCTCACCGTCTGAGTCGGGAGCACGCTGTGAAGGCTGTTAAAGTAAAAGAGAAAAATAGCAAAATTAGTCACCACACTTTAAAACATGAGATAAAAAGTGTACCAAAATTTAGAACTTAAATATTATACTTACACGCTGGTGACCGCCGTGTTGCTGTCGCCGACGACCCTGGGAGGCACTGCGAGGACCTCTTGGCCGAGCACCAGAATGGGAAGACTAGAGAAGAAAAGAAAAAAATTTATGTGTTTGGATGTTGGAATTTGTTTGCTGTGTGAGGTCTGCGGTACATTGTTGTCTATGTGTTGTGTGTAGTGTGATGTGTTTCTGCGTTTGATGCAAAAAACTTACCAATTGTGAGCCCACTCCAGGTGTCTGTCCACCCCTTCCTTCTTCTTCTGAGAGCTCCTCTTCAGCTTGTGATTCCTGTTTTGAAATAAAAGGCAATGAATAGACATATTACAGAGATGATGGATTTTGGAAATAAAAACTTACCGTCAAACGCTGACGATGCGAGGGAGGGCTCCCAGAAGATGATGTGCTGTCTTCCTGGTGGCCACACTCCATGCCTGTGAATGGTGTTCCAGCTGCTGCCATTGCTGCTGCTGCTGCTGCTGCATCTATTGGGCGGCTGTTGAATAAAGAGAAACAAAGGGCCAATGAATATCTTGATATTCAATAGCCCTAGTTTGGAGGAATGGGGGATTTGATAATTACCGTCTCTCATCTGCTGCTGGACTCCCCTCCCGTTGTTCAGCATGGTCGCTTTGCTGCTCCATTTGGGGTGGTGGTGGTGCTGATGGTGCTGCAGTGGTCTCCTGCCTTCTCCTGCGCCTGGTTGCTGTCTTTGGTGGCATGTTGGGTGTGGCTGATGGTCCCACTGTCATGCTTTTATATATGTGTGATGGGCAGAGCTACTGAGCATGCTCAGACCCAAAAAACGGATCCGGCGCATTGCGGCGCTCATAGACTTTCATTGTGTGCAAAAGCCGGACGCGCCGAATCCGGCGTGTCCGGCTTTTTTGCCGGAGACAAAAATCGTTACAGTAGCCGTTTTTTTCCAGACGCCGGATTGCGACACATTGCCGGATCCGGCGAAAACCGGAAGAAACGCATGGCCATCCGGCGCGATCCGGCGCAAATGCAAGTCAATGGGGGGGAAACCGGATCCGGCATTGCATTTCGCTGGATCCGGTTTTTGTCAAAAGAGCCGGATCGCGCCTGACGGCGAAAACCTGATGTGTGAAAGAGGCCTATTATTTCCTGCCTTAACACTCTCCCTATTCAGAATGAGCAGCAGCAACCTCTCCCTATGCTAAGATCGGCAGTAGTAAAATGGCGGTCACGGTCTTTTATAGCCACTGTGACGCCACACAAAGCCAGCGAATCACTTGAATGTCCTTCTCTAAGATTGTTGGGGCCGCTGCCTATGTAATTGTGTTGCCCACAGTGTGCGTCCATAATCATTGGCTGAGAAAAGGTGCTGGAAGCATTATGGGAAACGCGACTTTGGCGCTCAAGTCGGCGACATCATGGCCGACCTCACGCTATATTCGGGTTTCGATCGGTGAAACCCTACTTCAGCGAAAGTCGGCGACTTATGAATTTGGCCGACCCGTTTCGCTCAACTCTAATTACGAGGTCTGTGTTGCATTTTTCTAATATACAACAAGTATAGTAAAAATAGATTAAAAATGTTGTTTGGTTAAATTTGTCAGCCATACAGTTTTTGCTAGCCTGGGGAACATTTTTGTGACACATTACACTTAAAAAAGGCATAACTTTTTTGCTAGGTGAAGTTTCTCAGCCATTCAGTATTCCATGGTCTGGTGTACATTTGTGTGATATATTACACTCAAAGAAAGCATAAAAAAAAATTTGCTGGACAATTTTTCCCAGCCGCACAGTCTTTTGCGGTGTGTAGTGCATTTCCATGATATTTAACCCTGCAAAAAAAGCTTTTAAAATTGTTTGGTTAAATTTATCATTCATACAAAATTCCATGTTGTTGTGTATATTTCTGTGATCTTGAATACTTCCAAAAAGCTTTGAATTTTTTTCTGGATTCAAGTCCTCATCTATACAGTATTATTGGATTAAGGATACATCACTGTAAGATCATTAAAAAAAAAGCATTACAAAATTTTGCTGGGTGAAATTTCTCAACCATACAATTTTCTGTGGTCTGAGGTCCATTTGTGTGATATATAACACTTCAAGAAAAGAGTTTAAAATTTTGGGGGGGTTAAAGTTCTCAGCCATACAGTTTTCTATGCTGTGGGGTACATTTCTGTGATATTGAACACTTCAAAAAAGCTTTGAATTTTTTCCTGCATTCAATTCCTCATCCATACAGTATAATGTTACTGTACAATACATTACATTATCTGTCAATCCAAAAAAGGAAAAGAAAAGAAATTATCCTCATATACACAAAAAAAATATTGTTCATAAAAAAATGAGTAGCATGCAGGTTGTAAGAAATGAGATCTACTGTATATGGGCTAAAATTAGACACGTGGAATTCCAATGCCTGTAAAGCAATCTCATATGGGAGATAAGGGATAATACATTTCAAAGCCTTTTTGAAGTCATAAATATCACAGAAATGTACCCCCACAGAACAGAATTCAGTATGGATGAGAACTTTAACACAGCATTTTGAAAAGTTTTTTTGAAGTGTTAGATATCACAGAAATGTACTTCACACCACAAAGAACTATTCGGCCAAGACATTTAACCCAGCTAAATTTTTACATTTTCTTTGAGTGTAAAATATCACACAAATTAACCTCAGGCAAAGGAATACTCTAAGGTAGAGTTGAGCGACTTTTGCTTTTTTAGGGTCGCGTTTCGTTTCGTGAAACCCGACTTTTCCAAAAGTCGGGTCGAGCAAGATCGTCCGATTATAGGGAAAAGTCGGGGTCGTCCCGAAACACGAAACCCAATGTAAGTCAATGGGGAATAAAAGTCGGCAGTGAGAGGAGGACAGGAAACACACCTACAGTGCCCATTTGAATGCCAAAAGCATCAATTCTTCGTACTTAAGCTTGTCAACCTTAATTAACTTCATAATACAAGTTACGCACTGAAAAATGGGGGTTATTTGGCTAAATTTGTGGGGGGGGAGGGCTGGCTGCAGGTTTTCATGTGCCCTGGGCGAAAGAGCGCCCCTTTAACACATACCGCAACTCATCATGCTCCGATACGGCAGAGAAATAGCGGTATAGTACAATGAAAAATACCTCACTTTTTACATCTCATGACGAGGCCCATCTATTTCTCCATACAAAATCATTGGTCCCATATAATGTTTGAAACAGTATATGATGAGCTCCACATAATACTACAGTATATGTTGGTCCCCATGGATGAAGCTCCACTGTCTTATGGGCCCAAATAATGCTCCAAACATAATGGGCCCCATTTCTACTGCTCTAGTGTATAATGGGCCCTGTAAATGCTGATCCAGTGTCTGATGTCCATCTTTGGAATGTTCCAGTGTATGGTGGGCCCCATCTATCATTCTCCAGAGTATAGTGCTCCCCAAAAATTGCTGTCCCAACATAGAAAACAATCAAATAATTCTCCTCGCTAGGGAAACCCTGTACTAGTCTGGACAGGTGCTGTAGCTTGCTTAACAGCTCGCCAGCCGTTCTCACGCCCAGTATGGATTGCACGTGATTGCACAAAGGTTAGAAAGGGTACCGTATCCCTGGATAACATGTATGGATAGCGTACACATTCAAAATATATGTCTATACAGCATGAGGCAGGCTCAGACGGTGTTAGGCCCAGTATGGATTGCACGTCATTGCACAAAGGTTAGAAGGGGTACCGTATCCCCGGATAACATGTATGGATAGCGTACACATTCAAAATATATGTCTATACAGCATGAGGCAGGCTCAGACGGTGTTAGGTTTGTATGGATTGCACGTCATTGCACAAAGGTTAGAAGGGGTACCGTATCCCCGGATAACATGTATGGATAGCGTACACATTCAAAATATATGTCTATACAGCATGAGGCAGGCTCAGACGGTGTTAGGCCCAGTATGGATTGCACGTCATTGCACAAAGGTTAGAAGGGGTACCGTATCCCCGGATAACATGTATGGATAGTGTACACATTCAAAATATATGTCTATACAGCATGAGGCAGGCTCAGACGGTGTTAGGCCCAGTATGGATTGCACGTCATTGCACAAAGGTTAGAAGGGGTACCGTATCCCCGGATAACATGTATGGATAGCGTACACATTCAAAATATATGTCTATACAGCATGAGGCAGGCTCAGACGGTGTTAGGCCCAGTATGGATTGCACGTCATTGCACAAAGGTTAGAAGGGGTACCGTATCCCCGGATAACATGTATGGATAGCGTACACATTCAAAATATATGTCTATACAGCATGAGGCAGGCTCAGACGGTGTTAGGCCCAGTATGGATTGCACGTCATTGCACAAAGGTTAGAAGGGGTACCGTATCCCCGGATAACATGTATGGATAGTGTACACATTCAAAATATATGTCTATACAGCATGAGGCAGGCTCAGATGCTGTTAGGCCCAGTATGGATTGCACGTCATTGCACAAAGGTTAGAAGGGGTACCGTATCCCCGGATAACATGTATGGATAGCGTACACATTCAAAATATATGTCTATACAGCATGAGGCAGGCTCAGACGGTGTTAGGCCCAGTATAGATTGCACGTCACTGCACAAAGGTTAGAAAGGGTACCGTATCCCTGGATAACATGTATGGATAGCGTACACATTCAAAATATATGTCTATACAGCATGAGGCAGGCTCACACGGTGTTAGGCCCAGTATGGATTGCACGTCATTGCACAAAGGTTAGAAGGGGTACCGTATCCCCGGATAACATGTATGGATAGCGTACACATTCAAAATATATGTCTATACAGCATGAGGCAGGCTCAGACGGTGTTAGGCCCAGTATGGATTGCACGTCATTGCACAAAGGTTAGAAGGGGTACCGTATCCCTGGATAACATGTATGGATAGCGTACACATTCAAAATATATGTCTATACAGCATGAGGCAGGCTCAGACGGTGTTAGGCCCAGTATGGATTGCACGTCATTGCACAAAGGTTAGAAAGGGTACCGTATCCCCGGATAACATGTATGGATAGCGTACACATTCAAAATATATGTCTATACAGCATGAGGCAGGCTCAGACGGTGTTAGGCCCAGTATGGATTGCACGTCATTGCACAAAGGTTAGAAGGGGTACCGTATCCCCGGATAACATGTATGGATAGCGTACACATTCAAAACATATGTCTATACAGCATGAGGCAGGCTCAGACGGTGTTAGGCCCAGTATGGATTGCACGTCATTGCACAAAGGTTAGAAGGGGTACCGTATCCCCGGATAACATGTATGGATAGCGTACACATTCAAAATATATGTCTATACAGCATGAGGCAGGCTCAGGCGGTGTTAGGCCCAGTATAGATTGCACGTCATTGCACAAAGGTTAGAAGGGGTACCGTATCCCCGGATAACATGTATGGATAGCGTACACATTCAAAATATATGTCTATACAGCATGAGGCAGGCCCAGACAGTGTTAGGCCCAGTATGGATTGCACGTCATTGCACAAAGGTTAGAAAGGGTACCGTATCCCTGAATAACATGTATGGATAGCGTAGACATTCAAAATATATGTCTATACAGCATGAGGCAGGCTCAGACAGTGTTAGGCCCAGTATGGATTGCACAAAGGTTAGAAGGGGTACCGTATCCCCGGATAACATGTATGGATAGCGTACACATTCAAAATATATGTCTATACAGCATGAGGCAGGCTCAGACGGTGTTAGGCCCAGTATGGATTGCACGTCACTGCACAAAGGTTAGAAAGGGTACCGTATCCCTGGATAACATGTATGGATAGCGTACACATTCAAAATATATGTCTATACAGCATGAGGCAGGCTCAGACGGTGTTAGGCCCAGTATGGATTGCACGTCATTGCACAAAGGTTAGAAGGGGTACCGTATAACCGGATAACATGTATGGATAGCGTACACATTCAAAATATATGTCTATACAGCATGAGGCAGGCTCAGACGGTGTTAGGCCCAGTATGGATTGCACGTCATTGCACAAAGGTTAGAAGGGGTACCGTATCCCCGGATAACATGTATGGATAGCGTACACATTCAAAATATATGTCTATACAGCATGAGGCAGGCTCAGACGGTGTTAGGCCCAGTATGGATTGCACGTCATTGCACAAAGGTTAGAAGGGGTACCGTATCCCCGGATAACATGTATGGATAGTGTACACATTCAAAATATATGTCTATACAGCATGAGGCAGGCTCAGACGGTGTTAGGCCCAGTATGGATTGCACGTCATTGCACAAAGGTTAGAAGGGGTACCGTATCCCCGGATAACATGTATGGATAGCGTACACATTCAAAATATATGTCTATACAGCAAGAGGCAGGCTCAGACGGTGTTAGGCCCAGTATGGATTGCACGTCATTGCACAAAGGTTAGAAGGGGTACCGTATCCCTGGATAACATGTATGGATAGTGTACACATTCAAAATATATGTCTATACAGCATGAGGCAGGCTCAGACGGTGTTAGGCCCAGTATGGATTGCACGTCATTGCACAAAGGTTAGAAGGGGTACCGTATCCCCGGATAACATGTATGGATAGCGTACACATTCAAAATATATGTCTATACAGCATGAGGCAGGCTCAGACGGTGTTAGGCCCAGTATGGATTGCACGTCATTGCACAAAGGTTAGAAAGGGTACCGTATCCCCGGATAACATGTATGGATAGCGTACACATTCAAAATATATGTCTATACAGCATGAGGCAGGCTCAGACGGTGTTAGGCCCAGTATGGATTGCACGTCATTGCACAAAGGTTAGAAAGGGTACCGTATCCCTGGATAACATGTATGGATAGCGTACACATTCAAAATATATGTCTATACAGCATGAGGCAGGCTCAGACGGTGTTAGGCCCAGTATGGATTGCACGTCATTGCACAAAGGTTAGAAGGGGTACCGTATCCCCGGATAACATGTATGGATAGCGTACACATTCAAAATATATGTCAATACAGCATGAGGCAGGATCAGACGGTGTTAGGCCCAGTATGGATTGCACGTCATTGCACAAAGGTTAGAAAGGGTACCGTATCCCCGGATAACATGTATGGATAGCGTACACATTCAAAATATATGTCTATACAGCATGAGGCATGCTCAGACGGTGTTAGGCCCAGTATGGATTGCACGTCATTGCACAAAGGTTAGAAGGGTTACCGTATCCCCGGATAACATGTATGGATAGCGTACACATTCAAAATATATGTCTATACAGCATGAGGCAGGCTCAGACGGTGTTAGGCCCAGTATGGATTGCACGTCATTGCACAAAGGTTAGAAGGGGTACCGTATCCCCAGATAACATGTATGGATAGCGTACACATTCAAAATATATGTCTATACAGCATGAGGCAGGCTCAGACGGTGTTAGGCCCAGTATTGATTGCACGTCAATGCACAAAGGTTAGAAGGGGTACCGTATCCCCGGATAATATGTATGGATAGTGTACACATTCAAAATATATGTCTATACAGCATGAGGCAGGCTCAGACGGTGTTAGGCCCAGTATGGATTGTACGTCATTGCACAAAGGTTAGAAGGGGTACCGTATCCCCGGATAATATGTATGGATAGCGTACACATTCAAAATATATGTCTGTACAGCATGAGGCAGGCTCAGACGGTGTTAGGCCCAGTATGGATTGCACGTGATTGTACAAAGGTTAGAAGGGGTACCGTATCCCCGGATAACATGTATGGATAGCGTACACATTCAAAATATATGTCTATACAGCATGAGGCAGGCTCAGACGGTGTTAGGCCCAGTATGGATTGCACGTCATTGCACAAAGGTTAGAAAGGGTACCGTATCCCTGGATAACATGTATGGATAGCGTACACATTCAAAATATATGTCTATACAGCATGAGGCAGGCTCAGACGGTGTTAGGCCCAGTATGGATTGCACGTCATTGCACAAAGGTTAGAAGGGGTACCGTATCCCCGGATAACATGTATGGATAGCGTACACATTCAAAATATATGTCTATACAGCATGAGGCAGGCTCAGATGGTGTTAGGCCCAGTATGGATTGCACGTCATTGCACAAAGGTTAGAAAGGGTACCGTATCCCTGGATAACATGTATGGATAGCGTACACATTCAAAATATATGTCTATACAGCATGAGGCAGGCTCAGACGGTGTTAGGCTCAGTATGGATTGCACGTCATTGCACAAAGGTTAGAAGGGGTACCGTATCCCCGGATAACATGTATGGATAGCGTACACATTCAAAATATATGTCTATACAGCATGAGGCAGGCTCAGACGGTGTTAGGCCCAGTATGGATTGCACGTCATTGCACAAAGGTTAGAAAGGGTACCTTATCCCCGGATAACATGTATGGATAGCGTACACATTCAAAATATATGTCTATACAGCATGAGGCAGGCTCAGACGGTGTTAGGCCCAGTATGGATTGCACGTCATTGCACAAAGGTTAGAAGGGGTACCGTATCCCCGGATAACATGTATGGATAGCGTACACATTCAAAATATATGTCTATACAGCATGAGGCAGGCTCAGACGGTGTTAGGCCCAGTATGGATTGCACGTCATTGCACAAAGGTTAGAAAGGGTACCGTATCCCTGGATAACATGTTTGGATAGCGTACACATTCAAAATATATGTCTATACAGCATGAGGCAGGCTCAGACGGTGTTAGGCCCAGTATGGATTGCACGTCATTGCACAAAGGTTAGAAGGGGTACCGTATCCCCGGATAACATGTATGGATAGCGTACACATTCAAAATATATGTCTATACAGCATGAGGCAGGGTCAGACGGTGTTAGGCCCAGTATGGATTGCACGTCATTGCACAAAGGTTAGAAGGGGTACCGTATCCCCGGATAACATGTATGGATAGCGTACACATTCAAAATATATGTCTATACAGCATGAGGCAGGCTCAGACGGTGTTAGGCCCAGTATGGATTGCACGTCATTGCACAAAGGTTAGAAGGGGTACCGTATCCCCGGATAACATGTATGGATAGCGCACACATTCAAAATATATCTCTATACAGCATGAGGCAGGCTCAGACGGTGTTAGGCCCAGTATGGATTGCACGTCATTGCGCAAAGGTTAGAAAGGGTACCGTATCCCTGGATAACATGTATGGATAGCGTACACATTCAAAATATATGTCTATACAGCATGAGGCAGGCTCAGACGGTGTTAGACCCAATATGGATTGCACGTCATTGCACAAAGGTTAGAAGGGGTACCGTATCCCCGGATAACATGTATGGATAGCGTACACATTCAAAATATATGTCTATACAGCATGAGGCAGGCTCAGACGGTGTTAGGCCCAGTATGGATTGCACGTCATTGCACAAAGGTTAGAAAGGGTACCGTATCCCTGGATAACATGTATGGATAGCGTACACATTCAAAATATATGTCTATACAGCATGAGGCAGGCTCAGACGGTGTTAGGCCCAGTATGGATTGCACGTCATTGCACAAAGGTTAGAAGGGGTACCGTATCCCCGGATAACATGTATGGATAGCGTACACATTCAAAATATATGTCTATACAGCATGAGGCAGGCTCAGATGGTGTTAGGCCCAGTATGGATTGCATGTCATTGCACAAAGGTTAGAAAGGGTACCGTATCCCTGGATAACATGTATGAATAGTGTACACATTCAAAATATATGTCTATACAGCATGAGGCAGGCTCAGACGGTGTTAGGCCCAGTATGGATTGCACGTCATTGCACAAAGGTTAGAAAGGGTACCGTATCCCCGGATAACATGTATGGATAGCGTACACATTCAAAATATATGTCTATACAGCATGAGGCATGCTCAGACGGTGTTAGGCCCAGTATGGATTGCACGTCATTGCACAAAGGTTAGAAGGGGTACTGTATCCCCGGATAACATGTATGGATAGTGTACACATTCAAAATATATGTCTATACAGCATGAGGCAGGCTCAGACGGTGTTAGGCCCAGTAAGGATTGCACGTCATTGCACAAAGGTTAGAAGGGGTACCGTATCCCAAGATAACATGTATGGATAGCGTACACATTCAAAATATATGTCTATACAGCATGAGGCAGGCTCAGACAGTGTTAGGCCCAGTATGGATTGCACGTCATTGCACAAAGGTTAGAAAGGGTACCATATCCCTGAATAACATGTATGGATAGCGTACACATTCAAAATATATGTCTATACAGCATGAGGCAGGCTCAGACAGTGTTAGGCCCAGTATGGATTGCACAAAGGTTAGAAGGGGTACCGTATCCCCGGATAACATGTATGGATAGCGTACACATTCAAAATATATGTCTATACAGCATGAGGCAGGCTCAGACGGTGTTAGGCCCAGTATGGATTGCACGTCATTGCACAAAGGTTAGAAGGGGTACCGTATCCCCGGATAACATGTATGGATAGCGTACACATTCAAAATATATGTCTATACAGCATGAGGCAGGCTCAGACGGTGTTAGGCCCAGTATGGATTGCACGTCATTGCACAAAGGTTAGAAGGGGTACCGTATCCCCGGATAACATGTATGGATAGTGTACACATTCAAAATATATGTCTATACAGCATGAGGCAGGCTCAGACGGTGTTAGGCCCAGTATGGATTGCACGTCATTGCACAAAGGTTAGAAGGGGTACCGTATCCCCGGATAACATGTATGGATAGCGTACACATTCAAAATATATGTCTATACAGCAAGAGGCAGGCTCAGACGGTGTTAGGCCCAGTATGGATTGCACGTCATTGCACAAAGGTTAGAAGGGGTACCGTATCCCCGGATAACATGTATGGATAGTGTACACATTCAAAATATATGTCTATACAGCATGAGGCAGGCTCAGACGGTGTTAGGCCCAGTATGGATTGCACGTCATTGCACAAAGGTTAGAAGGGGTACCGTATCCCCGGATAACATGTATGGATAGCGTACACATTCAAAATATATGTCTATACAGCATGAGGCAGGCTCAGACGGTGTTAGGCCCAGTATGGATTGCACGTCATTGCACAAAGGTTAGAAAGGGTACCGTATCCCTGGATAACATGTATGGATAGCGTACACATTCAAAATATATGTCTATACAGCATGAGGCAGGCTCAGACGGTGTTAGGCCCAGTATGGATTGCACGTCATTGCACAAAGGTTAGAAAGGGTACCGTATCCCTGGATAACATGTATGGATAGCGTACACATTCAAAATATATGTCTATACAGCATGAGGCAGGCTCAGACGGTGTTAGGCCCAGTATGGATTGCACGTCATTGCACAAAGGTTAGAAGGGGTACCGTATCCCCGGATAACATGTATGGATAGCGTACACATTCAAAATATATGTCAATACAGCATGAGGCAGGATCAGACGGTGTTAGGCCCAGTATGGATTGCACGTCATTGCACAAAGGTTAGAAAGGGTACCGTATCCCCGGATAACATGTATGGATAGCGTACACATTCAAAATATATGTCTATACAGCATGAGGCATGCTCAGACGGTGTTAGGCCCAGTATGGATTGCACGTCATTGCACAAAGGTTAGAAGGGGTACCGTATCCCCGGATAACATGTATGGATAGCGTACACATTCAAAATATATGTCTATACAGCATGAGGCAGGCTCAGACGGTGTTAGGCCCAGTATGGATTGCACGTCATTGCACAAAGGTTAGAAGGGGTACCGTATCCCCAGATAACATGTATGGATAGCGTACACATTCAAAATATATGTCTATACAGCATGAGGCAGGCTCAGACGGTGTTAGGCCCAGTATGGATTGCACGTCAATGCACAAAGGTTAGAAGGGGTACCGTATCCCCGGATAATATGTATGGATAGTGTACACATTCAAAATATATGTCTATACAGCATGAGGCAGGCTCAGACGGTGTTAGGCCCAGTATGGATTGTACGTCATTGCACAAAGGTTAGAAGGGGTACCGTATCCCCGGATAATATGTATGGATAGCGTACACATTCAAAATATATGTCTGTACAGCATGAGGCAGGCTCAGACGGTGTTAGGCCCAGTATGGATTGCACGTGATTGTACAAAGGTTAGAAGGGGTACCGTATCCCCGGATAACATGTATGGATAGCGTACACATTCAAAATATATGTCTATACAGCATGAGGCAGGCTCAGACGGTGTTAGGCCCAGTATGGATTGCACGTAATTGCACAAAGGTTAGAAAGGGTACCGTATCCCTGGATAACATGTATGGATAGCGTACACATTCAAAATATATGTCTATACAGCATGAGGCAGGCTCAGACGGTGTTAGGCCCAGTATGGATTGCACGTCATTGCACAAAGGTTAGAAGGGGTACCGTATCCCCGGATAACATGTATGGATAGCGTACACATTCAAAATATATGTCTATACAGCATGAGGCAGGCTCAGATGGTGTTAGGCCCAGTATGGATTGCACGTCATTGCACAAAGGTTAGAAAGGGTACCGTATCCCTGGATAACATGTATGGATAGCGTACACATTCAAAATATATGTCTATACAGCATGAGGCAGGCTCAGACGGTGTTAGGCTCAGTATGGATTGCACGTCATTGCACAAAGGTTAGAAGGGGTACCGTATCCCCGGATAACATGTATGGATAGCGTACACATTCAAAATATATGTCTATACAGCATGAGGCAGGCTCAGACGGTGTTAGGCCCAGTATGGATTGCACGTCATTGCACAAAGGTTAGAAAGGGTACCTTATCCCCGGATAACATGTATGGATAGCGTACACATTCAAAATATATGTCTATACAGCATGAGGCAGGCTCAGACGGTGTTAGGCCCAGTATGGATTGCACGTCATTGCACAAAGGTTAGAAGGGGTACCGTATCCCCGGATAACATGTATGGATAGCGTACACATTCAAAATATATGTCTATACAGCATGAGGCAGGCTCAGACGGTGTTAGGCCCAGTATGGATTGCACGTCATTGCACAAAGGTTAGAAAGGGTACCGTATCCCTGGATAACATGTTTGGATAGCGTACACATTCAAAATATATGTCTATACAGCATGAGGCAGGCTCAGACGGTGTTAGGCCCAGTATGGATTGCACGTCATTGCACAAAGGTTAGAAGGGGTACCGTATCCCCAGATAACATGTATGGATAGCGTACACATTCAAAATATATGTCTATACAGCATGAGGCAGGCTCAGACGGTGTTAGGCCCAGTATGGATTGCACGTCAATGCACAAAGGTTAGAAGGGGTACCGTATCCCCGGATAATATGTATGGATAGTGTACACATTCAAAATATATGTCTATACAGCATGAGGCAGGCTCAGACGGTGTTAGGCCCAGTATGGATTGTACGTCATTGCACAAAGGTTAGAAGGGGTACCGTATCCCCGGATAATATGTATGGATAGCGTACACATTCAAAATATATGTCTGTACAGCATGAGGCAGGCTCAGACGGTGTTAGGCCCAGTATGGATTGCACGTGATTGTACAAAGGTTAGAAGGGGTACCGTATCCCCGGATAACATGTATGGATAGCGTACACATTCAAAATATATGTCTATACAGCATGAGGCAGGCTCAGACGGTGTTAGGCCCAGTATGGATTGCACGTAATTGCACAAAGGTTAGAAAGGGTACCGTATCCCTGGATAACATGTATGGATAGCGTACACATTCAAAATATATGTCTATACAGCATGAGGCAGGCTCAGACGGTGTTAGGCCCAGTATGGATTGCACGTCATTGCACAAAGGTTAGAAGGGGTACCGTATCCCCGGATAACATGTATGGATAGCGTACACATTCAAAATATATGTCTATACAGCATGAGGCAGGCTCAGATGGTGTTAGGCCCAGTATGGATTGCACGTCATTGCACAAAGGTTAGAAAGGGTACCGTATCCCTGGATAACATGTATGGATAGCGTACACATTCAAAATATATGTCTATACAGCATGAGGCAGGCTCAGACGGTGTTAGGCTCAGTATGGATTGCACGTCATTGCACAAAGGTTAGAAGGGGTACCGTATCCCCGGATAACATGTATGGATAGCGTACACATTCAAAATATATGTCTATACAGCATGAGGCAGGCTCAGACGGTGTTAGGCCCAGTATGGATTGCACGTCATTGCACAAAGGTTAGAAAGGGTACCTTATCCCCGGATAACATGTATGGATAGCGTACACATTCAAAATATATGTCTATACAGCATGAGGCAGGCTCAGACGGTGTTAGGCCCAGTATGGATTGCACGTCATTGCACAAAGGTTAGAAGGGGTACCGTATCCCCGGATAACATGTATGGATAGCGTACACATTCAAAATATATGTCTATACAGCATGAGGCAGGCTCAGACGGTGTTAGGCCCAGTATGGATTGCACGTCATTGCACAAAGGTTAGAAAGGGTACCGTATCCCTGGATAACATGTTTGGATAGCGTACACATTCAAAATATATGTCTATACAGCATGAGGCAGGCTCAGACGGTGTTAGGCCAAGTATGGATTGCACGTCATTGCACAAAGGTTAGAAGGGGTACCGTATCCCCGGATAACATGTATGGATAGCGTACACATTCAAAATATATGTCTATACAGCATGAGGCAGGGTCAGACGGTGTTAGGCCCAGTATGGATTGCACGTCATTGCACAAAGGTTAGAAGGGGTACCGTATCCCCGGATAACATGTATGGATAGCGTACACATTCAAAATATATGTCTATACAGCATGAGGCAGGCTCAGACGGTGTTAGGCCCAGTATGGATTGCACGTCATTGCACAAAGGTTAGAAGGGGTACCGTATCCCAAGATAACATGTATGGATAGCGTACACATTCAAAATATATGTCTATACAGCATGAGGCAGGCTCAGACAGTGTTAGGCCCAGTATGGATTGCACGTCATTGCACAAAGGTTAGAAAGGGTACCGTATCCCTGAATAACATGTATGGATAGCGTACACATTCAAAATATATGTCTATACAGCATGAGGCAGGCTCAGACAGTGTTAGGCCCAGTATGGATTGCACAAAGGTTAGAAGGGGTACCGTATCCCCGGATAACATGTATGGATAGCGTACACATTCAAAATATATGTCTATACAGCATGAGGCAGGCTCAGACGGTGTTAGGCCCAGTATGGATTGCACGTCATTGCACAAAGGTTAGAAGGGGTACCGTATCCCCGGATAACATGTATGGATAGCGTACACATTCAAAATATATGTCTATACAGCATGAGGCAGGCTCAGACGGTGTTAGGCCCAGTATGGATTGCACGTCATTGCACAAAGGTTAGAAGGGGTACCGTATCCCCGGATAACATGTATGGATAGTGTACACATTCAAAATATATGTCTATACAGCATGAGGCAGGCTCAGACGGTGTTAGGCCCAGTATGGATTGCACGTCATTGCACAAAGGTTAGAAGGGGTACCGTATCCCCGGATAACATGTATGGATAGCGTACACATTCAAAATATATGTCTATACAGCAAGAGGCAGGCTCAGACGGTGTTAGGCCCAGTATGGATTGCACGTCATTGCACAAAGGTTAGAAGGGGTACCGTATCCCCGGATAACATGTATGGATAGTGTACACATTCAAAATATATGTCTATACAGCATGAGGCAGGCTCAGACGGTGTTAGGCCCAGTATGGATTGCACGTCATTGCACAAAGGTTAGAAGGGGTACCGTATCCCCGGATAACATGTATGGATAGCGTACACATTCAAAATATATGTCTATACAGCATGAGGCAGGCTCAGACGGTGTTAGGCCCAGTATGGATTGCACGTCATTGCACAAAGGTTAGAAAGGGTACCGTATCCCTGGATAACATGTATGGATAGCGTACACATTCAAAATATATGTCTATACAGCATGAGGCAGGCTCAGACGGTGTTAGGCCCAGTATGGATTGCACGTCATTGCACAAAGGTTAGAAAGGGTACCGTATCCCTGGATAACATGTATGGATAGCGTACACATTCAAAATATATGTCTATACAGCATGAGGCAGGCTCAGACGGTGTTAGGCCCAGTATGGATTGCACGTCATTGCACAAAGGTTAGAAGGGGTACCGTATCCCCGGATAACATGTATGGATAGCGTACACATTCAAAATATATGTCAATACAGCATGAGGCAGGATCAGACGGTGTTAGGCCCAGTATGGATTGCACGTCATTGCACAAAGGTTAGAAAGGGTACCGTATCCCCGGATAACATGTATGGATAGCGTACACATTCAAAATATATGTCTATACAGCATGAGGCATGCTCAGACGGTGTTAGGCCCAGTATGGATTGCACGTCATTGCACAAAGGTTAGAAGGGGTACCGTATCCCCGGATAACATGTATGGATAGCGTACACATTCAAAATATATGTCTATACAGCATGAGGCAGGCTCAGACGGTGTTAGGCCCAGTATGGATTGCACGTCATTGCACAAAGGTTAGAAGGGGTACCGTATCCCCAGATAACATGTATGGATAGCGTACACATTCAAAATATATGTCTATACAGCATGAGGCAGGCTCAGACGGTGTTAGGCCCAGTATGGATTGCACGTCAATGCACAAAGGTTAGAAGGGGTACCGTATCCCCGGATAATATGTATGGATAGTGTACACATTCAAAATATATGTCTATACAGCATGAGGCAGGCTCAGACGGTGTTAGGCCCAGTATGGATTGTACGTCATTGCACAAAGGTTAGAAGGGGTACCGTATCCCCGGATAATATGTATGGATAGCGTACACATTCAAAATATATGTCTGTACAGCATGAGGCAGGCTCAGACGGTGTTAGGCCCAGTATGGATTGCACGTGATTGTACAAAGGTTAGAAGGGGTACCGTATCCCCGGATAACATGTATGGATAGCGTACACATTCAAAATATATGTCTATACAGCATGAGGCAGGCTCAGACGGTGTTAGGCCCAGTATGGATTGCACGTAATTGCACAAAGGTTAGAAAGGGTACCGTATCCCTGGATAACATGTATGGATAGCGTACACATTCAAAATATATGTCTATACAGCATGAGGCAGGCTCAGACGGTGTTAGGCCCAGTATGGATTGCACGTCATTGCACAAAGGTTAGAAGGGGTACCGTATCCCCGGATAACATGTATGGATAGCGTACACATTCAAAATATATGTCTATACAGCATGAGGCAGGCTCAGATGGTGTTAGGCCCGGTATGGATTGCACGTCATTGCACAAAGGTTAGAAAGGGTACCGTATCCCTGGATAACATGTATGGATAGCGTACACATTCAAAATATATGTCTATACAGCATGAGGCAGGCTCAGACGGTGTTAGGCTCAGTATGGATTGCACGTCATTGCACAAAGGTTAGAAGGGGTACCGTATCCCCGGATAACATGTATGGATAGCGTACACATTCAAAATATATGTCTATACAGCATGAGGCAGGCTCAGACGGTGTTAGGCCCAGTATGGATTGCACGTCATTGCACAAAGGTTAGAAAGGGTACCTTATCCCCGGATAACATGTATGGATAGCGTACACATTCAAAATATATGTCTATACAGCATGAGGCAGGCTCAGACGGTGTTAGGCCCAGTATGGATTGCACGTCATTGCACAAAGGTTAGAAGGGGTACCGTATCCCCGGATAACATGTATGGATAGCGTACACATTCAAAATATATGTCTATACAGCATGAGGCAGGCTCAGACGGTGTTAGGCCCAGTATGGATTGCACGTCATTGCACAAAGGTTAGAAAGGGTACCGTATCCCTGGATAACATGTTTGGATAGCGTACACATTCAAAATATATGTCTATACAGCATGAGGCAGGCTCAGACGGTGTTAGGCCAAGTATGGATTGCACGTCATTGCACAAAGGTTAGAAGGGGTACCGTATCCCCGGATAACATGTATGGATAGCGTACACATTCAAAATATATGTCTATACAGCATGAGGCAGGGTCAGACGGTGTTAGGCCCAGTATGGATTGCACGTCATTGCACAAAGGTTAGAAGGGGTACCGTATCCCCGGATAACATGTATGGATAGCGTACAAATTCAAAATATATGTCTATACAGCATGAGGCAGGCTCAGACGGTGTTAGGCCCAGTATGGATTGCACGTCATTGCACAAAGGTTAGAAGGGGTACCGTATCCCCGGATAACATGTATGGATAGCGCACACATTCAAAATATATCTCTATACAGCATGAGGCAGGCTCAGACGGTGTTAGGCCCAGTATGGATTGCACGTCATTGCGCAAAGGTTAGAAAGGGTACCGTATCCCTGGATAACATGTATGGATAGCGTACACATTCAAAATATATGTCTATACAGCATGAGGCAGGCTCAGACGGTGTTAGGCCCAATATGGATTGCACGTCATTGCACAAAGGTTAGAAGGGGTACCGTATCCCCGGATAACATGTATGGATAGCGTACACATTCAAAATATATGTCTATACAGCATGAGGCAGGCTCAGACGGTGTTAGGCCCAGTATGGATTGCACGTCATTGCACAAAGGTTAGAAGGGGTACCGTATCCACGGATAACATGTATGGATAGCGTACACATTCAAAATATATGTCTATACAGCATGAGGCAGGCTCAGATGGTGTTAGGCCCAGTATGGATTGCACGTCATTGCACAAAGGTTAGAAAGGGTACCGTATCCCTGGATAACATGTATGAATAGTGTACACATTCAAAATATATGTCTATACAGCATGAGGCAGGCTCAGACGGTGTTAGGCCCAGTATGGATTGCACGTCATTGCACAAAGGTTAGAAAGGGTACCGTATCCCCGGATAACATGTATGGATAGCGTACACATTCAAAATATATGTCTATACAGCATGAGGCATGCTCAGACGGTGTTAGGCCCAGTATGGATTGCACGTCATTGCACAAAGGTTAGAAGGGGTACTGTATCCCCGGATAACATGTATGGATAGTGTACACATTCAAAATATATGTCTATACAGCATGAGGCAGGCTCAGACGGTGTTAGGACCAGTATGGATTGCACGTCATTGCACAAAGGTTAGAAGGGGTACCGTATCCCCAGATAACATGTATGGATAGCGTACACATTCAAAATATATGTCTATACAGCATGAGGCAGGCTCAGACGGTGTTAGGCCCAGTATGGATTGCACGTCAATGCACAAAGGTTAGAAGGGGTACCGTATCCCCGGATAATATGTATGGATAGTGTACACATTCAAAATATATGTCTATACAGCATGAGGCAGGCTCAGACGGTGTTAGGCCCAGTATGGATTGTACATCATTGCACAAAGGTTAGAAGGGGTACCGTATCCCCGGATAATATGTATGGATAGCGTACACATTCAAAATATATGTCTGTACAGCATGAGGCAGGCTCAGACGGTGTTAGGCCCAGTATGGATTGCACGTGATTGTACAAAGGTTAGAAGGGGTACCGTATCCCCGGATAACATGTATGGATAGCGTACACATTCAAAATATATGTCTATACAGCATGAGGCAGGCTCAGACGGTGTTAGGCCCAGTATGGATTGCACGTCATTGCACAAAGGTTAGAAAGGGTACCGTATCCCTGGATAACATGTATGGATAGCGTACACATTCAAAATATATGTCTATACAGCATGAGGCAGGCTCAGACGGTGTTAGGCCCAGTATGGATTGCACGTCATTGCACAAAGGTTAGAAGGGGTACCGTATCCCCGGATAACATGTATGGATAGCGTACACATTCAAAATATATGTCTATACAGCATGAGGCAGGCTCAGATGGTGTTAGGCCCAGTATGGATTGCACGTCATTGCACAAAGGTTAGAAAGGGTACCGTATCCCTGGATAACATGTATGAATAGTGTACACATTCAAAATATATGTCTATACAGCATGAGGCAGGCTCAGACGGTGTTAGGCCCAGTATGGATTGCACGTCATTGCACAAAGGTTAGAAGGGGTACCGTATCCCTGGATAACATGTATGGATAGCGTACACATTCAAAATATATGTGTATACAGCATGAGGCAGGCTCAGACGGTGTTAGGCCCAGTATGGATTGCACGTCATTGCACAAAGGTTAGAAGGGGTACCGTATCCCCGGATAACATGTATGGATAGCGTACACATTCAAAATATATGTCTATACAGCATGAGGCAGGCTCAGATGGTGTTAGGCCCAGTATGGATTGCACGTCATTGCACAAAGGTTAGAAAGGGTACCGTATCCCTGGATAACATGTATGGATAGCGTACACATTCAAAATATATGTCTATACAGCATGAGGCAGGCTCAGACGGTGTTAGGCTCAATATGGATTGCACGTCATTGCACAAAGGTTAGAAGGGGTACCGTATCCCCGGATAACATGTATGGATAGCGTACACATTCAAAATATATGTCTATACAGCATGAGGCAGGCTCAGACGGTGTTAGGCCCAGTATGGATTGCACGTCATTGCACAAAGGTTAGAAAGGGTACCTTATCCCCGGATAACATGTATGGATAGCGTACACATTCAAAATATATGTCTATACAGCATGAGGCAGGCTCAGACGGTGTTAGGCCCAGTATGGATTGCACGTCATTGCACAAAGGTTAGAAGGGGTACCGTATCCCCGGATAACATGTATGGATAGCGTACACATTCAAAATATATGTCTATACAGCATGAGGCAGGCTCAGACGGTGTTAGGCCCAGTATGGATTGCAAGTCATTGCACAAAGGTTAGAAGGGGTACCGTATCCCCGGATAACATGTATGGATAGCGTACACATTCAAAATATATGTCTATACAGCATGAGGCAGGCTCAGACGGTGTTAGGCCCAGTATGGATTGCACGTCATTGCACAAAGGTTAGAAGGGGTACCGTATCCCCGGATAACATGTATGGATAGCGTACACATTCAAAATATATGTCTATACAGCATGAGGCAGGCTCAGACAGTGTTAGGCCCAGTATGGATTGCACGTCATTGCACAAAGGTTAGAAGGGGTACCGTATCCCCGGATAACATGTATGGATAGCGCACACATTCAAAATATATCTCTATACAGCATGAGGCAGGCTCAGACGGTGTTAGGCCCAGTATGGATTGCACGTCATTGCGCAAAGGTTAGAAAGGGTACCGTATCCCTGGATAACATGTATGGATAGCGTACACATTCAAAATATATGTCTATACAGCATGAGGCAGGCTCAGACGGTGTTAGGCCCAATATGGATTGCACGTCATTGCACAAAGGTTAGAAGGGGTACCGTATCCCCGGATAACATGTATGGATAGCGTACACATTCAAAATATATGTCTATACAGCATGAGGCAGGCTCAGACGGTGTTAGGCCCAGTATGGATTGCACGTCATTGCACAAAGGTTAGAAAGGGTACCGTATCCACGGATAACATGTATGGATAGCGTACACATTCAAAATATATGTCTATACAGCATGAGGCAGGCTCAGACGGTGTTAGGCCCATTATGGATTGCACGTCATTGCACAGTATGGATTTGACGGCCCAGATTACACAGCGGAGGAGCAGGGAGAGGTAAAGATTGCAAATGCTGGGGCCCTGGCCAAGCAAGGGGGGCCCACTCGTGGGCGTCGGTACTGGCACTGGGCCCCTCATAGTACAGCGGTGTGTCTGACGGCGGGTGTGCACCACCGCCGTCAGAGACACTTGATTGCACTATGAGGGACCCTGTGCCAGTGCCCGCGCCCAAGAGTCGGCCTACCCACCTGTCCAGGGCAACGGCACTCGCACGGTGTCGTGCGCTAGGTGGTGACCCCGGCCATGGGGGGGAGGCAGCACAGTTAGGGAGTTTTAGAAAGTGGCATATGTTGATGTTGGACATTCAACTGATGCAAAAGGCGAAATAGGTGAAGTACCAGGAAGAGGTGGACCAAAGCAAGCCATTTTTCTGTCACCCTATGTGTCATCAGGGGAAGGTGGGACAAAATCCTTGGAAACCCATGCGTGGTTCATTTTAATGAAGGTTAGATCATCCACATTTTGGGTTGACAGACTGGTCCTTTTTTCTGTCAGGATTGATCCAGCTGCACTGAAGACTCTTTCCGATAGCACACTTGCAGCTGGGCAAGCGAGCTCCTGTAAGGCATATTGGGCCAATTCAGGCCAGGTGTCCAGTTTAGCGGCCCAATAGTCAAAGGGGAATGACCTGTGTGGGAGAACATCGATATGGGAGGAAAAGTAGTTTGTAACCATAGTTGACAACTGCTGTCTCCTGTCACTTTCCATCGATGCAGTATTACCAGTTGTGTGAGCGGTATTTGAAAAATCAGTCCACAACATTGTCATGAAACCCCTGTCTCCAACGCCACTTCTGCTGTGTGCACCACGAACACCTCTGCCAAGCTGCCCCCGGCCCGTACGGCTCGTGTGAGAACCATCACCGCTGCTGTGTGCTGGGAATGCCTCAAGCAACCGATTTACCAGAGTTGCTTGTTTATTAGCCAATATTAGGTCAAGGTTCTCCTGTGGCATGATGTTTTGTAATTTGCCTTTATAGCGTGGATCCAGGATGCTGGCCAACCAGTAGTCGTCATCGTTCATCATTTTGGCAATGCGGGGGTCCCTTTTTAGGATCCGCAAGGCATAATCTGACATGTGGGCCAATGTTCCCGGTGTCAATGATGCACTGCGAGTGCTGGGTGGAGGAGCACTTTCTGGCAAATCCACATCCCTCCAGTCACGCACAAACCCTGTACCAGACCTTGCCACGCCAACATTTTCACTTGCCCCACGAGATGCATCCTCGTCCCCTAAGTAATCCTCCCCATCATCCTCCTCCTCCTCCTCTTCTTCCTCCACCTCGTCCAGGAGAGGTCCCTGAGCAGACAATGGCTGAATGTCATCAAGGATTCCCTCCTCCTCTTCCTCCTCATCAACATTGGCTGCAGATGCCTGCTCCTTAAGGTGCGTCAAAGTTTGCATGAGCAGACGCATAAGTGGGATGCTCATGCTTAGGATGGCGTCGTCTGCGCTTACCAGCCGTGTGCATTCCTCAAAACACTGAAGGACTTTACAAACGTCTTTCAGCTTCGACCACTGCACGCCTGTCAACTCCAGGTCTGCTCTCAAAGTGCCTGGCCGTGTATCCTCCCACAAATGCATTATGGCCTGCCTCTGCTCGCACAGCCGCTCCACCATGTGCAGGGTGGAGTTCCACCTTGTTGCAATGTCGATAATGAGGCGGTGGTTGGGAAGGTGGAGCAATCGCTGCAGCTTCTGCATACGAACGGAGTGTACAGGCGACCGGCGGATGTGCGCGCACAGTCTTCGCACCTTCTGGAGCAGGGCTGTTAACTCCGGATAATTTTTGAGGAAGCACTGCACCACCAGGTTCAAGGTGTGAGCCAAGCAAGGTATGTGGCTGAGTTTTGAAAGGGCTATGGCTGCCACAAAATTACGGCCGTTATCACTAACTACCTTGCCTGCCTCAAGATGTACACTGCCCAGCCATGACTCAGTTTGTCACTTCAAGTACTCGGCCAGCACCTCGGCGGTGTGTCTGTCGCCCAAACACATCATCTGCAACACAGCCTGCTGATGCTTTCCACTAGCTGCTCGATAGGGGGACACATCGTGTGCAACAGTGGCAGCTGCAGATGGAGTGCTCGTACGACTGCGCTCTGTGGACGAGCTGTCGCTTCTGGAGGAGGAGGAGGAGGAGGAGGGTCGAACGCCTACAGCCAACTGTTTCCTATACCGTGGGCTAGGCAGCACTGTCCCACCACCGCTGTCCCCTGTGGACCCTGCATCCACCACATTAACCCAGTGCGCAGTGATGGACACGTAACGGCCCTGGCCATGCCGACTGGACCATGCATCAGTTGTGAGGTGCACCTTTCCGCTCACTGACTGCTTGCGTGCATGGACAATGCGGTCTTTCACATGATGGTGGAGGGCTGGGATGGCTTTGCGAGAGAAGAAGTGGCGACTGGGTAGGTCATAGCGTGGTACTGCATAGGCCATGAGTTCGCGGAAAGCTGTGCTTTCCACCAACCGAAAGGGCATCATCTCAAACGAGATTAGTTTGGCAATGTGGGCGTTCAAACCCAGTGTACGCGGATGAGAGACTGAGTACTTTCTTGACCTACTCATAGTGTCTGGGAGGGTGAGCTGGACTTGAGAGCTGCATATGGTGGAAGTAGCGGTGGACAGGGCGGACTGAGAGAGGGTTGATGATGGTGATGGAGTTGGTGTTCTTTCTGATGGCCTAGAATCAGTCTTTCGTTGATATAACAGTGGGATTCCCTGACTGCTGTGGCCTTGCAACGACACCTCAACATTTGCTGCTGTGCTAACCGGTGGGCTTACAGTGGGGGAAACAATGTAGCGTTGCTGACTACCTTCGTTGTGATCAGTTGCACATGTGGCACTTGAGGTTTGGTGTTGTGTCCACGCTTGCAAGTGCATGCTGGTTAAATGTCTAAGCATGCAACTGGTATTCAAATTTTTCAGATTTTTCCCTCGGCTAAAGGTCTTTGCGCACTTCTTACAGATAACCTTGGCCTGATCATGAGGATTTTGTTCAAAAAACTGCCACACTGCACTCTTCCTACTTTGGCAGACATTTTGCGGCCTAGCACGCTGTGATCTTTTGACCCTCTGGACAAGCTGTCCAGCAACTCTTTTGATGTTTGGAACCTGTCTTTGGAGTGCTCCGGGCCTGCCAGATAACAGCTGTTGCGATGTCGATGTCTGCTGTGGATGCTCCTCATCTGAGCTATTGGAAGCAGCACCCTCTTCCCCCAATGGATGCCAATCTGGGTCAACAACTGGGTCATCCATCACCTCCTCTTCTATGTCATGTGCACCTTTCTCTGTGTCACCGTGTATGGTGGTATAGTGTGCGGGAAGGGGCACCTGAGTCTCATCAGGGTCAAAATCTGGCTCTGTACACTGCGAGGACAATGTAGTGCTCTGAGTGAATGTACCAGCAGAATCATCCATCAGCGGCTGTGCATCAGTGCACTCCATGTCAGATTCATCTTGGCCTGGGTAATTCACCATTTCACTTGATAATCCAGGCATGGTATGTGAAAACAGCTCCATGGAGTAATCAGTAGTATGGCCTGCGTCATCCTTCAATCTTGGTTGGGGTGAAGGACACAAGGAAAGGTGTGGTTCATGAACATGAGCCTCCAATGACGACTCAGTGCTTTTACTTTTTACAAATGAAGAAGAGGAGGCGATAGAGCTGGAGGCTGAGTCAGCAATGTAAGACAAAACTTTTTCCTGATGCTCTGCCTTTAAAAGCGGTTTGCCAACTCCTAGAAAACTAAGCGTTCGAGGCCTTATGTAGCCAGACGATGACGCAGGGTCAGCACCTCCTGCATTCGGTCCTATTTTGCTCTTGCCACTACCATCAGATCCACCACCAACACCATCATTACCAGCTGCCAACCCCCGCCCAATTCCACGGCCTCTTCCACCAGCCTTCCTCATTTTTGGTAGAAATGTAGACAAAAACCAACAAACTATATAGTAATGTAAAACAAGGTACAAGGTGTCTATAGGACAGGGGAGTTTTAGAATTTCTGCACACACTTGTGGACAGTGGACACTTGTGGATTGTGTGCGGCCCACTGATATCTGAGCGCTATGTGACACGCTCGATGGCGCAGCTGCCTGTGACCAAAGTGACGAGAGGATAATGGAGATTTTGAATCTCTGCGTACACTTTTGGACAGTGGACACTTGTGGATTGTGTGCGGCCCACTGATATCTGAGCGCTATGTGACACGCTCGATGGCACAGCTGCCTGTGACCAAAGTGACGAGAGGATAATGGAGATTTTGAATCTCTGCGTACACTTTTGGACAGTGGACACTTGTGGATTGTGTGCGGCCCACTGATATCTGAGCGCTATGTGACACGCTCGATGGCACAGCTGCCTGTGACCAAAGTGACGAGAGGATAATGGAGATTTTGAATCTCTGCGTACACTTTTGGACAGTGGACACTTGTGGATTGTGTGCGGCCCACTGATATCTGAGCGCTATGTGACACGCTCGATGGCACAGCTGCCTGTGACCAAAGTGACGAGAGGATAATGGAGATTTTGAATCTCTGCGTACACTTGTGGACAGTGGACACTTGTGGATTGTGTGCGGCCCACTGATATCTGAGCGCTATGTGACACGCTCGATGGCACAGCTGCCTGTGACCAAAGTGACGAGAGGATAATGGAGATTTTGAATCTCTGCGTACACTTGTGGACAGTGGACACTTGTGGATTGTGTGCGGCCCACTGATATCTGAGCGCTATGTGACACGCTCGATGGCACAGCTGCCTGTGACCAAAGTGACGAGAGGATAATGGAGGTTTTGAATCTCTGCGTACACTTTTGGACAGTGGACACTTGTGGATTGTGTGCGGCCCACTGATATCTGAGCGCTATGTGACACGCTCGATGGCACAGCTGCCTGTGACCAAAGTGACGAGAGGATAATGGAGATTTTGAATCTCTGCGTACTCTTTTGGACAGTGGACACTTGTGGATTGTGTGCGGCCCACTGATATCTGAGCGCTATGTGACACGCTCGATGGCACAGCTGCCTGTGACCAAAGTGACGAGAGGATAATGGAGATTTTGAATCTCTGCGTACACTTGTGGACAGTGGACACTTGTGGATTGTGTGCGGCCCACTGATATCTGAGCGCTATGTGACACGCTCGATGTCACAGCTGCCTGTGACCAAAGTGACGAGAGGATAATGGAGATTTTGAATCTCTGCGTACACTTGTGGACAGTGGACACTTGTGGATTGTGTGCGGCCCACTGATATCTGAGCGATATGTGACACGCTCGATGGCACAGCTGCCTGTGACCAAAGTGACGAGAGGATAATGGAGATTTTGAATCTCTGCGTACACTTTTGGACAGTGGACACTTGTGGATTGTGTGCGGCCCACTGATATCTGAGCGCTATGTGACACGCTCGATGGCACAGCTGCCTGTGACCAAAGTGACGAGAGGATAATGGAGATTTTGAATCTCTGCGTACACTTGTGGACACTGGACACTTGTGGATTGTGTGCGGCCCACTGATATCTGAGCGCTATGTGACACGCTCGATGGCACAGCTGCCTGTGACCAAAGTGACGAGAGGATAATGGAGATTTTGAATCTCTGCGTACACTTTTGGACACTGGACACTTGTGGATTGTGTGCGGCCCACTGATATCTGAGCGCTATGTGACACGCTCGATGGCACAGCTGCCTGTGACCAAAGTGACTAGAGGATAAGGGAGATTGGATTGCTTTTAAAAAAGCAGTTTGCAGAGCAGTGGGTAAACAGCAATGCCAGCGTGTCAGGAAGCCTTAAAAGGCAGCCCAACAACCAACACCACTGATACACCACAATATAGCCTCCCCTTGCACTGCACACACAGTGACTTGTGTGTTGTGCAGGCCAAATCGCTAGCAGCAGAAGCAGTTTTTTTGTCTTCTTCCCTGCCTAACGCTCTCCCTACAGAATCAGCAGCAACCTCTCCCTATACTAAGATCGGCAGAAGTAAGATGGCGGTCGGCGTGCACGCCCTTTTATACCCCCTGTGACGCCCACCAAAGCAAGCCAATCACTTGCATGCCCTTCTGAAAGATGGTGGTGACCCGTGCCTATGTCATCACGTTGCCCACAGTCTCCGTGGATCCTGATTGGCAGAAAAAGAGCGCAAAACAAACTTTTGAAACGCGACTTTGGCGCCTAAGTCGCCGACCTCGTGGCCGACCTCATCCTAGGGTCGGGTTTCGTTTCATGAAACCCGACTTTGCCAAAAGTCGGCGACTTTTGAATTTTTTCGACCCGTTTCGCTCAACTCTACTCTAAGGCTGAGAAACTTAACACAGCAAAAATAAATTATGCTGTTTTTGAGTGTAATGTATCACAAACATGTTCCTCAGACCAACAAAACTGTATGGATGAAAAATTTAACCGAATAACATTTTTAAATAATTTTTTTGGAGTGTTATTCAAAAATGTACCCCAGACCTTGTAATATTATATGGCTGAGAAATGTAACCAAAAAAATTTTTGAACGCATTTTTGAAGTGATAGATATCACAGTAATCTCCCGCAGACCACGTAATACTGTATAGCTGACTAATTTATCCTCCCAAAAATTTTAAATTATTTTTTGGAGGGTAAGATATCAAATAAATGTACCCCACACTATGGAATACTTTATGGATGAAAAATTTAATGTTTTTTATGCTTTTTTGAGTGTAATATATCACAAAAGTGTACCACAGACACATTTTTTAAACCATTTTATCTCCCAATAAGACATAACAAGATTGGCGACAGAGGGGGAAAATTTATCACCCATGGAAATGAAAAGGCGTTTCCATGGGTGATAAATTTTCCCCCTCTGTCGCCAATCTTGTTATGTCTTATTGGGAGATAAAATGATTTAATGTCCCCTCTAATCCATTTTGTGGGATCTATTCTTGTGTAGCAGATCTCCTGTTCATTTGGGGAGCAATATATCTGCCGTACCGGAATTTGTATCCTATATCACTGACAATCTTTGTGGTCTCCATTTTATTGTTGTTTTACGTCAACCTTGCATTTTTTTCCTTGACCTCAAATTGGAGTGGCATAATGGCATAGTGACTTCTACCTTCTCCAAACCTCTCTCTGGGAATACTATTCTGCATTCCAGTAGCTGTCATCTCAGGCACTCCATCAATGCTCCATCCGGGTTGGATAGTTCACCCACATCAAACAGAATTGCAATGACAATAGCAAATTAGAAGGTGAATTCAGGAAATCGCTTGTGCCTACTGCTATGGGGATATATAACAATTTCCGAAAGGTGAAAGATGACAATAACCTATGGATGGTGCACTAATAGCAATGATCAGAGATTTAAGGTTTAAGTACCTGCACTTACTCAAATTTTTTGTTACATAATGTGGTTAGTCATGTGGAAGATCTGTGTCTAGAAATTACTTTATATAAGGCTAGTTTCACACTAGCATTCAGGAGGGCTGCGGATGGCGGCCTACTTCCTCCTTTCATCGTCTGTGAAGCTCCGCCCATGCTCCGTCTACTGCCGCATGCGTACAGCATTTCCCTGCTTACCTATCTTTAACACTGGGTACGCAGGGACGTGCGCTGTATGCAGATACGTCCGCATGCGGCGATTTGATGTTTGTGGAGACCACACGGAATTGCAAAATTTTGGTGGATTAATAGTTAAATATCTTTGTGATCATATTGATTGCAATATCGTTTGAAATGTGTTACTGCTATGCTGTCCTTTTATTGCTTTTTGTACACATTTTTTTCCACCTTCCCCTATAAAATATTAAAAATTTGGGGCAAAAATATTTGGAAGCTGGATCAACCCCTCCTTTCCCCCACATGTAAATACATTTCTCAGCCAAACATTATTCTTTGGTCTGGACTCTGGGGTATTTTTTTTAAATAATACACTAAAAAAATGCGCAAAAAGTTTGCTGCTCTAAATATCTCATCCATAAAGTATTTTGTAGTTTGGGGTATATTTATGTGATATCTTACACTACTAAAAAGCCTTTATTTTTGCGGGGTGTGGTTAAATTACTTAGCCATACAGTATTATGTGGTCTGGGATACATTACTGTGATATCTTTCACTTCAAAACAGTATTCAAAATTTTTCGGGGTAAATTTCTCAACCATACAGTATTCCGCGGACTGGTGTACATTTTTCTGATATGTAACACTCCAAAAAAGGCATTTATAATTTTGTTGGATTAAATTTTTCAGCCATATAATTTTACGAGATCTGGAGAACATTTTTGTGATATACAACACTCCAAAAAATCATTAAAAAAAAATTTGGTCACATTTTTCAGCCATATAGCTTTTCTTTGTCTGGGGAACATTTGTGCTACATATTAAACTCAAAAAAGCATAAAAAAAAATGCTGGGTGAAACTTCTCAGGTATACAGTATTCCGTGGTGTGGAGTACAAGTTTGTGATATGTAGCAATCCAAAAAAAACTTTTAAAATGTTTTGGGGTTAAATGTCTCAACCATACATTGTTCTATACCGAGGTGTACTTTTCTGTGAAATCTAGCACTTTTAAAAAGCTTTGAAATGTCTCATCCATACAGTAACACGTGGTCTGAAGTACATCTATGAGCCCAAAAAAGTGTTCAAAAATGTAGGTGGGTTATATTTCTCACCCATACAATATTCCTTGGTCTTGGTTACATTTTTTTGTGATATATAATGCTCAAAAAAAACATAAAAAAGTTTTGCTGGGTAAAATTTCTTAGCCATACAATATTCATTGGGTTTGGGTACATTTATGTGATATCTAACAGTACAAAAAAAGCATGTAAATTTTTTTATGGGTTCAATTACTCATGTAGTCAGGAGTACATTACTGTCATATCTATTAGTTCAAATATATAAAACTCCAAAAAAAGTTTTCTTGTGTCATATTTAGAGATGAGCGAACTAATTTGGAAATTGTTCGCCAATCACAAATTTGGCCGGAACATAGCACATTCAGATTAGAGTTCGGTTTCATGATCACTTTTACTCAGTCTGTAAAATTCGGTCACAGTTCAGTAAATCATCGCGTTTCCACTAATGCTTTTGTGATGACTTTGGCTAGGATAGCGCTGCTGTATGATGAGCGGGTGGGATATGTTTGATGAGGGGAGAGGACACTGGAGCTGTGGAGTGTATTTTTTTCCATTGTTTCTTTTTTTTTCTTTAATAACTTAAAGTTTGTACATTCTGGCAGCCAATCAGGGAACAGAAAACATTCACAACATCATGACACAATGTTTTTTGTAATTGACCGCAAAGTCACATGTCCCGTCCATATTAAAAGCGGACATCTTGTTTTGCTGGTGCCATTTTCTCAGTGTCACAGTGCAGAGAAGACTCGTTCTCCTGCTACTGCTGCTGCTGTTGAAAATGAACTTGTCAGTTTGCTAGATAGGATCCTGTCATGTGTGAAATCGATCTTCCAGCATCTAACCAGATTGTGCTAAAACTGTGTTGCAATCTCACGAGGCCCAAATTGCAGATCAAAATCGTTTGGGCAAGAACTGTGTTTCAATGATGAATGAGAAGGCAGATTTCCTATTAAAAATAGCTAATATAGGGGTTAAGCCAGGAGACCCCATTTGATAATCCAAATCATTTGTGCTAAAAATGTGTAGCAGTGAGAAATCAGAAGGCCACATTTCCACTTAAAAATCATTAGGCCTAATTCTGGAGTGCATCCACGAGGCGCAATTAGCTACACCACATCGTTTTGATTAAAACTGTGTTTCATTGCAGATTCTCACACAAACATAAAGTGATGCAACCATGACAAGTTCTGCATCCTCGGCCTTAATTCTGGCTGTGGCCAGCACCGGTTGCAACGGTGGTGTTAACATTTGGGGCAAGGGTTGCCTAGCCTGGCAATTTCTTGAGACCATAAAGGATGACACACGTTATCTCAGATCTGTCAAATTTGCAAAAAAAAACCTCATTAGAGGCAAAAATTGCAATATTTGACAACTACATGCATGAACTAGCACATGCCCAATCAACATGCCTTAATGTCAGAATCTCTCGGTGCTAAAATAAGGATTAGCGGGCTACGCCAACCACTCGCCATCCCATCAACTCCATCTTCTCACACAGATCTACAGCGGAAGAAACTACATTTGTTTACTCCCTACAGTTGGGGTAAGTGAGAGCCCCTCAGCTGTTACAGAAAAAGACATGACTGCTGCTTTTGTGTCACCTAGCAAAACACATCTTTCTCAATCCACCATAACATCTCTACCTGCATTCACAGTTCAGCAGTCTGTCCTCTAATCTACCCTATCTCAGCACAGCAGCCAGCCCCCATTCCCATAATTGTGGTCAAGTAAAAGAATGTTTCCTTCTGCACAGGCCAAAGCTAAGAGCTTGAACTCTACCATCTCCAATCTGATGGCCCCAAAAATGCAACTGTTTCCAAAAGTTTATAGCCATCACAGTCCCCCAGAACCAGTTGCCCAGTCGCCATTACTTCTCTAGGAAAGCTGTGACTGAGATACACCAGCATGTTGACGACAACATCACCCGTTCCCTGAAAAAATCTATGTCGGCCAGGGCAAATTTTAACACTGACACCTGAACGAGCAAACATGGGCAGGAGCCTTACATCTCACTGACTGGGCACTGGGTGACTCTGGTGGCTGTGGGGGCAGGCAGTTGAGGTGCTGCTCCACAAGTCTTTAAATCCCCAGGGCTTGCAGGACAATTCTCTGCATCTAACATTTCCTCCACTGCTTCTGGCTCCTCCACCTCCTCTAGGTCCTCCACCTGAGCCTTCATCCTCTCCCTTAATCCGACATGCATTCCAACAGTGCAGATAAAATCTCCCCCACCTCTGTACGGCACAGCCATGGCTCACTGCAATCAGGCAGTGTTTAAATTAATATGCTTTGGGGATCGCAGTCACAAAGCTCAAGAGTTGTGGACAGCTGTTCAGGCTAAGTTAGAGCAATGGCTATCTCCACTGACCCTGGAGCCAGGGAAGGCGGGGTGAAAACCTGGTGGCAGCCTTATGCCAGGGCAACCTCACACATGTGCCTTACATGGCTCAAGCCCTTAACCTGGTGGTACAGCAATTTCTCCACCACTATCCCAGTTGGATGCACTGATACAGAAAGCATGGTCACTGTGTGCTCAATTTAGGTGATTACAAGGTCAACAATTTGCATCACTACAGAGGTCTTTCAGCAAAGATAACTGTTTGATTACCGATTTTCCAGCATGGTGAATTTCCACTACGCCCATGTTACAGAGACTGGCAGCGGTGATGATCCCTGGTGCCGTATGTCCTTTTGCAAAGCCTTGGACAATACAGGTGGAAGTGGTACAAATCACGCTTGCGGAGTAGGCACAGATAAAGGACCTCTGCACCATTCTGCACAGGTTTGAAATGGCTAGTAAGATGCTTAGCCCTGACAGTGCCGTCATCAGCATCACTATTACGGTCATCTAAATACTGGAGCACATTTTAAGTAGTCTGCGTTAGGAGGTGGTGGTCCTAGAGGAAGAGATAGGAATAGGAGGATGCGGAAGTGATAGCCATATCTCAAATTTCCAGACTGTTGTCACACAGGTGCGTGCCATGGGAGGGTAGATTACAGCACTTGAGAAAAGCCCATGGTGCAAGACAAACTTTTAGTGAAGATGCAGTAGCCGAGGAACAAATGGAGGAGGATGAGTTGATTGATGTGTCCGTGGGTTAGTGGGAGGGTATGTTGGAAGCAACCATGACAGTTCCCCCGCCACCAGCACACCATGGACTTGAAACTCTTTGAAGCGTGCTACATATGAGTACCTTCTTGCTGCATGATGCCCATTTTCTTAGGGTTAGAAATAGTGCTAACTACTGGGTTGCCAATCTGTTATATCCATGGTACAGGGGTAAATTTAGCCTTTGAGTCCCCCCTGGAAAGGGTTGTGTGCATGCTGGAGTATCGAAATAAATACACTTGTAGACAATCTTAACAGAGGTTTTCCCCCAGACAGCAGTAAGGCACACAGTGTGCATCCCAGTTCTAGAAATCTAACGCCAGGAACATCAAGGCATCATCACAAAAACATTAAGAGCAGCAGTAGCAGCAACAGTATAAGTGGCATAAGCAATTTCTGCGAGTGAGTATTTGGAGCTTATTATCACTGCCATCAGGAGGAGATTGGACCCTTTTTCATTTTGGTCTTCAACAACGGAAGAGCGGCCATAGCTCGCCTTTCACATCTTGTAGGTTTTGTCATGACCGGCTGCTAGTGTTCTCCCAGAGCGTGTCTTTAGCACTGCTGGTGGCATCCTGACATATAAGCACATCTAGCTGTCCCCTAAAAGTGTAGACCACCTAACTTTCATCAAAATGAATAAGTCATGGATCTCTAATGGCTTTTGCACCCCAGTAGCAGACTTTTCAGACTAGGCGATGGTGTTATTTTTAGTGACATGCATTAATCTCGCATTATTGCAGTCTTTGCCATCTTTCTGGTGTCTTCTTTGCCTGCTGTTGCTATTGCTGACAATGATACAAACAATTTTTTGAAATGTGGAGACCCCAAGTTGGGTCTCCATCTGGTGGGGTCCCTGTAGTGGAAGGTGTGTCAGAGGCCTATTATACTGTTTATACTCTGTGCAAATTGATGCCACTTTAGGGTTGTGTGACAATTATTTTTTCAAATGTGTAGGCTACAAGTTGGATCTCCAACTGGTGGGTTGACTGTGTAAGTAGGCAAGCAGGCCTGCATTCACCTTCAGTCAACAACTTGTGTTAACTTCCTTATATTTTTCTACCAATGGTAAGGTATGAAACTGATGAAACTGATGTTTGTGCCATCTTAGTGTGTCTGGAAAATTTTTTTGGAGGTGTTGCATGATGTATCAGAGCTCTTAGATAAGAAGGCTTACACCACTTCCTTAGCCACAATGTCTTAATTGAAACTTCATTTCAAATCTGTAAATGCTTGCCCAGTCCCTGATAGTAATAATAATAATAATAATAATAATAATCTTTATTCAATAGCTCTAACATATTCCAAAGTGCTTTAGAGTTTGCACACATTGTCATCATCGCTGTCCCCAATGGGCCTACAATCTATCCCTATCAGTATGTCTTTTTAAAGTGGGAGGAAACCAGAGTACCCAGAGGAAACCCACACAAACAAGGGGAAAACATACAAAGTCCTTGCAGATTTTGTGCTTGGTGGGATTTGAGCCCAGGACTACCGTGCTGCAAGGCTGCAGTGCTCACCACTGAGCCACCTTGCTGCCCCATTCATGGCACATGGGTGACGACTGCTGTTCCATTATCAAATTTCTACTGTATGTTAATTGAGGCCTCGTTTCCTGTTGTCTGCTTCTAATTTTGGGAAATATTTGTACTCTAAGTTGGTTCTCCTTCATGTGTTTTGCCTGTAGCAGTAAGGCTCCCAGACTGGCATCTCTGCACTTCATTTTAGACAACTACCAGTGTTACTATACTTACATTTTTCTAACTTAAGATCAGTTAACAACCTTTGTAACTATCCTTAAATTGTTCTACCAATAGTATTCTACCAAGCTGATATTTGTGCTACCTGAGTGTGGATGAGCAGAAAAGAAGTTTGAGCTGTTGCATGAGGTATCAGGACTCCCAATAAAGCCAGCCTCACCAACATTGTCTTAATTTAAATTTAAATTCCAAGCTGTAAATGCTGGCCCAGAGCCTAATACCTCATGCGTGGCCTATTGCTGACTGCTGTTGTGCCATTATAAAATGTTGTACTGTGGGTCAATTGATCAGTCACCTACCGGCGTTACCAGCCTTTCATTTTTTGACCAATAGTAGTCTATGAAATGGATGTTTATGCCACCTGAGCGTGGCTAGGAAACTAAAAAAAATTGAGCTGTTGAGTTTGGTATTTGAGCTCCCAGCAAAGAAGGCTTGAGTCACCACATCTGAATTGAAACTTCAATTCAAAGCTGTAACTGCTGTCCCAGGCACTAATATCTCATGCATGGCCCATGGCTGACTGCTGCTGTGCCGCAACCAAATTTCTACTGTGGGTCAATTGATGTAACTTTTCATGGTGTCTGCTCCTAATTTTCGCTGTTTGGGAAGCTTTTTTTTTACCTTGTAAAGTGTTGTGTATACATTTAGTTTGTCCTCTCTTTGATTTTAATAGGTTTGGGTACGTTCGGTGAACCGTCAGCGATTATGTTCGGCGAACATCTAAACCTTTGGCAAATTGAACACGAACCAAACCTTGCGAGGTTTTCTCATCTCTACTGTTTGCCACCCTGAAACTAACAGTCAGACAGAAAGAACTAATTAATCGTTGGAACTAATGTTAAGGTGTGTCGTTGTGGCTCAGCAGGAGGATCGGTCATCATTTTTACCTCTTGCTGAGTTCACTTTTAACAGTTGGGTCGATCAGTCCACTGTAACAGCGCCCTTTTCTTGACATCATGGCTTTCAAACTCATTTTTGGAAGTTTCCAGGATGATGTTCAGAAGAATATTGGGGAGGCTTAGCTTAATAAAAAATTGAAGGCAGATAGGAAACGTTTGGCAGGTCCTATCTTCAATGGAGGTGATAAGGTTTTGCCATCATCCAAAAATATTAAACTAAAAGTACCATCAACAAAGTTGGACCATATGAGATTCTGAAGGAGTTAATATGATGGACTTTTGATTTAGACTTTCTCCAAATCTTTGCATGCCAAATGTGTTCCATTAATACCTGTTGAAAGAGTTTGTAAAATCGGTGTTGTCTGCCTCATCTCTGCCTCCAACTCTTTCTGTCTGTGAAAGTTTGAAGTAGGAGGTGCAGAGGATCATGGATTCTTGGAAGGTCCAAAATTCTCTCCAATATCTAGTTCATTTGAGGTGATATGGACCAGAGGAAAAATTCTGGGTTCCATCTCGTTTCTTGAAGCCATCTTTTTAGAGCCTTACATTGTAGGTTTATTAGGAAACCTGCGTGTCCGAGGACAGTCTGTAGAAGACAGGGGTACTGTCATGACTCTTCCTATTGGCGTTTCTGGACACAGTGAGTGACAGTTCAGCTGTTCAATCCAGAGCATGGACGTGCTGAGCTGTCAGTATAGTGATGGATAGCTCAGCCATCTGTTTGGGGCTGGCATGTGCTGAGCTGTCAGTGTATTGAGTGACAGTCCAGCACTCAATTAGGGCCAGGGCATGTAGGGTTTCTTCCATGTGTCCTGCAATTGGAGGCATGGTAGGACTTTCAGTTTACTGGAAAATATTTCTCTGCAATTTGAATTTCCTGTCAAAATATGGCAAAGCTGCAGAGATATAATTTGTCACGATCCATTTTAGGATCAGTGGCAGAGTCTGGACTCTCTTATATGAATCTTTTTCCTTTCTTGCCCTCAGGGGTTAATATGGGTTTTTGCCCCCGGTGGCCGTTGGTGTTACTACAACTGTAGTTGGTCGGCTACTGGGTTTTTGCCCCCGGTGGCTGCTGGTGTTACTACATGTTTCATTAGTCAGCAGGTGGTGACCTCCCCCCTCCTTCCAATAAAAGGTCATCAGCTGCTGTAGCTCACTGTTGGTAATACTGGTCATTTGCTAACCAACCTTTGAGAAGAGAGGAGCTATCTGGGGCAGTGCTTTTTGCAGCCTATCTGGAGCAGTGGTGTTTATGCTGAAAGCTGAGTTGGGGTGCCGTACTCTGCTGCCTCAGGAGTATTGGCAGCAGAGAAAGCTAAGTTGTTTGTTTTTCCCTGTCCGTTATATTCCCTGGTGTGTTTTACTAGTACAGCGGTGAGGATCAGTGTCCGCACTTGCCAGTTCCCTAGTAAGGGATAGGTGCAGGGCAAGTGAGGGACTGAGGTATCCAGGTCGGCGACAGATTGAAAGAACCTGTATAGGGAACGTGAGGAGAGTTCAGGGCTCTTCCTTAGGAGAGTGCAGGAGGTGTCCACTTCCCCGTTCCCTATTATAGGGCCCACCATTGTAATTATTTCCCCGCTGTCCCCTTGTCTGTCTTGTGGTTTTGTGATCAACCGATCGTCGGGTCGCATTACGCAGAGCCAGACATACCGTAACATAATTAAAAAAGATTTGCCCACTACCTAGTTTTTCAATCAAAAATGTCTAGCAGGATGGGAATAAGAAGAAATTAAGAAACTTGGAGGGAAAATAGTTGCTGGTGTAGAATAATCGGAAAAAGTTAAGCAGCATCATAGAGAATAGAGAATAGCTTATGAGCAAAACACCGAATAATGGTGATCTACAGTATAATTGGGTGTATCAAACATGTAGGAATTGTGATATTTTCTGCATTTTGGACCACTGATTTAGTTATGTCATTGGGGTATTCTCTAAAGGAAAAAAAATATGGAAATGTATGCTTTCAATTGATAACTATTAGATTATTGACAATTACTATAATCCCTTAAAGACCAATTATTTACCAAGCTATATATCCCAATTGGGGCCACTTTACATGTCTTATCATTGTACATTCACCTATAAAAGGGATGCCACATAATAACATCACAAGATGCTAAATTACTACTTCTCACTGCTACAAAAAAAATATGATTTTCTTTTGGATACATTTCTGTCCTGGAAAATTTTCTACAATAAAATCTTCAGATTTTTTTTAAATGAAAACTTGCAATCAAACTTTTCCCATTTTTGCTATTAGATTTAGTCATGATAAATAAACTGTGGGCACCGACTTCGTGATTTTCTTAATTTCATTGAGATTTAATACCTTGTAATATAAGAAGCAATTCCAGCATTCACACATTTTCAACATGGAAAAAATAATGGTCTTTACATTGAGAATCTGATGAGATTTCTTTACCCTCGAGTAAACATTAAGCTGTAAGGCTATTACAATATATTTCTTACATATATCATTTTTGCCTTTACAGAAATCAGTAGTCCAACCACACATGCCATATTGTGCTCAATTTTTAGTGAATCCATATGAAGAAAAATAACGGCTGGCACTCACCGTTCAAATGTGAAAAAGCTTTATTCAAGAATAAAAGGCATCGGCACGGGAGACATGTGAAAAGTACGGACTATGGCCGTTTCGCGCTCCTGCGCTTCAACGGGTCCCACAGAGAAGAACGAACATTAGATCCTTTATCCATTTCTTTCTATTGAGTCTTAGGAAAGGTTATCAATATTGGAATGTTGGTGGTCTGACGCTCAGCATACCTGTTTGGGATAGGACTGATCTAGTGAGTGCAGGTACTTTCCCTATAATATAAGTTGTGCCTGGCAGAACAATAACGAGTTGCTTGGTTCCATTCAACTGTAGTGGACTGAGTCGAAACATCCGGGGTAAAGTCTGTACTGAAGCTGTGGAACTGGATAAAAATACTTCAAACAACTGCACTACATAGGAGCTGAGAATCTCCCAACTTCTCTCTTTATGATTCTGCGAATATTCCATAAGTTTATAGAAATTTACATTAAGGGTAATGTGTCGGATTGTAAACATCAGTCTTTGAATTGTCAGGTTACACATTTTGAAAAGATAGCTTAGATGTAATACCAACATGTGTTTTTCCTTAATTTTACTCTTGGCTTTTTGTATCACAAGAGTAGTGCCATGATATCACCAGTTTTCAGGAAGACATGATGTAGGGATACTCTGGTGTTAGATGTTTAGGCCATATCTGTATCTGCTCCGGAATGTTGACTTTTTTTCACGAGTGGCATGCATGGTCACACCACTGGTCCAAACTGACTCCTCTTCCCTGTAACCTTCTAAGTAGAGTGGTTTATACTAGGTCGTTCCATGGAAACCCAGTTTTTAAAAAAAATGTTCCTGTGCTGAGATAATCTTATAAATGTTCCCCTGCTGTGTACTGTGTAATGGCCGTGTCTGACCGTGCAAGGACATAGTCTGATCATACCACAGCTCCTGAACAGGGGATGATGCAAAACAGAGGATACAGACAGGACAGTATGGGATTTTATTGTGAAAATCATTATTATTCCAAGATCTAGTGATTAAAATGTACTTTGTTAACCCCTTTAAGATGCTGTTGTGTGCTTTTTTGCAAGGTATATTGTACTTTACTGATGAAGAATAAATGCTTGTCCTGGGGTGATATTCTGAGTTCCACTTTTGGAGTCAGGAAGAATTTGTTTCCTCTAACATGAATCATTGTTCTATCATTCTTGAAGGGTTTCTGGAAAAATTATTATTTTTTCTGTCGAATTATTATTAGATCTTAATAACTATGGAACTTTGTAATTTTGCCAATTTTCATTTACATTTCCAAAAGGAACGCAGCTTCAATATAACAATAATAATAATAATAATAATAATAATAATAATAAACAGTTCATGATTTTCTATTAATTTTATTTTTTCTAAATTTCTCAATTTCAATATTAAAATGAGTGAACAGCTAAATAAAAAGTAAAACAATTTAATATATACACTCACTGGCCACTTTATTAGGTACACCTGTCCAACTGTGTGTTAAGACTTAATTTCTAATCAGCCAATCACATGGCGGCAACTCAGTGCATTTAGGCATGTAGACATGGTCAAGACAATCTCCTGCAGTTCAAACCGAGCATCAGTATGGGGAAGAAAGGTGATTTGAGTGCCTTTGAACGTGGCATGATTGTTGGTGCCAGAAGGGCTGGTCTGAGTATTTCAGAAACTGCTGATCTACTGGGATTTTCACGCACAACCATCTCTAGGGTTTACAGAGAATGGTCCGAAAAAGAAAAAAAATCCAGTGAGCGGCAGTTCTGTGGCCGGAAATGCCTTGTTGATGCCAGAGGTCAGAGGAGAATGGGCAGACTGGTTCGAGCTGATAGAAAGGCAACAGTGACTCAAATTGCCACCCGTTACAACCAAGGTAGGCAGAAGAGCATCTCTGAACGCACAGTGCGTCGAACTTTGAGGCAGATGGGCTACAGCAGCAGAAGACCACACTGGGTACCACTCCTCTCAGCTAAGAACAGGCATCTGATGGCTACTTTCAGCAGGATAATGCGCCATGTCATAAAGCTCGAATCATCTCAGATTGGTTTCTTGAACATGACAATGAGTTCACTGTACTCAAATGGCCTCCTCAGTCACCAGATCTCAATCCAATAGAGCATCTTTGGGATGTGGTGGAACGGGAGATTCGCATCAGGGATGTGCAGCCGACAAATCTGCGCCAACTGTGTGATGCCATCATGTCAATATGGTCCAAAATCTCTGAGGAATGCTTCCAGCACCTTGTTGAATCTCTGCCACGACGAATTGAGGCAGTTCTGAAGGCAAAAGGGGGTCCAACCCGTTACTAGCATGGTGTACCTAATAAAGTGGCCAGTGAGTGTATATGTTTTATGTGCTATTTCTGTAGGTAACATCCATAAGAGCAGAACAATTTGATTAAACCGAAAATTTGCTGTTTTATCATATGGGAAATGAAAAGGACATAAAAAACAAAACCAGCTCGGTGACTGTCATATTTCTTTCTGGATTTCAGGAATTTCATAATTTAAGAATCTTCCTGTTTCTTTTTTTGCCGGTCATCTACTGTGTGACTGTATGTGGAAACCTCCTGATCATTCTGGTGGTGTCCTCCAGCCGATCGCTCCACTCTCCCATGTACTTCTTCCTCACACATCTCTCCTTCTCCGATATTCTTCTCTCCACCACCATCGCACCCAACATGCTCCTCATTGTGTTGTATGAGGGAGGTTCTGTGCCTCTTATCGGATGTTTGATTCAATATTTCTTTTTTTCAGCCTCCGGAATATTAGAAACGTTTATCTTGACCGTGATGTCCTATGACCGGTATCAGGCCATCTGTCACCCTCTACATTACACCTCAGTCATGGACCTCACATTTTGTCTCAGGTTCTTTTTGCTGTCTTGGTTGATCATTTTAGTGGTAGTCTTGACTCTTTCAGTAACCATGAGTTATTTGTGGTTCTGTGGGCCAAACATCATTGACCATTTCTTCTGTGACAGAGACCCGATTCTGGAACTTTCCTGCTCGGATACTGCTATAGTGGAGGCAGAAAGCATGTTTTTCATGATACCCCTAGCAATCTGTCCATTTACTGTGATTATTGTCTCGTATATCTACATTATCTCCACCATTCTGAAGATCCCATCTGCAGCGGGGAGGCAGAAGACCTTCTCCACCTGCAGCTCTCACCTGACTGTAGTGGCCATGCATTATGGGTCTGCATTTAGCATCTACTTCTTTCCAAATTCAAGTCAAGTAATAAAAATTATTTCCCTCTTGTACACAGTAGTTACACCATTTATTAATCCTATAATATATAGTCTGAGTAATAAGAATATCACTGAGGCTTATAACAAATTATTAATTACATTATCTAGCACATTTTTGCTGAGTTGCTTTTCATTTTTTAATTTAAAATGCAAATAAGTAATATACAGTTTGGATTTTCCGGGAAGTTGAGATAAGATTTTAGCTCCCTAACAATTTGTTTTCTGTCATTTGTTACAAGAGAGATTTATAAATTATTAGTGAGTAGAGTTGAGCGATACCAGCCGATACTTGAAAATATCGGATCGGAATGGATCGGCCGATCTTAAAAAAAAGTATCGGTATCGCCGATTCCGATACCGGGAACCAATGCAAGTCAATGGGGCCAAAATATCGGAATTAAAAAAAACCCTTTCTTTCCTTGTAGGCTAATTCTACATGAAGAAAAACAACTAAGAATAATGTAGAATGTATTGTGGGAGGTGGAGGAGACATTAAAGCCATAGAGGTTTAGCCCAATCAAATGGAATAGCAGGAATTAAACTTTTTTTTTTAAAGATGTTAGGAGTTACAAAGATATTGACTATGTTAGCCTCATTTATATTTTGCCAGACATGTATGTCTTCTTCTTCTACTTCCTTTTTTTACATTCTTCTTCTTCTTCTTCTACTTCCTTTTTTTACATTCTTCTTCTTCTACTACTTCCTTTTTTTACATTCTTCTTCTTATTCCTTTTTTTACATTCTTCTTCTTCTTCTACTTCCTTTTTTTACATTCTTCTTCTTCTTCTTCTTCTTCTTCTTCTTCTTCTTCCTTTTCTTACATTCTTCATATTCTTCTTATTCAACAATTATTATTCTACATATTCAGCTTCTTCATCTTCTTCCTATTCTTCTTCATCATATTCTTGTTTGTGTCAGGCATTCCTGTAGTTGTTATCTAGAAAAGTTAGAAGTTTACACCTTCCGTTCTGCCTGTCACAAAAGATTTACAACAGGATTTGTCCGCGTTCAGTTTGGCCTGCAGAAGCAGGCCTTTTCCAGGGGCACCACGAGGAGGAACGGACTCACCCCCATACACTGCTTAGTCTTCTTCTGCTTATAAATAAGATAATATCATTTGCTCAGAGTATTAGTCTTATGCTTAATGTTCTTCTGCTTTGTTTTTTTTATGCTTCTTTGTCTTCTCTCTCTTGTTGTTCTGCATCTTGGTGGTTGTCTTCCTGTTCTTTGTCCTCTTGAACCAGCTGACGGTACTGGCACCCGGAGGGGCAGCAGAAGGAACAAGAGCCAATGGCACTACCGAGGACCAGCTGACGGTGCTGGAACCCGGTTACTAAGCGGGAGGTACCTGTGCTACAAAGCACTACCAAGGACCAGCAGACGTTGCCGGAACTCGGATACCGAGATGGAGGCACCTAGGCCAAAGGCTCTGACGAGAACCAGCTGACGGTGCTGGAACCCGGAGGGGTAGCATAAGCTGCAAGAGCAAATGGAAATAGCGAGGACCAGCTGACAGTGCTGGCACCCGGAGGGGCAGCAGAAGGAATAAGAGCCAATGGCACAACCGAGGACCAGCTGACGGTGCTGGAACCCGGTTACTAAGCAGGAGGTACCTGTGCTACAAAGCACTACCAAGGACCAGCAGACGTTGCCGGAACTCGGATACCGAGATGGAGGCACCTAGGCCAAAGGCTCTGACGAGAACCAGCTGACGGTGCTGGAACCCGGAGGGGTAGCATAAGCTGCAAGAGCAAATGGAAATAGCGAGGACCAGCTGACAGTGCTGGCACCCGGAGGGGCAGCAGAAGGAATAAGAGCCAATGGCACAACCGAGGACCAGCTGACGGTGCTGGAACCCGGTTACTAAGCAGGAGGTACCTGTGCTACAAAGCACTACCAAGGACCAGCAGACGTTGCTGGAACTCGGATACCGAGATGGAGGCACCTAGGCCAAAGGCTCTGATGAGAACCAGCTGACGGTGCTGGAACCCGGAGGGGTATCAGAAGTTACCCCTGAAAAGCAAAGTTGGCATGCCGCAAGCTGGCCGCAGTTACCGAATCACACAGTCCTACAGGGGGTGCTTGTCCTACTGGCACTATGGAACAAACCTTTCTTACCAGAACCCGCAGTCCACATAGGAAGCACCTAAACTGCTGGCACCCTAGCCTCGGCTAACCCAACCGCAACACGACATGGCAACTTGGGGTGGCAAACTGACATTGACACTTCCCGGAAACAGCAGGCAGGGCTGGAACCAAGCTGGGCAGGAGGGAGTACCCGTGCCAAAGTCAGTTATGAGCAGCAACTGGCGATGTTGGAGCCCAGGACAAGCACTTAGCAGGCTGAGGCCTGATGTGCTGTCAATTGGGAGGCAGCAGGACAGATTGCCATCAAAACAGCAGGGGAACAGCTGACGTTACTGAACCCCACAAACACAGGAGCTAGTGTTTTACTCTGTGAAGACGGCACTTCCGAGCAACAACTGGCTGTGTTGAAGCCCAGGGACAAGCACGGAGCAGGCTTAGGCTGCATTGAAGAAATTTTAAGATCGGTTGTAGACTACTAATTTGAACCAAGCTCCACTTAGGCCTGTGGATTCACTGATTTTCGTATTTCCCCTGTCCTCCAACCCCGCCAGTTACAGCTCCGAAGTGGCGTCTGCACAATCCACACTTGTTCCTGTGTTACAGGTGTTCAGTCCGGTCAGTTAATCCCCTGATGTGTGTCCGGCAATGTCGCCTGCTCTGTCCACATTCCGATAATGGGAATGTGGACAGAGCAGGCGACATTGCCGGACACACATCAGGGGATTAACTGATCGGACTGAACACCTGTAACACAGGAACAAGTGTGGATTGTGCAGACGCCACTTCGGAGCTGTAACTGGCAGGGTTGGAGGACAGGGGAAATACGAGAGACAGTGGAGCCACAGGCCTAATTGGAGCACGGTTAAAAATCAGTAGTGGTACGACTGTGTAGGCAGCAGGAGACTTTGCCATCCACACAGCAGGGGATCAGCTGACATTACTGAACCCCACTGAGACACGGTAGCAAGTATCTCTTTCCGTGTGGACGGCACTTCCGAACTACAACTGGCTGTGTTGAAGCCCAGGAAATAGGAGGGTGTAGGCAGAGGCCTACTGTATTTTGAATGAGTTTACAGCAGGAGAGACTGCCATCCACACAGCAGGGGATCAGCTGACGTTACTGAACCCCACTGAGACACGGGAGCAAGTGTCTCTTTCCGTGTGGACGGCACTTCCGAACTACAACTGGCTGTGTTGAAGCCCAGGAAATAGGAGGGTGTAGGCAGAGGCCTACTGTATTTTGAATGAGTTTACAGCAGGAGAGACTGCCATCCACACAGCAGGGGATCAGCTGACGTTACTGAACCCCACTGAGACACGGGAGCAAGTATCTCTTTCCGTGTGGACGGCACTTCCGAACTACAACTGGCTGTGTTGAAGCCCAGGAAATAGGAGGGTGTAGGCAGAGGCCTACTGTATTTTGAATGAGTTTACAGCAGGAGAGACTGCCATCCACACAGCAGGGGATCAGCTGACGTTACTGAACCCCACTGAGACACGGGAGCAAGTGTCTCTTTCCGTGTGGACGGCACTTCCGAACTACAACTGGCTGTGTTGAAGCCCAGGAAATAGGAGGGTGTAGGCAGAGGCCTACTGTATTTTGAATGAGTTTACAGCAGGAGAGACTGCCATCCACACAGCAGGGGATCAGCTGACGTTACTGAACCCCACTGAGACACGGGAGCAAGTATCTCTTTCCGTGTGGACGGCACTTCCGAACTACAACTGGCTGTGTTGAAGCCCAGGAAATAGGAGGGTGTAGGCAGAGGCCTACTGAATTTTGAATGAGGTGACAGCAGGAGAGACTGCCATCCACACAGCAGGGGATCAGCTGACGTTACTGAACCCCACTGAGACACGGGAGCAAGTATCTCTTTCCGTGTGGACGGCACTTCCGAACTACAACTGGCTGTGTTGAAGCCCAGGAAATAGGAGGGTGTAGGCAGAGGCCTACTGTATTTTGAATGAGTTTACAGCAGGAGAGACTGCCATCCACACAGCAGGGGATCAGCTGACGTTACTGAACCCCACTGAGACACGGGAGCAAGTATCTCTTTCCGTGTGGACGGCACTTCCGAACTACAACTGGCTGTGTTGAAGCCCAGGAAATAGGAGGGTGTAGGCAGAGGCCTACTGAATTTTGAATGAGGTGACAGCAGGAGAGACTGCCATCCACACAGCAGGGGATCAGCTGACGTTACTGAACCCCACTGAGACACGGGAGCAAGTATCTCTTTCCGTGTGGACGGCACTTCCGAACTACAACTGGCTGTGTTGAAGCCCAGGAAATAGGAGGGTGTAGGCAGAGGCCTACTGTATTTTGAATGAGTTTACAGCAGGAGAGACTGCCATCCACACAGCAGGGGATCAGCTGACGTTACTGAACCCCACTGAGACACGGGAGCAAGTGTCTCTTTCCGTGTGGACGGCACTTCCGAACTACAACTGGCTGTGTTGAAGCCCAGGAAATAGGAGGGTGTAGGCAGAGGCCTACTGTATTTTGAATGAGTTTACAGCAGGAGAGACTGCCATCCACACAGCAGGGGATCAGCTGACGTTACTGAACCCCACTGAGACACGGGAGCAAGTATCTCTTTCCGTGTGGACGGCACTTCCGAACTACAACTGGCTGTGTTGAAGCCCAGGAAATAGGAGGGTGTAGGCAGAGGCCTACTGAATTTTGAATGAGGTGACAGCAGGAGAGACTGCCATCCACACAGCAGGGGATCAGCTGACGTTACTGAACCCCACTGAGACACGGGAGCAAGTATCTCTTTCCGTGTGGACGGCACTTCCGAACTACAACTGGCTGTGTTGAAGCCCAGGAAATAGGAGGGTGTAGGCAGAGGCCTACTGTATTTTGAATGAGTTTACAGCAGGAGAGACTGCCATCCACACAGCAGGGGATCAGCTGACGTTACTGAACCCCACTGAGACACGGGAGCAAGTATCTCTTTCCGTGTGGACGGCACTTCCGAACTACAACTGGCTGTGTTGAAGCCCAGGAAATAGGAGGGTGTAGGCAGAGGCCTACTGAATTTTGAATGAGGTGACAGCAGGAGAGACTGCCATCCACACAGCAGGGGATCAGCTGACGTTACTGAACCCCACTGAGACACGGGAGCAAGTATCTCTTTCCGTGTGGACGGCACTTCCGAACTACAACTGGCTGTGTTGAAGCCCAGGAAATAGGAGGGTGTAGGCAGAGGCCTACTGTATTTTGAATGAGTTTACAGCAGGAGAGACTGCCATCCACACAGCAGGGGATCAGCTGACGTTACTGAACCCCACTGAGACACGGGAGCAAGTGTCTCTTTCCGTGTGGACGGCACTTCCGAACTACAACTGGCTGTGTTGAAGCCCAGGAAATAGGAGGGTGTAGGCAGAGGCCTACTGTATTTTGAATGAGTTTACAGCAGGAGAGACTGCCATCCACACAGCAGGGGATCAGCTGACGTTACTGAACCCCACTGAGACACGGGAGCAAGTATCTCTTTCCGTGTGGACGGCACTTCCGAACTACAACTGGCTGTGTTGAAGCCCAGGAAATAGGAGGGTGTAGGCAGAGGCCTACTGTATTTTGAATGAGTTTACAGCAGGAGAGACTGCCATCCACACAGCAGGGGATCAGCTGACGTTACTGAACCCCACTGAGACACGGGAGCAAGTATCTCTTTCCGTGTGGACGGCACTTCCGAACTACAACTGGCTGTGTTGAAGCCCAGGAAATAGGAGGGTGTAGGCAGAGGCCTACTGTCTTTGTAATGCGGAGACAGCAGGAGAGACTGCCATCTCCACAGCAGGGGAACAGCTGGCAGTGCTGAACCCCACTAACACTTGAACGAATGTGTTTGGCTCTGTGGAGACGACACTTCTGAACACCAACTGACGCTGTTGGAGCCCAGGATTAGGCAAGGAGCAGGCTGGGGCCTACTGGATTTTGGCAGGTGAATGCAGCAGGAGACTTGCCATCTCCACAGCAGGGGAACAGCTGGCAGTGCTGAACCCCACTAACACTTGAACGAATGTGTTTGGCTCTGTGGAGACGACACTTCTGAACACCAACTGACGCTGTTGGAGCCCAGGATTAGGCGAGGAGCAGGCTGGGGCCTACTGGATTTTGGCAGGTGAAGGCAGCAGGAGACTTGCCATCTCCACAGCAGGGGAACAGCTGGCAGTGCTGAACCCCACTAACACTTGAACGAATGTGTTTGGCTCTGTGGAGACGACACTTCTGAACACCAACTGACGCTGTTGGAGCCCAGGATTAGGCGAGGAGCAGGCTGGGGCCTACTGGATTTTGGCAGGTGAATGCAGCAGGAGACTTGCCATCTCCACAGCAGGGGAACAGCTGGCAGTGCTGAACCCCACTAACACTTGAACGAATGTGTTTGGTTCTGTGGAGACGACACTTCTGAACACCAACTGACGCTGTTGGAGCCCAGAATTAGGCGAGGAGCAGGCTGGGGCCTACTGGATTTTGGCAGGTGAATGCAGCAGGAGACTTGCCATCTCCACAGCAGGGGAACAGCTGGCAGTGCTGAACCCCACTAACACTTGAACGAATGTGTTTGGCTCTGTGGAGACGACACTTCTGAACACCAACTGACGCTGTTGGAGCCCAGGATTAGGCGAGGAGCAGGCTGGGACCTACTGGATTTTGGCAGGTGAATGCAGCAGGAGACTTGCCATCTCCACAGCAGGGGAACAGCTGGCAGTGCTGAACCCCACTAACACTTGAACGAATGTGTTTGGTTCTGTGGAGACGACACTTCTGAACACCAACTGACGCTGTTGGAGCCCAGGATTAGGCGAGGAGCAGGCTGGGGCCTACTGGATTTTGGCAGGTGAATGCAGCAGGAGACTTGCCATCTCCACAGCAGGGGAACAGCTGGCAGTGCTGAACCCCACTAACACTTGAACGAATGTGTTTGGCTCTGTGGAGACGACACTTCTGAACACCAACTGACGCTGTTGGAGCCCAGGATTAGGCGAGGAGCAGGCTGGGGCCTACTGGATTTTGGCAGGTGAATGCAGCAGGAGACTTGCCATCTCCACAGCAGGGGAACAGCTGGCAGTGCTGAACCCCACTAACACTTGAACGAATGTGTTTGGTTCTGTGGAGACGACACTTCTGAACACCAACTGACGCTGTTGGAGCCCAGGATTAGGCGAGGAGCAGGCTGGGGCCTACTGGATTTTGGCAGGTGAATGCAGCAGGAGACTTGCCATCTCCACAGCAGGGGAACAGCTGGCAGTGCTGAACCCCACTAACACTTGAACGAATGTGTTTGGCTCTGTGGAGACGACACTTCTGAACACCAACTGACGCTGTTGGAGCCCAGGATTAGGCGAGGAGCAGGCTGGGGCCTACTGGATTTTGGCAGGTGAATGCAGCAGGAGACTTGCCATCTCCACAGCAGGGGAACAGCTGGCAGTGCTGAACCCCACTAACACTTGAACGAATGTGTTTGGCTCTGTGGAGACGACACTTCTGAACACCAACTGACGCTGTTGGAGCCCAGGATTAGGCGAGGAGCAGGCTGGGGCCTACTGGATTTTGGCAGGTGAAGGCAGCAGGAGACTTGCCATCTCCACAGCAGGGGAACAGCTGGCAGTGCTGAACCCCACTAACACTTGAACGAATGTGTTTGGCTCTGTGGAGACGACACTTCTGAACACCAACTGACGCTGTTGGTGCCCAGGATTACGCATGCCGCATGCAGAGGCCAATGGGCAGCGGTTTTTATGGAGGTTGTGGACTACTACTGATTCTAACCATGCTCCACTTAGGCCTCTGGCTCCACTGTCTCTACTATTTACCCTGGCCTCCAACCCCGCCAGCTACATCTCTGAAGTGGCGTCAGCACAATCTACACTTGTTCCTGTGTTACTGGTGCTCAGTCCCATCAGTTGATCCCCTGATGTTTGTCCGGCAAGTTCGCCAGCTCTGTCCTCATTCCCACTACTGGTTATGGGAATGTGGACAGAGCAGGAGACCTTGCCGGACACACATCAGGGGATAAACTGATGGGACTGAGCTACAGGAACACAGGAACAAGTGTAGATTGTGCTGACGCCACTTCAGAGATGTAGATGGCGGGGTTGGAGGTCAGGGGAAATAGTAGAGACAGTGGAGCCAGAGACCTAAGTTGGGCACGGTTAAAAATCAGTAGTGGTTTGAATGTTGATGGAGCTGGTGACTCTGCCGTCCACACAGCAGGGGATCAGCTGGCATTACTGAACCCCAGTAACACAGGAGCTAGTGTGTTTCTCTGTGCAGACGACACATCTGAGCGACAACTGGCTGTGTTGAAGCACAGGGATTATAGTTCAGGTGGTAGAAAAATGAACACACCAGCAGACCTGGATACAGTTGCCAACCACTAATTTAGTCTGTAAGAGGAATGGCAAAGTCTTTGGAGATCCAGGCCTTGTTCATTTTCAGAAAAGTCAGCCGGTCAACATTATCGGAAGATAGTCGCGTGCGACGGTCTGTTAGTACACCACCTGCGGCACTAAAGACACGTTCCGATAATACACTGGCAGCAGGGCAAGCCAGCACCTCCAATGCATACTGGCTAAGCTCTGGCCATGTATCCAGCTTAGAGACCCAAAACTTGAAGGGGGAAGAGCCATCTGGGAGTACAGCGACAGGGCAAGACATGTAGTCTGACACCATCTGACGGAAGCGTTGCCTCCTGCTGACTCGAGGCGTCGCTGATGGTGTAGACAATTGTGGTGGACACACAAAACTTTGCCACATTTGGGCCATAGTGGTCTTGCCTTGTGCTGCGGCACTGCCTCTGCTCCCTCTTTGTGCAGAGTTTCCTCCACTGCCTCGACGCACAGAGCTGCTTTGTAAAGCACTTGCAACAATGCTGTCGGGTGGAATGGAAAACATTATGGACTGCACCAGTGACTCTTCGTACTCCCGCATTTTACGCTCCCGGTTCAACGTTGGTATGAGCCTTTGTACGCTGTCCCGGTAGCGAGGATCTAGGAGGGTGTACACCCAATAATCAGCCGAGACGAGAATGTGGGCGATGCGGCGGTCGTTTCTCAGGCACTGCAGCATGAAATCAACCATGTGCTGCAGACTCCCAACTGCCAAAGAACCGCTGTCCCCTGTTTGAGGCGTGACCTCGACCTGCTCTGCATCACCCCACCCTCGCTGTACATACTGAGTAGAGGTTTGTGTACCTCCCTCCTCTGGAGAGATGTCTTCCTCCTCCATCGACTCCTCCTCATCCTCCTCACAAAGTGTCCCCTGCCTAGGCCTTTGTGAGGAAACACGTAGCGCAGACTGTCCAGAAGCAGATGGCATTTGGGACTCCTCATCCTCCACCTCTTCTGAAACCTCATCCCTTAGTGCTTGCAGTGTTTGTTGAAGCAGGCAGATAAGGGGGACAGTCATGCTGACTAGTGCATCATCTGCACTCGCCATCCGCGTGGATTCATCGAAGGCACGCAAAACGAGGCAGATGTCCTTCATAGAGGCCCACTCAATGGTGCTGAAGTGTGAACGGCGCACAGTGCGACTTGTTTGCGCCTGATGCAGCTGGTACTCCATGACTGCTGCCTGCTGCTCACACAACCGCTCCAACATATGTAACGTTGAATTCCACCGGGTGGGTAGGTCACATATGATGCGATGTTCTGGAAGGCCAAATCGTCGCTGCAGAGCAGCGAGGCGCGATCTTGCCGTGCTGGAACGTCGCAAGTGAGCGCACTCTATGCGGACCTTGTGCAACAGTGCATCAAGATCCGGATAGTCCCTCAGAAAGCTCTGCACGACCAAGTTAAGAACATGTGCCAGACATGGGATGTGTGTGAGGTTGCCTAGGCCAGGAGCTGCCACCAGATTTCGGCCATTGTCACACACTACCAAGCCCGGCTGGAGATTCGCTGGCCCAAACCACACATCGCTCTCCAGCTTGATAGCATTCCAGAGCTCCTGCGCTGTGTGGCTTCGATTCCCCAAAGAAATTAATTTGAGTACAGCCTGTTGACGTTTGGCCACGGCTGTGCTCATATCGGTCGTAACAGGCTCCTGCTCTGCTGTTTCTGAGGAACTTGAGTAGGAGGAGGAGTCTATGTGTACAGACTGGAGTCCTGCAATCCGTGGCGTTGGAAGAACACGTACAGCGCCACTCTCCAGATCCGTACCCGGCTCCACAACATTGACCCAGTGGGCAGTGAGGGAAAGGTATCGTCCCTGTCCATGGTTACTGGTCCACGCATCGGTGGTCAGGTGGACCTTGCTACTAACGGCGTTTAGTAGCGCATGTTTTATTTTGCCCTCAACATGTTTCTGCAGGGCAGGGACGGCTCGCCTGCTGAAATAAAAGCGGCTGGGCACGTTGTATTGGGGGACTGCCAATGCCATTAAGTCCCGGAAGGTGTCAGTGTCCACCAGCCTGAATGACAGCATTTCAACTGCCAGAAGTTTGGCAATGCCAGCATTCAGAGACTGTGCTCGGGGATGGTTTGCCGAGTAAGGGCGCCTTTTATCCCATGCCTGTGCTACCGATGGCTGTGATGGATGGGAACGTGCTGTTATGGGTGGAATCTGACAGGGTCTCCGGACAACAGTGGCAGAGGTTCTTCCTTGGCGATCCTGTGAGGAAGCCGAACCAGCAGTGTGTGAGCTGGAGGAAGAGGGCCCAACACGAACTGAAGAGGTGGTAGGTGGTGCTGTACGTTGGCCTACGTCTTGAGGGTGTCTCTGCAACTCCAACTCGTGCTTGGTGCGCACATGTTTCCACATATTTGTGGTATTGAGGTTGCTGACATTTCTCCCTCTTTTGACTCTCTGATGACACAGCTTGCATTTGACAAAGCAAATGTCATCTGCAACTGTGTCAAAAAAGGACCACGCACTGCAACTCTTGTGAGCGCCCGGTTTGCCTTTGGAAGGAGGAATGCTCCTAACGGGTGCCGAAGTGGAGGGTACAGGCAACCAAGTCTTCCCCCTCCCTCTGCCTCCTGTTTTGGCCGGTAGGGGAATCTCTTCCTCCGAGCTGCTCCCACCACCTTCCTGTTGCTCACGCCATGATGGGTCAAGGACCTCATCATCTTCCCTCCCCTCTTCAAACAGCTGCTTCTCCGGGGTTGTCTCGCCAGCACCGTACGCACCAGAAAGTGGCAACTGAGTCTCGTCATCATCTGATGCGTACTGAGGTGTGCTGACCATAGGCACTGGCCCACTCGCCTCTTCAGATTCAGAGGGACAAAGAAGTTGCGCATCACTGCATACTCCCTCTTCTTCACATTCAGGAATGCTGCTTGGCTGGCCCCCTCTTTCCAAGCCAACAGATTCCGAGAACAGAAGTAGAGATTGTGATGGCTCCTGTCCATGTCTCTCTGACTGCCTGGGCACTTTGGCAGGTGGTGAAGAGACAGATGGTTGCTCTTCGGTGCTCTGACCCTGAGAGGATGCGGAAGTAATTGAAGTCGATGCGTTAGCTGCTATCCATCCGACAACGGCTTCAATTTGTTCCTCCCGCAGCAGTGGGGTACGTTGAGGTCCTACAAAGCTGCGCATAAAGGACTGTTGCCTGCTAAAACTGGGGGATGCTGATCCACTGGTGCCCGCAGCAGGCCCAGAATCCCCACGTCCTCTACCTGTAGAATCCCCACGTCCTCTCCCTGCTGAAACTCCACGCCCACGCCCACGCCCCCGCGCCTTACTCCCTGCCTTCTTCATCTTGCAAGACTGCTTAAGATAGGCAAAAAAGGACAAAGGGGGGCCTTAGTGTGCTTATTCCTGAACAGCTGGTTACAGGTACAAGAAACACTAATTTTATGAAGTGTGTGTGTGTGGACTAGACTTTAATAGGAGCTGATGTGGCCTACACAAGTTCAAAATGTAGTGTTTGGTGAACTTTTTATGTGGTTTCTTTGTTTGAAACAAACTCAAAGTATGAGAACAAAGAATTGAAACTGATAGTATCACCAACTTTTTGGAGCTATTACAATGCAGGCAGGTAACCTACAATGCAAAAGATGAGGCTCCAAAAAAATTGGGTAATACTAATCTGGCTGCGCCGGCAGGGCACAAGCCAGAAAAAAAGGCTCCTCTATCTACTCCTATATAGTGTTTGCAACCAACCAATGTTGATGGATACGGATGGATGCACACTAATAGGAGAAGAAAAAATGAGCTGCACTCAGAGACAAATATGTGTGAGGCAGTGACGCACGTTGAGCGTCCTACAACCAGACGTAGCTGCAGGACACTCTACTCAGCGTGAGCTGCACTCACACACAGTCAGAGACCTCTCAGACAGCCGTCAACAGTGCAGCTAAGTGGGCACTGGCACTGACAGGCTGCAGAAAGGCTCCGCTGTGTACTCCTATATAGTGTTTGCAACCACCGTAGATGGAGACGGATGGATGCACACTAATAGAAGAAAAAATGAGCTGCACTCAAATAAAAATATGTGTGAGGCAGTGACGCACGCTGAGCGTCCTACAGCCAGACGTAGCTGCAGGACACACTACTCAGCGTGAGCTGCACTCACACACAGTCAGAGACCTCTCAGACAGCCGTGAACAGTGCAGCAAAGTGGACACTAGCACTGAAAGGCTGCAGAAAGGCTCCGCTGTCTACTACTAGTGTTTGCAACCAACGTATATGGATACGGATGGAAGCACACTAGATTGAAATTATTTAAAAAATGCAGCTCAAAAAATAAAAGATGTATGAGGCAGCAGTGATCACACTGGGTGGCCTACAGCCTGACGTGGCTGCAGGACCCACTCCACAGCGTGAGCTGCACTCACACAGCCCTTGCAGACAGCTGTGAAAACAGCGCTGCTAGGGAAAAGCAAGCTACAGTGGTGGTTTATGTAGCCTGGATAAAGCACAATATTGTTTTTAGAATCGCTATTTCTAACTGTCCCTCACAGTCTTCTACAGCAGCCTGTCCCTAACTGAATTCACAGCAGAGTGACCAGAAATGGCGGCTGCGGTGGCTTTTATAGTGCATCATGACATCATTTCGGCAGCCAATCACAGCCATGCCAATAGTTAACATGCCTACATGCCTAACAGGATGTGCCCACACTTCGGAGGATTCCCATTGGCTTAATCAAAGCAAGCAGGCTCATAGCATGATGGGAACTTCCTATTCCGATTCCGATCCCGGAATCCGATATGAAAAAAGTATCGGAATTAAGTATCGGAATTCCGATACCGCTAATATCGGCCGATACCCGATACTTGCGGTATCGGAATGCTCAACACTATTAGTGAGTGGATTTGGCTTTCTTAACAAGATGTATTAAACATATGATAAAAATGTCATATTTTCTGTGGTCCATCAAGTTACTTAGCTCAGTATTACATTTTGGTCTTTCACACTGGTTATTAACCTCTTCTCATCACTTTCCATACACTTATAGAGCTGAAGGCCTACTTTTAAAGTCCGAACCTGTAAATAGCATAGTGAAGATAAAAGATTCTCTATGGAAGAATGTCTCTAGTGGGGTACCACAGGGCTCTGTCCTGGGCCCTGTATTATCAACGATTTAGATGAAGGAATTGAGGGTAAACTGATTAAATTTGCTGATGACACAAAGCTAGGAGGGATAGCTAATACTAGAGAAGAGAGAGAGAAGATTCAAAAAGATATAAATAAACTGGAGCAGTGGGCAGCAACTAACAGACTGGTTTTTAACAGGGAAAAATGCAAAGTACTACATCTGGGCAATAAAAATGAAAAAAGCATATCCAGAATGGGAGGAATAAGGCTAAGCAACAGCACATGTGAAAAAGACTTGGGTATACTAATAGATCACAGACTGAATATGAGTCAACAGTGTGATGCAGCAGCAAAAAAGGCAAATGCAATTCTAGGATGTATTAACAGAAGCATACAGTCTAGATCACGTGAAGTCATTATTTCCCTCTACTCCTCTTTGGTCAGACCTCATCTGGAATATTGTGTCCAGTTTTGGGCACCACATTTTAAAAAAGACATCAACAAACTGGAGCAAGTTCAGAAAAGAGCGACCAGAATGGTGACGGTCTGCAAACCCTGTCTTATGAGGAAAGGTTGCAGGATAGGGAATGTTTAGTTTGCAAAAGAGAAGACTGAGAGGAGACTTAATAGCTGTCTACAAATATCTAAAGGGCTGTCACATTGTAGAAAGATCAACTTTATTCTCATTTGCACAAGGAAAGACTAGAAGCAATGGGATGAAACTGAATGGGAGGAGACACAGATTAGATATTAGAAAAAACTTTTTGACAGTTAGAGTGATCATTGAGTAAAACAGGCTGCCATGAGAAGTGGTGAGTTCTCCTTCAATGGAAGTCTTCAAACAGAGGCTGGACAGACATCTGTCTGGGATGATTTAGCGAATCCTGCTTTGAGCAGGGGGTTGGACCAGATGGCCCAGGAGGTCCCTTCCAACTCCACGATTCTATGATTCTATGATTCTAATAACTTCCCGGAGAACTGCTGTTCTGTGGCAATTCTCAATATGAAAGATCACTCCAATCTTTACTGGTAAATCCCTTAGATTCAATGCCTCCTAATAATTGCTGCATCTAAGGGATGAACACATCACAACACTTCTGTCTTTTACCCATCCTAGAACATGATCATATGAGAAGATTGTAATATATGGCTACCAGAGACCTACGTCACTATTAGAGATAGGCGAACCCGAACAGTAAAGTTCGGCGTCCGCACCGAATACCTACTTTTCAGGCATGGACACTGAACATATACTGTACATCACCATGAAGTCTGTGTTACTGTTTAAGTTTGCCCCCTCGAACACTGGGTGTTCGCTATGCCCTTCATGTGCAGGACAGCACAGTGAACACTGTTTTCTGATTGGTGGCAAAATTATTGCCACAGGTCTGACAGCCACAGTTCACACGCTGTCAAATGACATCGTGGACTCGCAGCTCTGATCGGAGGTAAGAAGTTTACTTCCAGTCATTGATGTCGACTGATGGTACTACTGCTCCTATCACCATACACCTGCTGATGCTAATAATAGCGAGAGCAAACGGCTGCTGAGTATTCATCAGTTGGCACTGTAAATAAATAATTTAAAAAATGGCTTGGGTTTCCAGTATCCAGGCAAAACTCACAGCTGGGGGCTGCAACCATCAGCTGTCAGCATTAGCAAGGCTGGTTATCAAGATTATTTAAATAAACAATTGAAAAAATGGTGTGTGGTCCTCCCATTTTTGACAACCAGCCAAGCTAAAGTAGACAGCTGGAGGTTGGTATTATCAAGCTGGTAAGGGGCCGTGGACATTGCCCCCCAGTCTAGAAATAGAATGGAGCCTCAGTGACTTGTGGTAACCTCGATGATGTCACAATTAGTCACTGATGCTATGCTTTCAGCAGCTCATTCACCAGTGGTTCTCAGCCTAGACGGTCGCATCTTGGCACCTTCAGGGTTGAAATCTGTTCATCTACCGACATGGTTTGTAGAGTGGGACAGAACGACAGACAGGTGAGCGATATTGTAATTTTTGATATTTGTTTTATTAGAGATATGGGATTCAGTGGAATGGGCATTAGGTTAGTATAACTGTGTTTGCTATTTTAAATAAAAAACTAAAAGAGTGTTTGTTTTATTTCAATTAAAAGACTTTATTTCTTGCTGTCTGTTTATTTACAATATATCTATAGGATTAGTAATAAATGTATAGGTGTCTTATAGACGGCTCTCCATTAGTAAGCTGTGGGCTTGATGACACCGGACAAAACACATGTGACATCAACCCCATAATTAAGAACCCCACTTGCCACCGCTACTAGGTAATCTGATAGTTGTACTTTTCCTGGGCGGCTGTAAGCTGGTATTTTTAGGCAGGAGGAGGTCAATATCCATGCACCGACCCCAGTTCACCACAGCCTCCACCCCCCGGTAAGCAATAAGACGCATGGATTATAAGACGCCCAACCTTTTTTTGTTAAAAAAAGCATTTTTCCTATTTTTCTCCTCAAAATTTGGGGTGCGTCTTATAATCCGAAAAATACGGTAGCTGCATTATTTAGGCTAGGTGCACACGTATGCGGAAAATTCATGACTGAAAACCAGACTCCTTCCCAGAAAACACGCGTTTTTAATGCGTTTTTTTCCAGAGCGTCCCCAGTCTCATAGGAAATAGCTAGAAATGCGGAATTTTCCGCGAAATTAATGAGCATGCTGCGTTTTTTTTCCGCAATGTGTTTTTTCTGCGAAAAAAAATGCATCAATATGCACAAAAAGTGTGGAATTCATTAAAATGAATGGGATGCTTCTTTTAAGCATTTTTTAAGCGTTTTATTTGGTAAAAATTCGAAAAAAACGCTTATGTGTGCACATACCCTAAATCCTAATATTTTCCTTTTTCTGTATCTATTATATAAAATTACTTTATCTATTATATACATTTTTTGATTGTTATTATGGGTGCATGTTTCTAATTTTAGTATTTTGCCAGCCTGGGTGCCATAACCTGCTCCCTTAAATTTTATATTTAGTTTTTTTTATCACTTGTTTGTCTTATAATTATGTCTTGCATAATTTTTTGTAATATTTGTGTTGTTGTGCAATCATGTTTTAATTGATATTCCATAAAGCTGAAATGTTTTATATTTATAATGGTGGATAGTTTTTCTTTCTTTTTTGGATTTTTCTTTGTATATTGGTATTCACATTATAGACTAATGTATTCTTATTTGTGGCATTTCTTTTCTATATTGGATTTTTGATGGTACAAAACCAGGAGAAAAAGGGAGTGATGCGTATGTATATATCAAAAAGGTAATACAAATTTTATTAATTTATATAAAATTACCCAACGAGTCACAGTGCTAATTATGGTCCCAGACAGTACAAACAGGGGAAAGAGGGGAAGAAATCCTCCACAGGGTGAATATATCAATCAAAGGGGACACATAATAGACCCATTAGCAATAACTCCCGAAAGAAGCCCTGAGCATAACCCATAGTAATATCAAGGGAAGTCCTCAGTATAAGTGACAGGCGGGCTTACCAGGCAGAAATAGCAATAAAGAGGAGGATTCTCCACCAGATGTCCACCCCGTCCACCCCGATGCGTGTTTCGCTTTCATATAACACCGCTTTCTCAAGGGTTGTTGATGGTAGTAGTAGTCCCATCAGCCGACGCCAGTGACCGAAGGTAAACTTTTTAACTCTGAATTTTCCCATTTTAGGGTGGTTTCACATTAGCGCTTTTTAAGCGCACGCACGGCCGGGGGTAGCTCTGCCCCCGAGCCGGCTCTCTGCCCGGCGTGCCCGCCCCTTGCTTGTATCGCCGCCTCCTAGTGCACAGCGGCGCCTGCGATCGGCGCACCCTATCTTTAGCATAGGGTGCGCAGATCGTGCGCAGGCCGTGCGCTAGTTGCGCTTTGACCTGCGCTGCGCACTTTTGACGGTGCGCCGTGCGCGCCAAAATCCGAAAAGTTTGATTTTGGCGCGCACGGCGCACCGTCAAAAGTGCGCAGCGCAGGTCAAAGCGCAACTAGCGCACGGCCTGCGCACGATCTGCGCACTCTATGCTAAAGATAGGGTGCGTCGATCGCAGGCGCCGCTGTGCGCTAGGAGGCGGCGATACAAGCAAGGGGCGGGCACGCCGGGCAGAGAGCCGGCTCGGGGGCGGAGCTACCCCCGGCCGTGCGTGCGCTTAAAAAGCGCTAATGTGAAACCACCCTTACACCTTGGGAACCGCAGCTCTCTGACTGGCTGTAATAATTTTGCCGCCGATCAGAAGCAATGATTCCCGCGCTGTCATGCATATGACAGCATGACAAACTCATTCAGGTGATCTGGTCTGGGTACTGTTCTAGTCTGGAACCAAACTTTTTTAAACTGTTTTTACCTGTTTAGCTGTACCTGCTAGACCCAAACATCCAGGGGTCTGCCTATATCTAGTTTTTAATGTTCTGCAGCTCCTACTCCCCTGACTCAAGGGTGGTAGCGCCACCGCTCTGCTCTGTTTATACTTACATTCTATTAAATAGTTAGCTATTCTCTTTATTAGAGATTTGCTTTCACCAGGATTCAAACTTATAGCCTGCATTGTTGGAAGCAGCAGTAAAGCAAAAGCTTCAAAAGAAAGTCTGCACTGACATAGCTGGGGGAATTTTTTATTCGTAAATGTAAATTACATTCTCATAAATTACAGGTAGATTGAACTGGTACATAGAGATACATCTCTACATCCATTATAAGTTAATGCTTCGAACATACAACACTGCCCATCACCTCTCAAAACAAACCTATTTCAACACCCTCATCACCTCACTGTCCAATAACCCTAAACGTCTCTTTGACACTTTTCATTCTCTACTCAACCCAAGAGTACAGGCCCCAACCACGGAGCTCCCAGCTGATGATCTGGCCAATTACTTCAAAGAAAAAATTGACCAGATCCAACAGGAAATTATCTCCCAATCACCTCATACCATGCACTGTCCTCCCTCCCCCACTGCATCTAGCTCACGCTCTGATTTTGAACTAGTCACAGAAGAAGAAGAAAGCAGGCTCCTTGCATCTTCTCACCCAACCACTTGCACCAGTGACCCATTTCCGTCACATCTCCTCCAGTCCCTTTCCCCTGCTGTCACCCCTCACCTAACTAAAATATTTAACCTCTCTCTCTCTTTTCTGGTATCTTTCCCTCCTCAGTTAAGCATGCCATCATACAGCCATTACTTTAAAAACCATCCCTCGACCAAAACGTTGCTCCTAACTATAGACTTGTCTCTAATCTTCCCTTCATCTCTAAACTCCTGGATCGCCTGGTCCACAACCGTCTTATCCGCTATCTCTTTGATAACTCTCTTCTCGACCCTCTCCTGTTGTGAGTTCATTTTCCCCTTCACTGCTGAGGCCCGATGAACTCCCTCTTCTGGTAAAGAAAGGTAGTGAGCCTGATTATCAAACACCTGAGCCTAATGATGATGACTGGCTGAGTGGAGTTACTGACTGGATATAAGGCTGCCAACGCCCTTCTGCCCTGCGGGTGATTTCTCTGTGGGATCCTTGGAGACCAGTCTGAATTCCTGCTCTTCTAAAGCTAAGTTTTCTGCTCGGCCTTTTGCCTTTGTGCTTTGACTTTGTTTTGCTTTGTTTTTCTGGATTTCTGCCATTCCCTGCTGGGGTGAGCTGAATTCCTTTAGCTCTGTCTTCTGAAAATACCTGAGTGCTGATTTAGTTTTTGAAGCCTAGCTGCTTCAGGGTCTTTTTCCATATCAGCTTGTTGGCTTATGTCTTTGATAGGGTTTTGGCAGATTGCAGACAGCAACCTTCCTTTCCTGTTCTGTTTAGTTAGCTTGGGCCCCATCGTTTGCTCAGCCTATCTTTCTATCTGTGTGAGTGTTTTTCATCTTGCTTCACCGTCATTATATGTTGGGGCTGCCTTTTACTTTGGGGTCTGCTCTGGGGCAGTTTAGATTTCCTTTTCTGTCTTTAGGCTATTTCGCTCTCCGGCTGTGATCGAGGGGTCTAGGGCACCGTAGGAACCCCCCACGGCTACTGCTAGTTGTGTTGATAGGTTCAGGGGTCTGCAATCTGATAGTTGCCAACTTCTCTGGTTTTCTGGACGTAGCTTCTATTTTTGTGTCTGCCTCCTACGGTGACTCAATCATAACAGAATCACCGGCCATACCGCAGATCCTAGGGTACTCAATAGCAGGAAAGAATTGAAAAAAAAAAAAGTGTGTATATTTTTTCCTCTATATCTCTGAGGCCGTAGGGGGAATTTTTTTTTCTCTCAATGGAGATAAAGCAATTGTCTGATTGTGTGGAGAAGCTCGCTGCGGAAGTGCGGGGAATTTCAGCCTACCTTGCTCATTCACATGCTGCTGAACCAAAGATTCCTACACCTGATGTATTTTTTGGGGATCAGTCTAAATTTTTGAATTTCAAAAATAATTGTAAATTATTTTTTGCCTTGAAGCCTAACTCGTCAGGGAGCTCCGCGCAGAAGGTTAAAATTGTCATCTCTTTGCTGCGTGGCGATCCCCAGGATTGGGCGTTTTCTTTGAAACCAGATGATCCTATTCTGACTAATGTGAATGCATTTTCAAGCCTTGGGGTTGTTGTATGACGAACCTAATGCCATTGATCAGGCTGAAAAGACCCTGCTGGCATTGAACCAGGGTCGTGATTCTGCAGAATTGTACTGTCAAAAATTTTGAAAGTGGGCAGTACTTACTACCTGGAATGATAATGCTTTGGCTGCTCTCTTTCGGAAGGGGTTGTCAGAAGCCGTAAAAGATACTATGGTGGGATTTCCTGTTCCCTCTGGTCTTGACGATTTTATGTCATTAGCCATTCAGGTTGATCGGCGTTTGCGCGAACGCAAAACTGCACGAGAGGTGTTGCCACCTGTTGAACAAATGTCTGAACCTATGCAATGTGATAGAGTTTTGTCCAGAGAGCAGCGTCAGGAGTTCAGAAGGCGTAATAAGTTGTGTTTTGGACCCAGGTGGTAATGCGGGTCGCCCCAGACCATCAAGAAAATTGCAGATTTTTGGTGTTGCATAATCTGCATGATACTATTGTTCTGGGGTTTCCCTGGTTACAAATTCATAATCCAGTTTTGGATTGGAAATCTGTGTTTGTGATGAGTTTGGGTTGTCGGTGTGCCTTTAGTGAGGCTCCGGTGTTTTCCACCTCTCCTCAGTCGCATGATGTTCCTGATTATTTGGCGGACTTTTATGATGTATTTAGTGAGAATGAGTCTGCGTCTCTGCCTCCTCATAGGAGTTATGACTGTGCAATTGCACTGAGCCCAGGGTGTAAATTTCCCAACGGTCGGCTCTTCAATTTATCTGTACCCGAGCACGAGGCTATGCGATCCTATATTAAGGAGGCGTTGGAGAAGGGTCATATTAGACCATCCTCGTCACCCTTAGGTGCCGGGGGTTTTTTTGTAGCCAAAAAGGATGGATCATTAAGACCTTGTATTGATTATCGTGCCCTCAACAAAATTACTGTTAAATATCAGTATCCGTTACCCCTGATTTCTGATCTATTCTCCAGAGTTAAAGGTGCTTGCTGGTTTACCAAGCTTGACCTCAGGGGGGCGTATAATCTTATTCGCATTAAGCATGGGGATGAATGGAAGACGGCGTTTAATACTCCGGAGGGACATTTTGAGTACCTGGTGATGCCTTTTGGGCTCACTAATGCCCCTTCTGTCTTCCAGTGCTTCATGAACGATATTTTCCGAGATTTTATCGATAAATTTTTTATTATCTATCTGGATGATATTTTGATCTTCTCCAAGGATTGGGATTCTCATGTGGAACATATTCGGACTGTGTTCCGGATCTTGAGGGAGAATTCCCTGTATGTCAAAGGATCTAAATGCCTTTTTGGAGTACAGAGGATTTCTTTTTTGGGATTTATTTTGTCCCCGTCAACTATTGAAATGGACCCGGCCAAGTTACAGGCCATTTACGATTGGGTTGAGCCCACTTCTTTGAAGGCCCTCCAGAAGTTTTTTGGTTTTGCTAATTTTTATCAGAAATTTATAGCAAAATTTTCTAGTATTGCCAAGCCATTGACTGATTTGACTAAGAAGGGTTCTGATGTGTTAAATTGGTCTCCGGAGGCTGTTTCTTCCTTTCAGGAGCTGAAGCGAAGATTCACCTCCGCCCCGGTTTTGCGGCAACCTGATGTCTCACTTCCGTTCCAGGTAGAGGTGGATGCTTCTGAGATTGGTGCAGGAGCTGTTTTGTCCCAAAAGGATCCTGTAAGATCTAAAAGGAATCCCTGTGCTTTCTTTTCCCGAAAGTTCTCTCCATCTGAACGTAACTATAATGTGGGGAATCGGGAACTGTTGGCCATGAAATGGGCATTTGAGGAGTGGAGACATTGGTTGGACGGAGCTAAGCATCAAGTCGTGGTCCTCACTGACCACAAGAATTTGATTTACCTAGAGTCGGCTAAGCGCTTGAACCCTAGACAGGCTAGGTGGGCCTTGTTTTTTACACGTTTTGATTTTGTGGTTTCTTTTCTTCCTGGAACTAAGAATGTCAAGGCAGACGCCCTCTCTAGGAGCTTCTTTGCTGATTCTCCTGTGGTGACCAAGCCTGCTACCATCTTAGGCGAAGGGGTAGTTCTTTCTGCCATCTCACCCGATTTGAGACGTGCTCTGGAAGAGTTCCAGGAGGACAAACCTGAGCGTTGTCCCAGTGGAAAGTTGTATGTTCCTGACCAGTGGAAGAAGAGAGTGATGTCTGAAGTTCATTGCTCTGCTTTGGCAGGTCATCCAGGTATTTTTGGTACTAGAGATCTGGTGAGTCGGTCTTTTTGGTGGCCCTCCTTGTCTCGTGATGTCAGGAATTTTGTGCAGCCCTGTGGGACTTGCTCCCGGTCTAAATCGTGTTCTTGCTCTAGTGGGTTGTTGATGCCTTTGCCTGTCCCCAAGAGGCCATGGACCCATATTTCAATGGATTTCATCTCTGATATGCCTGTCTCTCAAAGGATGACTGTTATTTGGGTGATTTGTGATAGGTTCTCTAAGATGGTTCATCTTGTACCACTCCCTAAGTTGCCGTCTTCCTCTGAGTTGGTGCCCCTGTTTTAGCAACAGGTGGTTCGCTTGTACGGGATTCCTGAGAACATTGTATCTGACAGAGGAGTTCAGTTTGTGTCTAGATTTTGGAGAACTTTCTGTTCCAAGCTGGGAATTCAGTTGTCCTTCTCCTCTGCTTTTCACCCTCAGACCAATGGGCAGACAGAGAGAACAAACCAGACCTTGGAGTCATATTTGAGATGTTTTTTTTCTGCTGATCAGGATGATTGGGTTTCATTTTTGCCCTTGGCCGAATTTGCTTTAAATAATAGAGCTAGTTCTGCCACTTTGATGTTACCTTTTTTTTGTAACTTTGGGTTTCATCCTCAATTTTCTTCAGGGCAGGCGGAGCCCTCTGCCTGCCCAGGTGTTAACACTGTGGTGGAGAGAATGCACCAGATCTGGGACCAAGTGGTGGATAAGTTATCTCTCTCCCAGGAAAAGGCCCAGCGGTTTTCCAACCGACATAGGACCATTGGTCCCCAGTTTAAGGTTGGTGATATGGTGTGGTTATCATCAAAAAATATTGCTATGAAGGTGGCTTCTCCTAAGTTTAAGCCTAGATTTATTGGACCTTACAAGATTTTGGAGATTATTAATCAGGTCTCTTTTCGTTTGGCTCCACCTGTCACATTTAAAATCCATAATGTGTTCCATAAATCTTTGTTGAAGAGGTTTGTTGAACCTGTTGTTCTGGGAGTGGCACCTCCAGACCCTGTATTGGTTGAAGGTGACATGGAATATGAGGTAGAGAAATTACTGGATTCCCGTCTGGCTAGATGGAGACTCCAGTATTTGGTTAAGTGGAAGGGTTATGGTCAGGAGGATAATTCCTGGGTCTCTGCCTCTGATATTCATGCCAAAAGATTGGTGCATGCCTTTCATCGGGCTCACCCTGATCGCCCTGGTGGCATGGTTGAGGGTTCGGTGACCCCTCCTCAAGGGGGAGGTACTGTTGTGAGTTCATTTTCCCCTTCACTACTGAGGCCCGATGAACTCCCTCTTCTGGCAAAGAAAGGTAGTGAGCCTGATTATCAAACACCTGAGCCTAATGATGATGACTGGCTGAGTGGAGTTACTGACTGGATATAAGGCTGCCAACGCCCTTCTGCCCTGCGGGTGATTTCTCTGTGGGATCCTTGGAGACCAGTCTGAATTCCTGCTCTTCTAAAGCTAAGTTTTCTGCTCGGCCTTTTGCCTTTGTGCTTTGACTTTGTTTTGCTTTGTTTTTCTGGATTTCTGCCATTCCCTGCTGGGGTGAGCTGAATTCCTTTAGTTCTGTCTTCTGAAAATACCTGAGTGCTGATTTAGTTTTTGAAGCCTAGCTGCTTCAGGGTCTTTTTCCATATCAGCTTGTTGGCTTATGTCTTTGATAGGGTTTTGGCAGATTTCAGACAGCAACCTTCCTTTCCTGTCCTGTGTAGTTAGCTTGGGCATCATCGTTTGCTCAGCCTATCTTTCTATCTGTGTGAGTGTTTTTTCATCTTGCTTCACCGTCATTATATGTTGGGGGCTGCCTTTTACTTTGGGGTCTGCTCTGGGGCAGTTTAGATTTCCTTTTCTGTCTTTAGGCTATTTAGCTCTCCGGCTGTGATCGAGGGGTCTAGGGCACCGTAGGAACCCCCCACGGCTACTGCTAGTTGTGTTGATAGGTTCATGGGTCTGCAATCTGATAGTTGCCAACTTCTCTGGTTTTCTGGACGTAGCTTCTATTTTTGTGTCTGCCTCCTACGGTGACTCCTGTGTGTCCCCCACATACTTTCACTGGCTCGCTCTTGTTATCTGCACCTCAAAAACATTTCTAGAATTCGAACTTTTCTTACTTTTGACTCTGCAAAAACTCTTACTGTTTCTCTTATTCAATGTCGTCTTGACTATTGTAACTCTCTTCTAATCGGTCTCCCTCTTACCAAACTCTCCCTCCTCCAATCTGTCTTGAATGCTGTAGCCAGGATCATATTCCTTGCCAATCGTTACACCGATGCCTCTACCTTGTGCCAGTCATTACACTGGCTACCCATCCACTCCAGAATCCAGTACAAACTTATTACCCTCACCCACAAAGCCCTCCATGGCTCAGCACCACCCTACATCTCCTCCCTTGCTTCAGTATACCATCCTACCCGCGCCCTCCATTCTGCTGATGACCTGAGGTTAGCATCCTCAATAATCAGAACCTCCCACTCCCGTCTCCAAGACTATACACGTGCTGCGCCAATTCTTTGGAATGCACTTCCCAGGTCAATACGATTAGCCCCCAATCCCTACAATTTTAAGCGTGCCCTGAAAACTCATTTATTCAGACTGGCCTACCGCTGCAACACATTAACCTAATCTATTCCTGTGTGGCACAGTCAAAAGTTTTACCATAACCAGGTTCCCCGCATCATGTTCCCACATGCTTTGTGCATCCATTAGCCCTCTGTGTCTGTACTGTTACACACTTAACACTATGGCTGGTCCGAACAATAAAAGCAATTGTTACCACCCACCTTTCGTGTCTCCCCTTTTTTCCTCATAGATTGTAAGCTTGCGAGCAGGGCCCTCACTCCTCTTGGTATCTGTTATGATCTTTGTGATTATTGTTATGCTGCAATGTCTATTGTCTGTACAAGTCCCCTCTGAAATGTAAAGTGCTGCGGAATATGTCGGCGCTATAGAAATAAAATGTATTATTATTAGAGTTGAGCGATACCGTCCGATACTTCAAAGTATCGGATCGGAATGGATCGGCCGATCTTAAAAAAAAGTATCGGTATCGCCGATTCCGATACCGGAAGTCCCATTCAAGTCTATGGGACTTCCGGTATCGGAATAAGAAAAACCCTGTTTTTGCCTTGTACAGCCTCTCTGGGGTCTGTACGGGCCTTTCGGGGGGCTGTGCCGGCCTGCCAGGGGGTCTGTGCAGGCTCCGGTGGTCTGTGCCGGCCTGCCGGGGGGCTGTGCCGGCCTGCCGGTGGTCTGTGCAGGCTCCGGTGGGCTGTGCCGGCCTGCCGGGGGGCTGTGCCGGCCTGCCGGTGGTCTGTGCAGGCTCTGGTGGGCTGTGCCGGCCTGCCGGGGGGCTGTGCCGGCCTGCCGGTGGTCTGTGCAGGCTTCGGGGGTCTGTGCAGGCATCGTCCGATGGGACTACAAGTCCCATCGGGCGATGCCTGCTACCATGACAGTGATTGACACATTAGCCAATGATGGGACAGTAGTAGTCCCATCATCCGGCTAATGTGTTGAATGTAAAAAAAAAAAAAAAATTACATGCTACATACATGCTACATACATACAACATGCATACTACATACATGCTACATTCATACTACATACTACATACATGCTACATTCATACTACATATATACTACATGCAACATACATACTACATATATACTACATGCATGCAACATGCATACTACATAAATACTACATGCAACATACATACTACATATATACTACATGCATGCAACATGCATACTACATATATACTACATGCTACATACATACTACATATATGCTACATACATACTACATATATACTACATGCATGCTACATACATACTGCATGCTACATACATACTACATGCTACATACATACTACATATATGCTACATACATACTACATATATACTACATGCATGCTACATACATACTGCATGCTACATACATACTACATGCTACATACATACCACATATATACTACATACATACTACATGCATGCTACATGCTACATACATACCACATACATACTACATACATACTACATACATACTACATGCATGCTACATGCATGCTACATACATAACACATATATACTACATGCATGCTACATACATACTACATGCTACATACATACCACATACATACTACATACATGCTACATACATACTACATGCATGCTACATACATACTACATGCTAAATACATACTACATATATACTACATGCATGCTACATACATACTACATACATACTACATGCATGCTACATACATACTACATGCTACATACATACCACATACATACTACATATATACTACATGCATGCTACATACATACTGCATGCTACATGCATGCTACATACATACTACATACATACTACATGCTACATACATACCACATATATACTACATACATACTACATACAATACATTCATACAATACATACATAGACATACAGTACATATAACATAGAGTAACATACTTACCAATACTTGTCACATTGTTCCCCGAAGCCATTGTCTTTTACGGAATAAATATTAACATAACAAACCACAAAAATACTCACCCACGATCCGAAGCAGTCCACGAGTGTGTCCCACGACGATCTTGGGTAGAGAACTGCAGCATCAGCTGATGCTGCCGTTCTCTACGGGCTGCAGGAATCCAATGACAGAAGGTAGGTATCCTTCCGCACTGTATTCCTCCGCCACTTAAAAAAAAAAAAGTCCCTAGTCTCACTTTATGCCATTGCTGTGTGGGAATTTCCCAAGCAGCAATGGCATAAAGTGAGACTAGGGACTTTTTTTTTTTTCTGAAAAAAAAATGGCATGGGCTCAAGCGGAATTTTCATAACCAGCAGAGGGAAAGCCAACTGTTGGGGGCCAATGTATAATACCCAAGGAGCTTCCCAGGCTAACAATATCATCTCACAACTGTTTACTTAGCCTTTACTGGATATTAAATTGGGAGACCCCCAAAAATGACTTGGGGTCCCGCTATAATTTATAACCAGCAAAGGCTATGCAGATAGCTGCAGGCTGGTATTAATAGACCAGGCTAAAAACATTAGCCCTCAGCTACCCCAGAAAAGGCACATCTCTAAGATGTGCTACTTCTGGCACTTAGCCTTGCTCTTTCCACTTGCCCTGTAGCGGTGGCAAGTGGGGTGATGGTTGGGGGGTTGATGTCACCTTTGTATTGTCAGGTGACATCAAGCCCTGAGGTTAGTAATGGAGAGGCATCAATAAGACGCCCCAATATTAACCCCATAGTAACATTGTAAGTAGGGATGAGCGAGTAGTGAAGTATTCGGACTCGCTATACTTGTACCGAGTATACCATAATACTCGGGTATTCGGTACGAGTAGCGAGTCCTATGATAGTCAATGGAAAATGCGAGTAATTGTCTGCTACATCGTACAAAGCAGACTGGGGGCAGAGGTAAAGGCTAAAACTTGTGAAAATGATAAAAAAAAAGTATGCTGTAAACAACTGTATATAACATGGGGGCACCTGGTCAGGGGCTGCACGAGTGCTTTTACACCACTGTTTCACTAGAATGTACAAACACTATTTGAAGTTCTGTCATTTTTTGCCGGCAGAGTGGGACGTGTACGCCATTTATGCAGTGCCAGTGATATATCAGAAGTGCCGTAAGAGCGAGTGATGATGGAGGCAATCTTCTGACAGCTAAGTGCATAAGTGGTGTAAGGGAAGCTATCTGCCCTAGGGGCTGTGTGATGGTTAATGCAGGAAGAAGCCACCCATCATCATCATCACAAGGGATTCACAATTATAAAGCTTGGGCTACTGTCCTTGTTGTTCCACTGCCACTGCCCAATGTGTAGGCATAGACATAGTGTCTTCAAAACATTAGCTCCATGGACAGTCTCATGGTTGACGCAGGAAGGAGGCCTCAAGAGCCAGACAATTATGAAAGTAGACTACTAGCATGGTAGTTCCAGTGCCCAATGTGCAGCATAGACATAGTGTCTCCAAAAATTAGCCCAAGGAGCTGTATCATAGTTGATGAAGGAAGCAAGGCAGGTCTGAAGGGTCAAACAATTATGATGAAACTAGGACCACTAGCATAGAGGTTGCAGTGCCAGTGTCCAGGCATAGCCATAGTGTCTCCAAAAATTAGCCCAAGGGGCATGATATCATGGTTTATGAAGGAAGAAGGGTCTCACTCTCATCATAAGTGCCTCCAATGGGAAATATTAATTAACAGAACATTGTTTTTACCTTATTGACCATGAGGTACATGTGACAGAAGCTAGATTTGAAAACGTGTAAGAAGAAGAAAAGGGGTTTGCATGGGAAGGGATGGACGTGATCACCAGTTGTATCAAATAACATGTTGGGTGACTTTAGGTTGGGATACTGTCATCTGGAGGGCTTAAATCCTGTTGGGAAATCCAGTGCTTGCTAAATTTTATCAGAGTCAGCCTGTCTGCATTCTCTGTAGTCAACCGTGTGCATGTATCTGTATCTGTGATGATTGCCCCAGCGGCACTGAAAACACGCTCTGACATCACACCAGTAGCAGGGCAGGCCAGCACCTCCAAGGCATAGAAGGAGAGGTCTGGCCAACTATGCAGCTTGGATACACAGTAATTAAATGGAACAGAAGCGTCAGGAAGGATGCAGGTATGGTCGTTGACCATCTTGTTCAACTTCTCCCTCTTTGACATTGTTACCGTTCCAGCTAGTCCTTGTTGATTAGCCAGTTTATTGAAGATGGCTCAGCTTGTGGACATTTTACCACCACCTCTTTTTGACCTGCTTGGCATCTCTCTCCCCATTAATGCATGCTGTTGCACAGAGCTGGTATCTCTGCCAGCAGCGGTGTCGGAGGGTGCTGTTGCCATCAAATGATTGACAACGGCCCTCTTGAAGGATTCCATTGTGAAACCCTATGGTGACTGCAACAGTAGGGAAGGAAATTTGTCCTTGTACCGTTGGTCTAGAAAGGTGGCCAACCAGTAAAGGTTGCTATTGAAAATATGGATTACGCGAGGGTCTTGGCACAGACAGTCAGATATGAAGTGTGCCATGTGTGCTAAGCTGCAAAGAGGCAAATGTTCTGTGACCCCTGAAGAAGAAGCAATACCCATCCTCTCCTCAGACTGACTCTCCTCCTCCACCTCCACCTCTCCAGCCCACCCATGCTGGGCAGACATGAAGCTGGGGTTGGGATTCCCCCCTGAAATATGACGTGCCCCCTCTGTACCACTGAAAAAGAAGTCCTCTCCCTCCTCATTTTCCTCATCATCTTCATCCCCCAATGTTACCTGATGATATTGGCTGGGCTGGGTAGGATCACCCATTGTGATATCTTGCTCCATACCCAGCTGCTGCGGCTTGCAAAGATTCCATTTTTTGATTCTGCAGCAATTTTTTTCAGCAGAAATAGCATAGGGATGGTTATGCTGATAATAGCCTGATCACCGCTCACAAGCTTGGGGCAGTACTCAAAGTTATCAAGCACCTCACAAATATCAGCGATCCACACCCACTCGACAGTTGTTATGTGTCTTGTCTGAGTCTCAGTGTGATGGGCATGTTTAAGCTGGTATTGAGCAAGTGCCCTCTGCTGCTCATGTATCTTTGCCAACATATTATATGTTGAGTTCCACCTTGTTGGCAGGCCGCAAATGAGTTAGTGGTTTGGCAAATTAAATTGCTTTTGAAGTGCTGCAGGACCGGCAACAGCAGTTGAGGAATGGCGGAAATGGGCGCAAATACGGCGCACCTTCTCAAGTAGGTGCGGCAAGTCAGGGTACGTTTTTATAAATTTCTGTACCACTAGGTTCAGCACGTGAGACATGCATGGCACGTGTACCAGCTTCCAGAGCTTTAAATGCGCCACCAGGTTACGCCCATCGTCGCAGACAACCAGACCAGGATGGAGTTGCAGTGGGGAGAGCCACTGATCGGTCTGTTGTTTTATTCCTTGCAACCGCTCTGCTTCAGTGTGTGCTGTTTCACCTAAGCAGATCAGCTTCAGCAGAGCATGTTGCCGCTTTGCCGATGCGCTGCTGCACAGCTCCTAACTTGGGAGTGATGTGGAGGGTAATTCAGCATAGGATGACGAAGGGGAGGAGGAGGAGGAGGAAGAGGGGAGACAGGATGTATATGATGAGGCGGAAACACAGATTGAGGTTGGGCCCGCTATTCTTGGCGTGTGACTCCGGAGGGACAGAGCGATATTTGCCTCCTGGAGCGCAGATTTTCCAAGACTAATTTGTGGATTCTATATAAAGAGCCCGTAAATGCTAGAAAAGCAGAATTCCCCTCAAATGGCCCCATTTTGGAAATCATAACCCTTTGGGAATTTATCTACAGATGTAGTAACGATTTTGACTCCATGGGAGTTTTCCAGAAACAGGCAACAGTGGATGTTGCTGAGTGAAAATTGCAAACTGCTTTTGCAGTGACCATTACATGCTCATGCTTCTATAGACACTCACCTGTAAATTAGGCAGGCTCTCATCACTACAGAAATGCCAAACATAGGGGTGCTATATGTTGTTTAGGCACACTGGGGCTCAGAAGGGAGGGGGCATTTGGATTTGGGAGCAGAGAATTTGCTGAATTTCTTTTGAGGGTCGAAGAGCCATTTTGCTTTTTCAGAGCCTTTGTGTTACCAGTAATGTGGAAGCCCCCTATATTTCCATTAACTGATGAAAGATCTGAGTGGGAACATGCTTTTTTATGGATGGAGTGGAAGCTTTTATTGGGAACATTTTGCATAACGTTTCGGATCACAGTTATCCGGCGCTCTACGCTGAGCACTTACTTGGGGGTTTCCATCTATATACTGTATATCTCTGAGTGACGTGATTCCGATGAAACCCCAAGGAATTCATTCACTATAATGAGGCAGCAGAGTTACTCTGGACTCCATTTAGCCTCTGTTTAGCAGTGTCCTTCTTTTCAGAAGTGCACAAAACTGTGGTCGATGGCACTTTTATGCACTACTAAAAAGATGGACACCATTGGATCACAGGTCCTATGGCATCCACAGTGCCTCCATCTGCCTCATTATAGGGAATTTTCAGCCATAGGTCCTGTCTGAATCACGTGTTTCAGAGACTTACATGGAAACCACGGTGCAAGCACTCAGCACAGAGTGCAGGATAAATGTGCACTGAGCCTTACTGTGATCTTTGGGAGGCAGAATGAAAAAATTAACAGCAGGTGAAGAATTGGTTTTATTTAATTTTTTAAGCTGTTCCTCATACGGTATAAGTGATTAGGCGACTTTATTCTTTGGAGCGGATGGTATTACAATAATACCAGTTTTATATCGGGTTTTTATGTTTGGCTGCTGTCACACACTAAAAGGCGCTTTTCATTGCGAAAACTAGTTTTAGTGTCACCATATTTTGAGAGCTATAATTTTTTCATGTTTCGGCCGACAGAGTAATGTTATGGTTTGATTTCTGCGAGACAAGTTGAAGTTTATATTGGCACCATTTTCTGGCACATTACATTTTTGATGGCTTTCTATTCGGAATTTTGGGAGACAGAATGAACAAAAACCTGCAATTTAGGAATAGCTTTTTTTACATACCGTGCCGCGTGTAGTAGAATTGATAAGGCAGCTTTATTCTCCAGGTCGGTATGATTACAGCAATACCTCATTTATATAGCTTTTTATGTTTTTACACAATGAAAACTATTTTATAGAAAAAAATATTATTTTTGCATTACTTTATTCTGAGAGCTATAACTTTTCTACTTTTCTGCTTATGGAGCAGTACGGTGGCTTAATTTTTTTACGAGACAAGATGACGTTTTCAGCAGTACCGCTTATATTCATACTCGTCTTTTTGGTCGTGTTTTATTGCACTTTTTGTTCTTTGGTATGACGATAAATGATTGTTTTTTGCCTCGTTTTTTATTTATTTTTTGTGGTGTTCACTGAAGGTGTTAACTAGTGGGACAGTTTCATAGGGCGGGTCATTACAGATGCGGCGATACCACATATGTGCACTTTTATTGTTTTTTATTTATATAAATAAATGTATTTATTGGAGAATATTTTTTTTTCTCTATTTAGGGATTTTCAAAAAATATGTTTACAGTTTATAATTTTTTTTTTAACTTTTTTATATTGAGCCAGTATGGGATATTACTATATAATGCCAGACCCACTGCACTGCAGAGTATCAGATCAGGATTCTGACAGGCAGGGAAGGAGGCATGCTGGCACCTGCTCTCAGCAGGCATTCACAAGCCAGCCCTCCCTGCAGAACCCGGAAGGACCCCTTGGCCTTCTTGGAGCCGGGGGTCTAAATGGAGACCACCCGAACAATGTGAAAGTGGCATCAGAGGATCGTGGGCTTTGCTGCAAGGTGTCAGCTGTCACATACAGCTGACACCTGCACGCGATCACCGAGTCACTCGTGAGTGCCGCGCGATTGTGCGCCATACAAGTACTGCTCGGAGCAGAAATGCTGTTCCTGCAGAGCACTACTAGTACGGTGAAGGTCGTGAAGGGGTTAAATATATAAAAACGAAAATTGTGAGGTTTATTTGTATTCTGCCCTATGTAATCTGATACCTCTAAATAAAATCCTCAGTGACTAATGGCTTCCTGAAATCAAATAAATAGTAAATCATTAGTCCACCTTGATGTAAGTTAGTCTTAATATAACTACCGCTGTTCTGTGAAGGCCTTAGAAGTTTGCTAAACATTATAACTAGTGTTGAGCATTCCGATACCGCAAGTATCGGGTATCGGCCGATATTCGCTGTATCGGAATTCCGATACTTAGTTCCGATACTTTTTTCATATCGAATACCGGAATTGGAAGTTCCCATAATGCTAGGAGCCCGCTCGATTTGATTCAGCCAATGGGGATCCTCATCCTGTTAGGCATGTAGGCATGTTAACTACTGGCATGGCTGTGATTGGCTGCTGAAATGATGTCATGATGCACTATAAAAACCGCAGCAGCGGCCATTTCGGGTTCACTCTGCTGTGAATTCAGTTAGGGACAGGCTGCTGTTGAAGACTGTGAGGGACAGTTAAAAATAGCGATCATCAAACATATCTATTGCTCTACCAGGCTACATAATCCACCACTGTAGCATTTTTTTAGCCCAGCAGCACTGTTTTAATAGCTGTCTGCAAGGGCTGTGTTTGTGCAGACCCACGCTGTGTAGTGTGTCCTGCAGGCACGTCTGCTTGTAGGCCGCCCAGCGTGTGTCTCTGCCTCATTCACATTTTTCTTTTATTGCTGCTTTTTTTTTCTCCTCTATAGTGTGCTTCCATACGTATCCATATACGTTGGTTGCAAACACTAAAGGAGTGGACAGCGGAGCCTTTCAGCAGCCTTTCAGTGCTATAGCCCATTTCTCTGCACTGTTTTTGGCTGTCTGATAGGTCTCTCTGTGTGTGAGTGCAGCTCACGTTGCAGTGTGTTCTACAGCCACCGCTAGCTGTAGTCCGCTCAGCGTGCGTCACTGCCTCATACATAGTCCTTTTTTTGCAGCAAATTTAGCCAGATTTTTGCTCCTATATTAGTTTGCTTCCATCCGCATCCATTGTCATTGGTTGATTGCAAACACTATATAGGATTAGATAGAGGAGCCTTTTTGCTGGCTTGTGCCCTTCAGGGCCAGCCAGACTAGTATCACCCTATTTTTTGGAGCCTCATCAATTGCATTGTAGGTTAGCTTCCTGCATTGTAATCGCTCCAAAAAGTTTGTGATACTATAGCTTTCAAACTTTGGTCACATCCTTTTCTCCCCCCCCCCAAAAAAAAAAAAATACAGTTGTGTAGGCCACATTAGATCATATAAAAGTGTAGTACACACACTCTTAGCCAAACTAGTGTTTCTTATACTGGTTAGCAGGTGTTCAGGAATAAGAACACTAAGCCACCCCTTTTTTACTTTTCTGCCTATCTTTATCAGTCTACCAAGATGAAGAAGGCAGGGAGTAAGGCACGTGGTCGTGGCCGTGGAGTTTCAGCAGGGAGAGGACGGGGGGGATTCAGCAGGGAGAGGACGTGGGGATTCGGTATCTGCTGCGGCCACCAGTGACCCGGCATCCCCCACTTTTACCAGGCAACAGTCCTTCATGCGCAGCTTTGTAGGACCTCGCCGTACCCCACTGCTGCGTGACGAACAAATTGAAGCCGTTGTCGGATGGATGGCAGCTAACGCATCCACTTCAATGACTTCCGCATCCTCCCAGGGCCAGAGCACTGAAGAGCAACCATCTGTCTCTTCACCACCTGCCAAATTGCCCAGGCAGTCTGAGAGCCCTGGACAGGAGCCATCTCAATCTTTACTTCTGTTCTCAGAATCTGTTGACTTGGAAAGAGGTGGCCAGCCAAGCAGCATTCTAGAGCGTGAAGAAGAGGGAGTATGCAGTGATGCGCAACTGCTTTGTCCCTCTGAATCTGAAGAGGCGGGTGGACCAGTGCCTATTGTCAGCACACCTCAGTGCTCATCTGATGATGATGAGACTCAGTTGCCAATTTCTCGTGCGTACGGTGCTGGCGAGACAACCCAGGACCAGCCGGTGCTTGAAGAGGGGAGTGGAGATGATGTGGTTTTTGACCCATCATGGCGTCAGCCACAGGAAGGTGGTGGGAACAGCTCTGAGGAAGAGATTCCCCGAACGGCCAAAAGAGGAGGGAGAGGGCGGGGGCAGATTTGGTTGCCTGTAGCCTCCACTTTGGCACCCGTGAGGAGCAATCCTCTTCCAAAACACAAAACGGGCGCTCCCAGGACTTGCAGTGCGTGGTCTTTTTTTGACACAGTTGCAGATGACATTTGCTTTGTCAAATGCAAGCTGTGTCATCAGAAAGTTAAACGAGGGAAAAATGTGAGCAACCTCAATACCACAAATATGTGGAAACATGTGCGTACCAAGCACGAGGTGGAGTTACACAGACACACTGAAGATGTAGGCCAACCTTCAGCAGCACCTACCACCTCTTCAGCTCGTGTTGGGGCCTCTTCCTCCAGCTCACACACAGCTGGTTCGGCTTCCTCACTGGAACGCCATGGAAGAACCTCTGCCACTGTTGTCCAGAGACCCAGTGAAATTACACCCACTGAACCACGTTCTCAGTCATCAGCACACTCCCAGGCCACTCACCAGCAATCGGTAGCACAGGCATGGGAGAAAAAGCGGCCATACTCGGCAAATCATCCCCGAGCACTGGCTCTGAATGCCGGCATTGCCAAACTACTGGCCCTTGAGATGCTGTCATTCAGGCTGGTGGAGACTGACACCTTCCGGAACTTGATGTCATTGGCAGTTCCACAATACAATATGCACAGATGCTTTTCTTTCAGCAGGCAAGCCGTCCCTGCCCTGCAAAAGCATGTGGAGGTAAAAATAAAAAATGCGCTACTAAACGCCATCAGTAGCAAGGTCCACCTGACCACCGATGCGTGGACCAGTAGCCATGGACAGGGACGATACCTTTCCCTCACTGGCCATTGGGTCAATGTTGTGGAGCCGGGTACAGATCTGGAGAGTGGCTCTGTACGTATTCTGCCAACTCCAAGGATTGCAGGAATGCAGTCTGTACATATTGAGTCCTCCTCCTACTCTAGTTCCTTGGAATCAGCACTGCATGAGCCTGTTAGGCCAGATATGAGCACAGGTGTGGCCAAACGTCAACAGGCCATCCTTAAATTAATTTCTTTGGGGAATCGGAGCCACACAGCACAGGAGCTCTGGAATGCCATCAAGCAGGAGAGCGATGTGTGGTTTGTGCCAGCGAATCTCCAGCCAGGTTTGGTAGAGACAATGGCCGAAATCTAGTGGCAGCTCTGGGCCTAGGCAAACTCACTCACATACCATGTCTGGCACACGTGCTCAATTTGGTCGTGCAGAGCTTTCTGAGGGACTATCCGGATCTTGATGCACTGCTGCACAAGGTTCGCCAAGAGTGTGCTCACTTGCAGCGTTCCAGCATGGCAAAATCGCGCATTGCATCTCTGCAACGCCGATTCCGCCTGCCAGAACATTGCATCATATGTGACCTCCCCACCAGGTGGAATTCAACGTTACATATGTTGAAGCGGTTGTGTGAGCAGCAGGCAGCAGTAATGGAGTACCAGCTGCATCAGGCGCAAGCAAGTCGCACTGTGCGCCGGACACTTCACCTCCACTGAGTGGGCCACTATAAGGGACATCTGCCAAGTTTTGTGTGCGTTCGATGACTCCACGCGGATGGCCAGTGCAGATGATGCACTAGTCAGCATGACTGTCCCCCTTATCTGTCTGCTTCAAAAAACCTTACAAGCACTAAGTGAGGAGGTTTTTGAAGAGGTCAAGGATGAGGAGTCAGAAATGCCATCTGCTTCTGGCAAGTCTGCGCAACGTGCCTCCACACAAAGGCCCAGGCAGGGGACACTTAGTGAGGAGGATGACGAGGAGTCAATGGAGGAGGAGGAACACATCTCTCCAGAGGAGGGAGGTACACAAGGCTCTAGTAGTCAGTGTGTACAGCGAGGGTGGGGTGATGCTGAGCAGGCTGAGATGCTGCCTCAAGCTGGGGACAGCGTTTCCTGCCCAGTTGGCAGTCTGCAGCACATGGTTGATTTCATGCTGCAGTGCTTGTTAAATGACCGCCGCATCGCCAACATTCTCCACACGGCTGATTATTGGGTGTACACCCTCCTAGATCCTCGCTACCGGGACAACTTACAAAGCCTCACACCACAGTTGAACAGGGAGCGAAAAATGCGGGAGTACCAAGAAACACTTGTGCAGGCCATCATGTTCTCCATTCCCCCCGCAAGTGTTGCTGGTAGTGCTTTTCATAGCAGCCATGTGGGTAGAGGCAGTGGAGGAAGCTCTGCACAAAGAGGTAGCAGAGGCAGTGCCGCAGGACAAGGCAAGGCCAGTATGGCTCAAATGTGGAAAAGTTTTGTGGGACCGCCACAAACGGCTACACCATCACAGACGGCTCCAGTCAGCAGGAGGCAACGTTTCCGTCAGATGGTGACAGACTACTTGTCTTGCCCTGTTAGTGTACTCCCAGACAGCTCTTCCCCGTTCACGTATTGGGTCTCTAAGCTGGATATATGGCCAGAGCTTAGCCAGTATGCATTGGAGATGCTGGCTTGCCCTGCTGCCAGTGTATTATTGGAACTGCAAGCGGTGGGAATGTGGACTGAGCAGGAGACAGTGGCAGACACACATCAGGGGCTCTGCTGACATTACAGAACCCCAGTAACACAGGAACACGTGTGGATTGGGCAGACGGCTGCTGTACGCATAAACTGGCGGTGTTGGTGGTCATGTGAAATCCTGGAAACAGAGTGGAGACAGATGCCTAATTGGAGCACGTTGACAGTCTGTTGTAGCCTACAAACAATCTAAAACTGCCACCAAGTAGGCCTCGGCCTGCACCATGATTGTCCATGGGCTCCAACAACGCCAGTTGGTGCTCGGAAGTGCTGTCCACACAGAAAAACACACTTGTTCATGTGTAAGTGGGGTTCGGTAACGTCAGCTGATCCCCTGCTGTGTGTACGGCAAACTCTCCTGCTGCCTCCAAATTCAAACAACGTCTTATCTTAAACTGCCTCCAAGTAGGCCTCAGCCTACAAAATGACTATCCCTGGGCTCCAACATCGTCAGTTGTTGTTCGGAAGTGCTGTCCACACAGAAAAAAACACTCGTTCATGTGAAAGTGGGGTTTGGTAACGTCAGCTGATCCCCTGCTGTGTGGAGGGCAAAGTGCTGCTGCCTCCAAATTGTAACTACTTCAGATTTAAACATTCTCTGATTTGGCCTCTGTCTCCACTCTGTCTCTAGTATTTCCCCTGACCTCCAGCACTGCCAGTTCCTGCTCACAGTTTCCGTCAGCGCATTCCACACTTGTTCCTGTGTTCCTGGTGTTCTGTTACGTGAGCAGATCCCCAAATGTGTGTTCGCCACTGTCTCTTGCGCTGTTCACCTTCCCACTGCAAGCGGAGGGAATGTGGACAGAGCAGGAGACAGTGGCAGACACACATCAGGGGATCTTCTGACATTACAGAACCCCAGTAACACAGGAACACGTGTGGATTGGGCAGACGGCTGCTGTACGCATAAACTGGCGGTGTTGGTGGTCACGTGAAATCCTGGAAACAGAGTGGAGACAGATGCCTAATTGGAGCACGTTGACAGTCTGTTGTAGCCTACAAACAATCTAAAACTTCCACCAAGTAGGCCTCGGCCTGCACCCTGATTGTCCCTGGGCTCCAACAATGCTAGTTGGTGCTCGGAAGTGCTGTCCACACAGAAAAACACACTTGTTCATGTGAAAGTGGGGGTCAGTAACGTCAGCTGATCCCCTGCTGTGTGGAGGGCAAAGTGTCCTGCTCCCTCCAAAGTCAAAATACCTCAGCTTTACACCTGGCTCCTAGTAGGCCTCGGCCTGCACCATGATTGTCACTGGGCTCCAACAACGCCAGTTGGTGCTCGGAAGTGCTGTCCACACAGAAAAACACACTTGTTCATGTGAAAGTGGGGGTAAGTAACGTCAGCTGATCCCCTGCTGTGTGGAGGGCAAAGTGTCCTGCTCCCTCCAAAGTCAAAATACCTCAGCTTTACACCTGGCTCCTAGTAGGCCTCGGCCTGCACCATGATTGTCCCTGGGCTCCAACAACGCCAGTTGGTGCTCGGAAGTGCTGTCCACACAGAAAAAAACACTCGTTCATGTGAAAGTGGGGTTCGGTAACGTCAGCTGATCCCCTGCTGTGTGGAGGGCAAAGTGCTGCTGCCTCCAAATTGTAACTACTTCAGATTTAAACATTCTCTGATTTGGCCTCTGTCTCCACTCTGTCTCTAGTATTTCCCCTGACCTCCAACACCGCCAGTTCCTGCTCACAGTTGCCGTCCACGCATTCCACACTTGTTCCTGTGTTCCTGGTGTTCTGTTACGTGAGCTGATCCCCCAATGTGTGTCCGCCACTGTCTCCTGCGCTGTCCACCTTCCCACTGCAAGTGGTGGGAATGTGGACAGAGCAGGAGACATTGGCAGACACACATCAGGGGATCTGCTGACATTACAGAACCCCAATAACACAGGAACACGTGTGGATTGGGCAGACGGCTACTGTACTCATAAACTGGCGGTGTTGGTGGTCGACAGTGTCTTTGGCACGGGTACTCCCTGTTGCCCAGCCTGGTTCCAGCACGCCAGCTGTTTCCGGGTAGTGTCAAGGTCAATATGCCACCAATCCGTTGTCCTGTCATCTTGCGGCCGGGTTAGCCGACTCTACGGTGCCTGCAGTTTAGGTGACTCCTATGTGGGCTGCGGGAACTGGCACTGAAGGCTGGATCCGTAGTGCCAATGGGACATGGACCCCCTGTAGGACAGTGGGTTTCGGTAACTGTGGCCGGCTTGCGGCCTGGCTACTTTGCTTTGGATGGGTACCTTCTGCTGCCCACCCGGGGTTCCAGCACTGTCAGCTGGTTCTCGCCAGAGCCTTTGACGTAGGTGCCTCCATCTCGGTATCCGAAGGTCCAGCACCGTCAGCTGGTCCTTGGTAGTGCTTTCTAGCACAGGTACCTCCTGCCTAGTAACCGTGGTCCAGCAACGTCAGCTGTTCCTCGGTAGTGCCATTGGCTCTTGTAGCTTTTGCTACCCATCTGGGTTCCAGCACCGTCATCTGGTTCTCGGCAGTGTCTTTGGCACGGGTACTCCCTGTTGCCCAACCTGGTTCCAGCACGCCAGCTGTTTCCGGGTAGTGTCAAGGTCACTATGCCACCAATCCGTTGTCCTGTCATCTTGCGGCCGGGTTAGCCGACTCTACGGTGCCGGCAGTTTAGGTGACTCCTATGTGGGCTGCGGGAACTGGCACTGAAGGTTGGATCCGTAGTGCCAATGAGACATGGACCCCCTGTAGGACTGTGGGTTTCGGTAACTGCGGCCGGCTTGCGGCCTGGCTACTTTGCATTGGATGGGTACCTTCTGCTACCCACCAGGGTTCCAGGACTGTCAGCTGGTTCTCGCCAGAGACTTTGGCCTAGGTGCCTCCATTTCGGTATCCGAAGGTGCTGCACCGTCAGCTCGTCCTTAGTAGTGCTTTCTAGCACAGATACCTCCTGCCTAGTAACCGTGGTCCAGCAACGTCAGCTGTTCCTCGGTAGTGCCATTGGCTCTTGTAGCTTTTGCTACCCATCTGGGTTCCAGCACCTTCAGCTGGTTCTCGGCAGTGTCTTTGGCACGGGTACTCCCTGTTGCCCAGCCTGGTTCCAGCACGCCAGCTGTTTCCGGGTAGTGTTAAGGTCACTATGCCACCAATCCGTTGTCCTGTCGTCTTGCGGCCGGGTTAGCCGACTCTATGGTGCCTGCAGTTTAGGTGACTCCAATGTGGGCTGCGGGAACAGTCACAGAAGGCTGGATCCGTAGTGCCAATGGGACATGGACCCCCTGTAGGTCTGTGGGTTTCGGTAACTGCGGTCGGCTTGCGGCCTGGCTACTTTGCTTTCGATGGGTACCTTCTGCTACCCACCCGGGTTCCAGCACTGTCAGCTGGTTCTAGCCAGAGCCTTTGGCCTAGGTGCCTCCATCTCGGTATCCGAAGGTCCAGCACCGTCAGCTCGTCCTTGGTAGTGCTTTCTAGCACAGGTACCTCCTGCCTAGTAACCGTGGTCCAGCAACGTCAGCTGTTCCTCGGTAGTGCCATTTGCTCTTGTAGCTTTTGCTACCCATCTGGGTTCCAGCACCGTCAGCTGGTTCTCGGCAGTGTCTTTGGCACGGGTACTCCCTTTTGCCCCGCCTGGTTCCAGCACGCCAGCTGTTTCCGGGTAGTGTCATGATCACTATGCCACCAAACCGTTGTCCTGTCGTCTTGCGGCTGGGTTAGCCGACTCTACGGTGCCTGCAGTTTAGGTGACTCCTATGTGGGCTGCGGGAACTGGCACTGAAGGCTGGATCCGTAGTGCCAATGGGACATGGACCCCCTGTAGGACTGTGGGTTTCGGTAACTGTGGCCGGCTTGCGGCCTGGCTACTTTGCTTTGGATGGGTACCTTCTGCTACCCACCCGGGTTCCAGCACTGTCAGCTGGTTCTCGCCAGAGCCTTTGGCCTAGGTGCCTCCATCTCGGTATCCGAAGGTCCAGCACCGTCAGCTGGTCCTTGGTAGTGCTTTCTAGCACAGGTACCTCCTGCCTAGTAACCGTGGCCCAGCAACGTCAGCTGTTCCTCGGTAGTGCCATTGGCTCTTGTAGCTTTTGCTACCCATCTGAGTTACAGCACCGTCAGATGGTTCTCGGCGGTGTCTTTGGCACGGGTACTCCCCTGTTGCCCAGCCTGGTTCCAGCACGCCAGTTGTTTCCAGGTAGTGTCAAGGTCACTATGCCAACAATCCGTTGTCCTGTCGTCTTGCGGCCAGGTTAGCCGACTCTACGGTGCCTGCAGTTTAGGTGACTCCTATGTGGGCTGCGGGAACTGGCACTGAAGGCTGGATCCGTAGTGCCAATGCGACATGGACCCCCTGTAGGACTGTGGGTTTCGGTAACTGCGGCCGGCTTGCGGCCTGGCTACTTTGCTTTGGATGGGTACCTTCGGCTACCCACCCGGGTTCCATCACTGTCAGCTGGTTCTCGCCAGAGCCATTGGCCTAGGTGCCTCCATCTCGGTATCCAAAGTCAAGCACTGTCAGCTGGTCCTTGGTAGTGCTTTTTAGCACAGGTACCTTCTGCTTAGTAACCGCGGTCCAGCACCGTCAGTTGGTCCTCGGTAGTGCCATTGGCTCTTGTTCCTTCTGCTACCCATCCGGGTGCCAGCACTGTCAGCTGGTTCTCGCCAGAGCCTTTGGCCTAGGTGCCTCCATCTCGGTATCCGAAGTCCAGCACCTTCAGCTGGTCCTTGGTAGTGCTTTTTAGCACAGGTACCTTCTGCTTAGTAACCGTGGTCCAGCACCGTCAGTTGGTCCTCGGTAGTGCCATTGGCTCTTGTTCCTTCTGCTACCCATCCGGGTGCCAGCACTGTCAGCTGGTTCTCGCCAGAGCCTTTGGCCTAGGTGCCTCCATCTCGGTATCCGAAGTCCAGCACCTTCAGCTGGTCCTTGGTAGTGCTTTTTAGCACAGGTACCTTCTGCTTAGTAACCGTGGTCCAGCACCGTCAGTTGGTCCTCGGTAGTGCCATTGGCTCTTGTTCCTTCTGCTACCCATCCGGGTGCCAGCACTGTCAGCTAGTTCTCGCCAGAGCCTTTGGCCTAGGTGCCTCCATCTCGGCATCCGAAGTCCAGCACCGTCAGCTGGTCCTTGGTAGTGCTTTTTAGCACAGGTACCTTCTGCTTAGTAACCGTGGTCCAGCACCGTCAGTTGGTCCTCGGTAGTGCCATTGGCTCTTGATCCTTCTGCTACCCATCCGGGTGTCAGCACTGTCAGCTGGTTCTCGCCAGAGCCTTTGGCCTAGGTGCCTCCATCTCGGTATCCGAAGTCCAGCACATTCAGCTGGTCCTTGGTAGTGCTTTTTAGCACAGGTACCTTCTGCTTAGTAACCGTGGTCCAGCACCGTCAGTTGGTCCTCGGTAGTGCCATTGGCTCTTGTTCCTTCTGCTACCCATCCGGGTGCCAGCACTGTCAGCTGGTTCTCGCCAGAGCCTTTGGCCTAGGTGCCTCCATCTCAGTATCCGAGGTCCAGCAAGGTCAGCTGGTCCTTGGTAGTGGTTTCTAGCACAGGTACCTCCTGCATAGTAACCAGGGTCCAGCACCGTCAGCTGTTCCTCAGTAGTGCCATTGGCTATTGTTCCTTCTGCTGCCAATAGGGGTTCCAGTACTGTCAGCTGGTTCTCTCCAGTTTCTCAGCCTTCTTGTACCTTCTGCTACATTTCCAAGATCAAGCTTTTTGAAATTGTCTTTGGTAATCCTTATTGATCTCCATGACGTCGACCCTGATGACGACGACCCTGAAGACCACACCAGAGAAGACCAGAAATATGACCCTAAATAATATGACCAAGAGGACAAAGAACATGAAGACAACCACCAAGATACAGAACAAAAGACAGAAGAACAAGAAGCAGAAGAAGCAAAAGCAGAAGAACAGAAAGCAGAAGAACATTAAGCATAAGACTAAAAATCAGCATAGAAGAAATCAAAATTATAAGCAGAAGAAGACTAAGCAATAAATGGGGGTGAGTCCGTCCCTCCTCGTGGTGCCCCTGGAAAATGCCTGCTGCTGCAGGCCAAACTGAACGCGGACAAATCCTGTTGTAAATCTTTAGTGACAGGCAGAACGTAAGGTGTAATCTTATAACTTTTATAGATAAGTACTACAGGAATGCCTGTCACCATAAGAAAATGAAGACAAAGAAGAATAGGAAGAATATGAAGAAATAGCATATGAAAATTAATAATAGCTGAATAAGAAGAATATGAAGAATGGAAAAAAAAATTAATGGGAAGAAGATGAAGAAGAAGAAGATGAATAAGGTGAAGAAAAAGTTGATGAAAAAAATGCTACTGCTGCGGATCATGAAGGAGAAAGTTTGGGAGAAGTACAAAAGAAGGTGAAGAGCATGGAAGTTGTGAAACATACATATCTGACAAAATATAAAAAAGGTTAACATAGTCAATATTTTTTTAACTCTGAACGTCTTGAAAAAAAAAATTGGAATTAATGCTATGCCATGTGATTTGAATAAACCACTATGCCTTTAATGTCTCCTCCACCTCCCACAATACATTCTACATGACTCTTATTTGTTTTCAATTAGAATTAGCCAACAAGGAAATAAAGGTCTTTTTTAAATTGACTTGAATGGGACCTCCGGTATGGGAATCGGCGATACCATCCCATACGATATTTTTGGGTTTCGAACGGTATCGCTCAACACTAATTATAACCGTTCAAAAAGCATCATGAAAACGATTGAACACATCTGAAAGAACAGGGATAAAGTTATGGAGAAGAGTAACGTAGGGTTAAACTGTAAAAACAGCCCAAGTTCTGAACATCTCAAGGAACACTGTTCAATCCATCATTCAAAAATAGTAGTATTGCACAGCTTCAAGCATACCAAGACAAAGTCATCCACCCAAATTGACATCCCAAGCAAGGAAAGCACTAATTAGAGAAGCAGTCAAGAAGCCCATGGTCTCACTGGAGAATCAGGTGGGAGAATCTGTACGTAGGACACCTATTAGTTGTGCACTCCACAAATCTGCCTTTAATGGAAGATTGGCAAGAAGTAATACATTTTTGAAAGCCATAAGATGTCCAGTTTGCAGTTTGCAAGAAGCCATATAGAGGGCACAGCTAGCATATAGAAGAAGGTGGTCCGGTCAGATGAGACCAGTGTAGAACTTTTTGGGGTAAATGCAAAGTGCTATGTGTTGGGGAAAACAACACTGCACATCCCAATGAAAACACCATCCCCACCGTCACACATTGTGTTGGCAGCATCATGGTGAGGGGAGGTTTTTCTTCAACAGGGGCTGGGAAGCTGGTTAGAGTTGTTGGGAAATGGAAGGAACTAAGTACAGTGCAATTATAGAAGAAATCTGCAAGACTAGAGACTGGGGCATAGGTTCACCTTTCAGCAGGACAATGACCCGCAACATCCTACCAGATCTACAATAGAAGTTTAAGATCAAAGTATAGTCATGTGTGTGACCGGCCCAGTCACAATCTAGACCGAATCCCATTGAGAACCTGTGGCAAGGCATGATAATTTCTGTTCACAGATGTCTCCATCCAATCACACTGAGCAAGAATGAGGGTGCAAAATATCCCATCAACATGTGCAAACATGGTAGAGACAGACCCTAAAAGACTTGCAGTAGTTATTGAAGCAAGAGGTGATTGTACAAAGTATTGACTCGGGGGGGGGGGGCTAAATACAAATCCACCTGACAGTTTTCAGACTAATATTTTTAAAATATTTGGAAAACCATGTATAATTTCTTTTAGACTTCTCAAGTAATTGCTCCTTCGTGTTAGGCCTCTTTCACAAGTCAGTGACTGTTTTCCGCTAATAACAGTGACACCAGGTGTCCGATGAAGCGGGTGACACTCCCAAAAGCTACCACCTGCTGTCATAGTTGTGAGTTTAATATAACTCTCATTATTCTCCTCTGCTCGCGTCGATCGCCGGCAGAGCAGGGGAGAATGATGAGAGTGTCTTCAGCACCTACCGTCGGGGAACAGCACTTACTGTAGCGCTTCCTCCCAGGTGGCCATCCGTGTGGTACTGATGCAACACACAGGTGGGACATGGTTGCCACACGTGTGCCGCACATAGTAGACACACGGACACATGGGACACGGATATCACCGGTATCGTTTTTTCCAGTACCGGAAATAAACAGACGTGTGAAACGAGCCTAATTGTCACAGAAAGGTCAAATAAAAAAGATGTAAGTTTGTAGATGTTTGAAAAGTTCAAGGGGTATGAATACTTTTTCAAGGCTCTCTATTGAATGTCCCCAGCTTTTCCCAGATCCTGACTGTGTTCTGTGAATTTCTTTTACTATCTCTAGTGCAAATTGAATGTCCTACCTTTTGTATCCATAATGTATTTCATTCCTCTTTTGTCCTCCATATTTACCTCTGAGTGGGCAGTCCCTCCCCCGCTTTTTATCACCTTTGGTTAACTCTGAACATGTGGTCTGGGCAATCACACCCACATCCCCTCTCACAGCGGATCCCTCTTAGTCGCAGATATACTCAGGGCCATGCGTCTGCCCAGACGCAGTCTGCCTATTTCAAATTACAGATTTCAAATTACAGATTTCAAATTACACTACTCTGAATTAGACTAGAATTGGACTGAAATTTGACTGTAAGTTAACAGAATAGATAATCACAACAATGTTTCTATTTCTTCTCACTTTCATCCCCGTACTTCTCCATTTTGACACATCTCCTGTAATCCCCCCACCTAGTAAGTAACTATTAATTTCCCCCTCCATCCTCCCCAACCATCTCACCTCCTCTTCACAACTGTTACTCCACATACAATCCTTTTTCTCCAGAAACACACGGCCGCATCATGTCCTATCCTGCTCCCACTTTCTAATGCTCAGTCTATTACTCCTCATTGCTGGTGACGTATCCCCAAATCCTGGCCATCTTCAACATATTCCCACACTCATTTCTAACACCCTGCCACAATCCTTTACACGTTTTCGCAATGATGATAACCTCATGCCCATTCATCCAGCCCCCACTCTTCCGGTTCTCCTACCTGGAGCACTATGGAACGCACGCTCAGTCTGCAATAAACTGTCATTCATCCATGACCTCTTCATCACCAACAAACCCTCCTTTCTTGTTCTTGGTATCACTGAAACCTGGCTCACCCCCTCTGACTCAGCCTCTCCAGCTGCACTATCTAATGGCGGATTCCATCTTTCTCACACCCCTCACCCCAGCAACCAACGTGGTGGAGGAGTTGACTTGCTCCTCTCAAATACCTGTTCCTTTACCTCAATTCCTCTACCACCTTCCGCTACTCTTCCCTCGTTTGAGGTGCACTCCATCCACATCTACTCCCCTTCCAACCTCCTGCTGTCTGTCATCTACTGCCCCCTAGAACTAGCCACCTCCACCTGTCTCGATCACTTCACCACCTGGCTGCTTCATTTCCTTTCTGCTGACATCCCCACTATCATCATGGGTGACTTCAACATCCCCATTGATGCTTTCACTCCAACTGCTTCAAAACATTTATGGCTCACTGCCTCCTTTGGCCTAACTCAGTGGTCCTCCGTGGCCACTCACAAAGATGTTCACACGCTGGACCTTACCTTCACCCGCCTCTGCTCCCTTGCTAATCTCGCTAACTCACCCCTCCCCCTGTCTGACCACAACCTACTGACATTCTCTTCCCTCTCCCCTCCTAGTATGCAACCCCCACGCCACAAACTCTCTCACCCTCACAGAAATCTCAAGCACCTCAATTTACAACTGCTCTCTGAGTCCCTCCTCCCTCTTACAGACATAGCTTCACTTCATGACACAGATGCTGCTGCCATCATGTATAACGCCACAATAACAGCAGCACTTGATTCGGCCTCTCCCCTCACACATAGAAAAACTGGTACAATCAACAGGCAGCCCTGGCTGACCAACCTCACCAAAGAACTGAGGTTGGTTTCCAGGGTTGCTGAGCGGAGATGGAAGAAATCCCACTCTGCTGAGCACTTAACTGCATACAAGCAGTCCCTCACAAGCTTCAAGTCCACACTCACTGCTGCAAAGCAAACTTCTCATCTCTCATATCCTTCCTGTCTCACAACCCTAAACAGCTTTTCAGCACTTTCAATTCTCTACTCCATCCCCCAGCCCCTCCTCCCTCTCATCTAATTACTGCTGAAGATTTTGCCTCCTTCTTTAAGCAGAAGATTGATACAATCAGAGAAAGCTTTGGCCCACAGCCCCCAATGCCCCTATTAGCTACTCAGCCCTGTTCCTCAAAAGCCAACTTCTCCACCATGACGGAAGATCAGCTCTCCACCCTCCTTTCAAGATCACACCTCACCACTTGCACGCTTGACCCGCTCCCGTCACACCTCATCCCTAACCTTGCCACAGTCTTCATCTCCACTCTAACACACCTCTTCAACCTCTCACTTACAAATGGTGTCTTCTCCTCATCCTTCTAACATGCCTCCATCACACCCATTCTCAAAAAGACCTCTCTCGACCCATCCTCTGTGTCTAGCTATCGCCCGATATCTCTTCTCCCTTATGCCTCAAAACTACTGGAACAGCATGTCCATCTTGAACTCTCTCCTCATGCTCATTCTTTGACCGCTTACGGTCAGGCTTCTGACTGCATCACTCAACTTAAACTGCCCTAACTAAAGTCACCAACGACCTACTATCCGCCAAGAGCAAGCGACACTACTCTGTCCTCCTTCTCCTGGATCTGTCTTCTGACTTCGACACTGTGGCCCATTCCCTCATGCTCCAGATTCTCTCATCTCCGGGCATCACAGGCTTGGCCCTATCCTGGATCTCATCATATCTAACAGACCGAACATTCAGTGTGTCCCTCTCCCACATCACCTCCTCACCCCACCCCCTCTCTGTGTCCTCAAGGCTCAGTTCTAGGACCACTACTCTTCTCCATCTATACCTTCGGCCTGGGACAGCTCATATAATCCCCCAGTCTCCAGTATCATCTCTATGCCGACGACAAGCAGATATACCTATCTGGACCTGACCTCACCTCCTTACTGACCAAAATCCCACAATGTCTATCCGCTATTTCAGCTTTCTTCTCTGCTCACTTTCTAAAACTGAACATGGACAAAACATAATTCATAATCTTTCCCCCATCTCAATCCACCCCTCCACCAGACATATCTATCAATGTCAATGGATGCTCACTTACCCACTCGCGCATGCTCGGTGCCTCGGGGTGATCCTCGACACTGTCCTCTCTTTCAAGCCACGTATCCAAACCTTAGCCTCCTCCTGCCATCTCAAACTCAAAAATAGTTCCCAGATCTGCACATTTCTTGACCATGACTCCACAAAAACACTAGTATATGCCCTTATCATCTCCCACCTTGACTACTGCAACCTCCTACTCTGTGGCCTCCCCTCTAGCACTCTGGCACCACTCAAATCCATCCTACATTCTGCTGCCCGACTAATCCACCTGTCTCCCTGTTATTCCCCAGCCTCTCCCCTATGCCAAGCCCTTCATTGGCTTCTTATCGTCCAGAGGCTCCAGTTCAAAACCCTAACTATGACATATAAAGCTATCCATAACCTGTCTCCTCCCTACATCTGTGACATGGTCTCCCGCTGCTTACCCACACGCAACCTTCGATCCTCCCAAGATCTCCTTCTCTACTCTCCTGTTATCTCTTCCTCCCACAATCACATACAAGACTTCTCCCGTGCTTCCCCATTCTCTGGAATTCTCTACCTCAACACATCAGACTCTTGCCTACCATGGAAACCTTCAAAAAGAACCTAAAGAACCACCTCTTCTGACAAACCTGCAGTGACCCTCTGTCTACTGAACCGCCGCAGGACCAGCTCTACCCTCTCCTAGTGTATCCTCATTCATCCCCTGTAGACAGTGAGCCCTTGTGGGTAGGGACCTCTCTCCTCCTGTATTTATGTGTGTTTTGTATTGCTCATGTTTATTGTACTTGTCCATATTTGCCCCTTTTCACATGTAAAGCGCCATGGAAAAAATGGTGCTATAAAAATGTATAATAATAATAATCTGGTAAAGAAAGACAATTGCAGACAAGTATGGTGTATAATGGTTGGAAGGAGGAATCGTCACAAGCCAAACACTTAATAATGATGAACTAGGAGCTTTGGAGGCGTAAATCTGGTCAGGTCAGGTAATTGGCATGGTTTTTGTATTTTAGACCATTATTTTTTATTAATGCATGTCATGTCACAATATTGATCTAATAAAAAAAATATGGAGAAATTTCATGCTTAATTTTATCGTCAGTTACGCTACTATAATTCCATAAAGACCACTTTTTTATAACGTTAGATTTCCCACCAGGGTTCATGATTGGATTCCCCATGATGACACGATGCAGTAAATTCACTGTATGTTTATATATAAAAGTGATGTCAATCACATAATAACATCCTACGAAGGCCTGCGATCCATCTCAGCAACGGAAAACTACAACATTTGGCTTCGGCTACATTTCTGTCCTGGAAGATTTTATTAAGTAAACCTTTAGAATTTTATAAGTAGTATCGGCAATCAGCGATGATAATTTTCTTCAGGACTCGGTCATAACCAGAAAACAATTTTCAAAGATTTCCTGTTCTTAAATGTTCTTTAAACACGTTTGAAAGCAGAAAGCATGACCTTATTCAGAAGCTTTTGCAAAGTGGAAAAACTACTTTTCTTAACCCTCGAGATTTTGATGGATCTTCTTTTTTTAACCTCTACCAAACATCAACCCCTTCATGACCGGAGGTATTTTCATGTTTGCGTTTTCGCTTTTTGCTTCCTTTCTTATCAGAGCCGTAACTTTTATATTTTTCGATCATTATGGCCATGTGAGGGCTTGTTTTTTGTGGAACAAGTTGTACTTTTGAACAACACCATTGTTTTTGACATATTATGTACTGGAAAATGGGAAAAAAAATTCCAAGTGCTGTGAAATTGCCAAAAAAGTGCAATCCCACACTTGTTTTATAGATTTTTTTGCCATGTTTGCTAAATGCTAAAACTGCCCTGCCATTATGATTCTCCAGGTCATTACGAGTTCACAGACACTAAACATGTCTAGGTTCTTTTTTATTTAAATGGTGAAAAAAATTCCTACAGTAATTTGCTAAAAAATAAATAGCACCATGTTCCGATACCTGTGGCATCTCCATTTTTCTTGGTCTCGGGTTGGGTGAGGGCTTATTTTTTGCGGGCCGAGCTGACATTTTTAATTATACCATTTTGGTGCCGATGCGATCTTTTGATCATCCATCATTTTAATGCAATGTTGCTGTGACCAAAAATGCGTAATTCTGGCATTTTTACTTTTTTCTCACTACGCCGTTTAGCGATCAGGTTAATTATTTTTTTTCTTTTGATAGATCAGGGGATTCTGAATGCGGTGACACCAACTATGTGTATGTTTGATTTTTTTTATTGTTCTATTTTGAATGGGGCAAATTTGAACTTTCATATTTTTTTATTTTTCTAATATTTTTAAAAACATTTTTTTTTACTTTTGGCATGCTTCAATAGTCTCCATGGGAGACTTGAACCTGCCATAATCTGATTGGCTCTGCTACATACATGCAATGATCAGATCACATGTATGCAGAAGAATTGCTTAATCTGGCAGTGACAAACATAGAGGCCTTCTGGAGACCTCTGATTGTCATGCCAGCCAACCGGTGACCCGCGATGACATGACAGGGTCACCGATGGACGGGATATCCGGCGCGCTTGCCAGAAGTTTGACAGTGACTTTTAACTAGTTAACAGCCGCCGGTGGATTGCGATACCACCCGCTGCTGTTAGAGGCAATTGTCAGCTGTTCAAAACAACAGACAAAACAACTGACAATATTATTATTATTATTATATGTGCGACAAAAGATGTGGGCTCAGCACGGGAGTCCACATCAAATGGAGGGAGTCTAACATCGATGTACTATTACGCCCGATGTCGGAAAGGGGTTAAACTGTAAAGACATTCAAATTTATCACTTATATATGTCAAATATGTGCAGTTCAACATCTTAAAAGTTTTCAATTAGGATATCAATGTTCTGCCATATTGAATGCACTTAGTCAAATCATCAAAATCCGATGCTGGCAGCTCCATTTGAGAGAAAAGTCAGTAGATGGTGCAAGAAATGTTAGCACATTTTAGCCATGCAGGCTGCTCTCAGTGTCTGAAGCAACATAGAGCCTGGAAATTGTGTGTTGAAAAATGGCTTTAGGAACACATTGGAGAAGTGACCTTACCACTAGATCCATCATCAAATCAATGTAACACCAAACTGTTAGTGTCTCTTAATTGAAGGCCAAAGAAGAGTTATGGCTAGCACATACTAGTTAACCCAACATCATAACACAGATAGTATAACCAGTGTAATATTCCCTTGTGAAGGTATCTTTATGGTGTTGCCCATGTGGTCTCATCAGATTTGAAAAATAGTAGTTAGTGATCTATTCTCTACTGAAAGTAAAATTAGATGTCACATACATCCAGGTACCTGTTTTCCACGTGCAAAAGCTACTGTGTTTAGAAACAACTTCTGAGATACTTCCACATTCTCTCGTGAAGTACTCTTCATGACCTTGTCCACATGACCCCAAGTCAATTTCTGATTATCGTTGCATTCAAGAAAAAAGGGACTCGTTGCTGAGGAGTAGATATCTCCATTCCAGCCTCCATTGCCATCTTATTCTGCACAGTAAAAGCCTTTGAGAACAGTAATGAGTTCGTTAGAACACCTGTACCTTGATGTCTGTCTCATAAGCCAATGTCTTACAAACACCTTGTCATGATCTGCTGAGTTCGTGGGATCAGGTAGTTCAGAGGTTAATCTGGACGGTCTCTCTCTGAGATTCTGGGAGGCTTTTTATAGCCTCATTGTGGGCTCACTCCTTGTCACTTATACTCAGACCCTTGGCCGAGTGTGTGACGCTGGTGTGCTTTGTGACTGTGATACTTTATGCTTGCTTGGTTTTGATCCGGTTCTGTCCCTGTTACGAGTTCTGCCTGTTCCTTTTGTACTGCTCTGCTATCTCTGTGTATGACTCTTTTGCCTTGGACCTGACTACTCTCTGACTGCCTCCGTTATACTGCGTTGCTATCTCTGTGTATGATTCATTGCTTACATTTTGACTATTCTCTGCTTGTCCCTGTGGTATCGCGCCGACCTCCCCGTGTATGACCCCCGCTTGTCTGACCTGAGTTTCCCTAGCATTTGCTCCATGATTCCTGTAATAGAACCCTATCCTGCAGCAGGACGCTAAGCCACACCCCCTGTGGTCACATGATCGTAGGTCCTTGTACTGCTAAACTACTTTCAGTGTCGCAGGTCCTGTTGTCTGAACTTTCCCTGCAGTATCGGACCTCGGGTCCTCCCATAGTCACCCTGTTCAGCCGCGGCAGCCTGCCGGCGCTGACAGGATCCTGATACATCTTCTGTTGGTTCATGTAGACAATGTGTGATACCTTACGCTCAGTATGTGACATCCAATTTCACTTACAGTACAGAATAAATTGCTGTGCACCATTCATTATATCTTATAAGTTCATTTAGTAAATGTCATGAAGAGTTCTTCATGAAGGAACGTAACACCAGTTCTACTCTCTGCATTATGATGTGGGATGACATAATGTATTCCATTCCAGATATGATATGAGATATTGTTAATATGACAATTTCTATGAAGTGGCCCAGAAGCCATTTTTCAACAAAAGAACACCAGGCAAATAAACTACCACGTGCTGCAGTATATCTGGACTTGTCTCGTATTAGGCACATCTTGGACGTAATTGCTCGACAATTGCACAGGGAGCTGCCAGCAGTGTACTTTGATGAATTGAGTATGCTCTTATCCTCACCCCTTCACCTCTTCATGATTAGTGATGACTGAATTTGCTTGACAAGCAATCACCAAAGATCAATTTGGCACAAATATGGCACAATCGGATTCATGATTGGAAACACAAGCAACACTTTATAAAATCGGGAAAAATCAGAAACATTACGTAAAGGGTGGGGGAAAATATTTGTGCTGCCACAAAAGTATTTTCAGGACTTTTGCTACGCTCTATACTCGCTATAGTTCCATTTTATCCTTCCTGAGCACCGGTGCCCCAAACTGTACTCAGTACTCCATGTGTTAATTTGTTTAGTTTTGCAATCATAACTGTTTAGTAGTTTAGTTCTCCTGTAGGGGAGAGAGCCCTGGTGAAAGGGCCCGCACTGTGTCCGGGCCGGAACTAGGGGGGCTGTCACCCAGGTTCCCAGGAGATACGTTCCCTGGGGAAAGAATAGCAGGCCAGGACCGACAGTCAATCAGGAAACGTGGGGGCCTGAAAAAGAAAAGGGGCGGGATGACTACAAAACGAGCGGAAGGGACCAGCCAGAGAGACTGGGTGGAGACAATAGACTGGAGGGAGGAGCTTAGGTGGCATCCCAGAGCGGGACTGAGTCAGCGCTTTCAAGACAAGGGAGACGGAGGCTCACCTGACCGGGAAGGAGGACGGTGCTGAGCAGCACGAGGAGGAGACCCAGTGAGACCTGCAGCCTGTACAGCGAGACCCGAGGCTGCCCCTGCTCCTCTCTATACCGTGGCAGCGGCCTGTACAGCGAGACCCGCGGCCGCCACTGCCCCGCTCCACACCATGGCTGCGGCCTGTAAGGTGAGACCTACGGCTGCCACTGCCACGCACCGTACCATGGCTGAGGCCAGTGCGGCGAGACCCGTGGCCGCCACTGTCATGCTCCATACCGCGGCTGCAGGGTTCATGCGCTGACCCGCAGCTGCCTCTGTCTCACCGCCTGACGGGGCAACCCCGGTGGAGGGAAACCGGCCTGGGGCCTGTATCATTCCCCCAGCACCAGAGCGTGGGAATGCCCAAAAGCCTGCGACAACTCTTCTTTGGCTGGACCCGGTGGCTGAGACGTTGATCAGACATCTCCCGGACTACAACTCTGCAGGACATTGATAAGTGACATTTCGTTTGCGTTTATAGTTAATCCAAGGACCTGTAGCCGGCCATAGCATGACCATATAGTTACCACCCCTCGCTGTACTATTTAGCATTTTGTTATTTGTGTCTGGATTCCCTGCATGGAAAAACCGTTGTTAGCTTTCCACTTTACATATATATAAGCCTAGTTTAACTCTTGCTCGGTCTCCGGCGCTAAACTGCATCCTGCATACCTGCGAGTACCACATTTGGCGTAGTCGGCAGGATGCAGTGTCTGAGTGTGGAGTCCGCTGACCAAAGGGGTGAGGGTGGCCCCCGGTCCAGCATATCTCTGGGAGCTATGTTGAATAACCTGCCAAGGTTTATGGGAAGTAATACAATGCTGTGGAGCTGGACGGAGTGAATGCAGGAGTTGTTGAGGATGCACCCGATAACCCCTGACCTGGAGGCTGAGGTGGCTCTAATGGCATTGGATGGGGAAGCCCGGGACTCAGTGATGTTAAGACCCCCCGGACAGCGAAACACTTCTGCCAGGGTATTGCAGATCCTGGAAGAAACCCATGGGGACCCTACTGACGTAGGAGATCTGAGGATCCAGCTGTTTAGTCGCATGCAACAGGAGGGGGAGACGGTCACGCAATACATGAATGTTTTGCAGGACCTGTATAGAGTCATTGAACGAAAGAACGGGGTAGGCGTGGGGCCCATAGACATAATGTTACACGACCACTTTGGTGACTGGGTTGCGGGACCCTCTGACAAAGCAGGCCTTGCGGGAGCGGGTATGAGTCAACCCGCCTTTGACCTTCTCCGTCTCTGGAGAAGGATGCTGTGATACAGGAGTGGCCTACCCCCGAGACGGTTAAGGATGTGCGGGCCTTTCTGGGGCTGGCTGGATATTACCATCGCTTTGTGAAAATTTTTCGCCCACTGAGCCCGACCCCTGCAGGACCTGTTAAAAGGGACCCCGGCCGGTGCCAACAGCTGGAAGATACAATGGCGCGAACTGCAGGAGCAAGAAGCTTTCCGAGACCTCAAAGCCGCATTCTCGGCGGCCCCGGTGTTGGCTTACGCGGATTTCTCGCAACCATTTATTCTGCACACCGACGGGAGTTTGCACGGGCTGGGTGCTGTGTTGCCCCAGATGCAGGACGGTTGGGAGAAGGTGATCGTCAATGGCAGTCGGTCACTTCACGACTCCGAACGTAATCCTGACAACTACAGCTCCTTTAAGATCGAGCTCCTCGCGTTGGTGTGGGCCATGATGGAGCGATTCACGGAGTACCTGGCGGGTTCCAAGGTGGTGGTGCAAACAGACAACAACCCACTAACCCACCTTGGGGCATCCTGGAACAGTCCCGAGACGAATGGATACGCCAACAACAGGAAGATAAGGAAATCGGTCTTCTACGTCAATAGGTGGCCGCACAACAGTTGCCCAGTGATGCCTAAAGAAGGACACTCTCTGGGGACACGTTATTGATGATGTGCCAGTGGGAGAGATTGGCGATCAGAAAAGGACTATTGTATTGAAAAGTGGAATTACGCGCAGAGCCAACAGCCAACTGGCAGGTTGTAGTGCCGGGGGTCCGGCTGGCTGAAATTGCCCTGGAAGCTCACAAAAAGGGGGCTCACTTCGAGGCCCAAAAGACTTTCCAGTGGCTGCAGCAGATAGCCTACAATACCCGATTACAAACCGAAGTGGAAGAAGTTTGTAGAAAATGTCATCAATGAGAACTGGCTAAACCACCAGAGCAAAGGGCTCCTAAACAGACAAGAGTAACAAAGGCACCCCTCGAGCTGTTAATGATAGACTACCTGACCATCGGTCTGGCCCACCAGGGGTGCGAGCACTGCCTAGTTATGGTGGATCATTTCACGAAATTCGCCGTGGTACCACCACCAGAGACCAAACGGTGGAATCCGCGGCCTACGCCATTTGCAAGAACTTTATTCAATTGCATGGCTGCCCACAACGTATTCAATCGGATCAGGGCGCCTGCTTCTTAGGGAAAGTAATGGAGGAGCTACATCATCTGTACAACATTGACAAATCTCGGACCACACCATACCACCTGCAGGGAAACGGAGCCTGTGAACAGTTTAATCGGACCCTAATCCAAATGTTGCGTACCCTGGAAGACGACCGAAAAACTCGTTGGCTCGAACACATCCCTGAGCTGGTCAGGGTATACAACAATCTGGTTCATCGAGTAATGGGCTACACTCCATACTCATATTTTGCACATTTTTCATTCTGTGCATTGTTTGTGTTACACTACATACTCGTTGCTCTTCGGACGAGAAGGAAAGGAGATCCCCTAGGTAGAGTTGGACCCAGACAAGGAACACCTATGGGCAGGGGTCTCCTCGTGGGTCTGGGATCACTGGTATCATCTGCAAACTTTACACAGACTAGTACAGACAAAGCTCCAAGAACTGGAACACACAGAAAAAGCCCCATCGCAACCAACAGAGTTCCAAGTGGGAGATTGCATCCTTGTACGGGACCTGTGCCCCCAAAACAAGTTGGAGCATTGGTGGGAAGAGGATCCTTATGGGGTACTACGTTGAATAAGCCCAGATGCGCCTGTATACAAAATAATATCTGAAAAAGAAGGGAACCAGCTTGTCCGAACAGTACACCGCAGCATATTGCGGCCCTGTCTCTTCACAGATCCCAAACAATCCGAGGCCCCTCCTGAGGCCCTGGATCCTATGCCAACAGTCTGGGATGATGAGGATGAAGAAGACTTCCCGACAGCAAAAACCAACTTGCTAGGGCCCCTGCCCCCATGGCCCCAGCTACCCAACCACCGCCCACCACCCCAGATGATTCCACCACACCAACTGAACTGCGACGCTCCGAGCAGTCTACAGCTGGAAAACCACCCAAATGATATCAACAAGACCAGTTTGTATGGCAGAAATGACTCTAACGCCAGAACAGGCGTATCAACCCCCCAAAACCCTCGCTGGTGGGCTGGCGAGCAAAAAGGATGGAGAAAGGGCCCGCCATGTGTACAGGCCGAAACTAGGGGGGCTGCCACCAAGGTTTCCAGGAGATGCATTCCCGGGGGAAAGAATAGTAGGCCAGGACCGACATTCAATCAGGAAACATGGGGGCGGGACAAAGAAAGGGGGCAGGGCGTCTACAAAACGAGCAGAGGGGACCAGCAGGAGAGACTGGTTGGAGACAAGAAACTAGAGGGAGGGGCTTAGGTGGTATCCCAGATCGAGAGTGAGTCAGTGCTTTCAAGACAAGGGAGACGGAGGCTCACCTAACAGGGAAGGAGGATAGTGCCTAGCAGCACAAGGAGGAGACCCAGTGAGACCTGCAGCCTGTATAGTGAGACCGGCGGCCACCACTGCCCAGCTCCATACCGTGGCTGCGGCCTGTACAGCGAGACCCGTGGCTGCCACTGCCCCACTCAACACCGCGGCTGCGGCCTGTACAGCGAGACCCGCGGCTGCCACTGCCCCACTCCATACCGCAGCTGCGGCCTGTACAGCAAGATCCACGGCTGCCACTGCCCCGCTCCACACCGTGGCGGCAACCTGTACAGAAAGACCTGCGGCCGACACTGCCCCACTCCACACTGCGGCTGCGGCCTGTACAGCGAGACCCTCAGCCACCACTTTCATGCTCCATATTGCGGCTGTGGCCTGCACGCCCGGACACACGGCTGCCTCTACCTCACCACCCAACAGGGCAACCCCAGCAGAGGGGAACCCGCCTGGGCCTGTATCATTCCCTCAGCACCAGGGCGTTGGAATGCCCGAAGCCTGTGACAACTCTTCTTTGGCTGGCCCCTGGGACTGAAACGCTGATCAGACATCTCCCGGACTACAACTCTGCAGAACTTCAGAGATCGATAAGTGACATTTTGTTTGCGTTTATAGTTAATCCAAGGACCCATATCCGGCCATAGTGTGGCCATATAGTTACCAGCCCTTGCTGTACTCTTTAGCATTTTGTTACCTGCGTATTTATATCTGGATTCCCTGCATGGAAAAACCATTGTTAGCTTTCCTCTTTACATATATAAAAACCTAGTTTAACCCTTGCTTGGTCTCCAGCTCATCACTGCATCCTGCGTACCTGTGAGTACCACACTCCAACACCTTGTTGTCTACAAGTTTAGTTATCCATCTTTTGGTGTGTAGTGATTCATTTCTCCATCACCAAGCATCCTGCAAGCCTTGAGAATTGCAAGACTAGTGCAGCTGTCCCTTCCCCACAACCAACAGAGTCGCCCAGTCATCTAGATGTAACTCCCCTGTCCATGCTTGTCGTCCAGGTGTCATTGTTGAAATGCACCCTGGCAGACAGAATTTTTCAGGGAACCGGTGATGTCGTCTGTGGTTTGTTGCTGTAATAGTGAGCATACTGCTAATCCACCTCCGGATTAGAGAGCATGGAATATGCGAATATACGGTCATACGATCATTGCTAACCCTATGATAACCTTACACTCCTTGTTGCCACCATTAATCCTGTTTTTAACAAATAAATAAATGCAGACAGATTGTATGCCATTCTTCTTTTGAGGTTCATGCCATCAGGGTGTTCCATCCCCTCTCCCTCAGAGTAGCAGTCATATGCCGGCCCCCAGGCTCACCCTCCCACTTCCTTAACCACTATTATGCGTTGCAGCCACACTTCATGTCCTCAGAATTGCTAACCGTTATCCTGGAAGTCTTCAACAGTCCCACCTCTCCCACTGCATCCCAGCTTCTATCTCTAGCCACTTCTCATGGCCTCTCACAACTTTCAACCTCTAAAACACAAAATGACGGTATCACCCCTGATCTGGTCTTTGTCCGACTCAGTTCAATCTCCTACCTATATAACTTACCTACTATCCTTTTCCCCTATGAAATTGGGAGTATAACCACAAAAATTAGACATTTTTAGGCGCTCCCTAGAATCATATCGGAATTATGATGTTCCTTATTTAAATTCCAATATATATATATATATATACACTCACTGGCCACTTTATTAGGTACACCTGTCCAACTGTGTGTTAAGACTTAATTTCTAATCAGCCAATCACATGGCGGCAACTCAGTGCATTTAGGCATGTAGACATGGTCAAGACAATCTCCTGCAGTTCAAACCGAGCATCAGTATGGGGAAGAAAGGTGATTTGAGTGCCTTTGAACGTGGCATGATTGTTGGTGCCAGAAGGGCTGGTCTGAGAATTTCAGAAACTGCTGATCTACTGGGATTTTCACGCACAACCATCTCTAGGGTTTACAGAGAATGGTCCGAAAAAGAAAAAAAATCCAGTGAGCGGCAGTTCTGTGGCCGGAAATGCCATGTTGATGCCAGAGGTCAGAGGAGAATGGGCAGACTGGTTCGAGCTGATAGAAAGGCAACAGTGACTCAAATTGCCACCCGTTACAACCAAGGTAGGCAGAAGAGCATCTCTGAACGCACAGTGCGTCGAACTTTGAGGCAGATGGGCTACAGCAGCAGAAGACCACACTGGGTACCACTCCTCTCAGCTAAGAACAGGAAACTGAGGCTACAATTTGCACAAGCTCATCGAAATTGGACAGTAGAAGATTGGAAAAACGTTGCCTGGTCTGATGAGTCTCGATTTCTGCTGCGACATTCGGATGGTAGGGTCAGAATTTGGCGTAAACAACATGAAAGCATTGATCCATCCTGCCTTGTATCAACGGTTCAGGCTGGTGGTGGTGGTGTCATGGTGTGGGGAATTTTTTCTGGGCACTCTTTGGGCCCCTTGGTACCAATTGAGCATCGTTGCAACGCCACAGCCTACCTGAGTATTGTTGCTGACCATGTCCATCCCTTTATGACCACAATGTACCCAACATCTGATGGCTACTTTCAGCAGGATAATGCGCCATGTCATAAAGCTCGAATCATCTCAGATTGGTTTCTTGAACATGACAATGAGTTTACTGTACTCAAATGGCCTCCTCAGTCACCAGATCTCAATCCAATAGAGCATCTTTGGGATGTGGTGGAACGGGAGATTCGCATCAGGGATGTGCAGCCGACAAATCTGCGCCAACTGTGTGATGCCATCATGTCAATATGGTCCAAAATCTCTGAGGAATGCTTCCAGCACCTTGTTGAATCTCTGCCACGAAGAATTGAGGCAGTTCTGAAGGCAAAAGGGGGTCCAACCCCTTACTAGCATGGTGTACCTAATAAAGTGGCCAGTGAGTGTATATGTATATATATATACATACTAGCTGAAGAGCCCGGCACTGCCCGGGCATAGTGACTAACTGTGGTTAGTTATAACAAATTATAATTATCCCTCATCCCATAGTCCCGTGCCCATATACCCATCATACATATCCACGATCCCATAGGCTCGTGCCCATATACCCATCATACATATCCGCCATCCCATAGTCGAGTGCCCATATACCCATCATACATATCCTCCATCCCATAGTCCCATGCCCATATACCCATCATACATATTCTCCATCCTATAGTCCCATGCCCATATACCCATCATACATATTCTCCATCCTATAGTCCCATGCCCATATACCCATCATACATATCCTCCATCCCATAGTCACGTGCCCATATACCCGTCATACATAGCCTCCATCCCATAGTCCAGTGCCCATATACCCATCACACTTCCTCCATCTCATAGTCAACCATTATGACATCATAATGAGCGGCGGGGCTTGCAACCTGTAATGACATCAGTGTCGCCATGGCAACCATTGTGGCATCATAAGGAGGGGTGGGGCTTGATACGCACACACTGTTTCCCCATTATGTAGATAGGGACATTATGACATCATAATGAGGGGCGGGGCTTGATGCGCACACACTTTTTCCCCAGTATGTAGATAGGGGCAAAATTGTTTGGTGAATTGGAATATGCGGGGTTAAAATTTTGCCTCACAACATAGCTTAGGACGCTCTCGGGGTCCAGACGTGTGACTGTGCCAAATTTTGTGGCTGTAGCTGCGACGGTGCGGATACCTATCCCGGACACACACACATACACAAACACACACACACACACACATACATACATACACACACACTTTGAGCTTTATATATTAGATATACACTCACTGGCCACTTTATTAGGTACACCTGTCCAACTGTGTGTTAAGACTTAATTTCTAATCAGCCAATCACATGGCGGCAACTCAGTGCATTTAGGCATGTAGACATGGTCAAGACAATCTCCTGCAGTTCAAACCGAGCATCAGTATGGGGAAGAAAGGTGATTTGAGTGCCTTTGAACGTGGCATGATTGTTGGTGCCAGAAGGGCTGGTCTGAGAATTTCAGAAACTGCTGATCTACTGGGATTTTCACGCACAACCATCTCTAGGGTTTACAGAGAATGGTCCGAAAAAGAAAAAAAATCCAGTGAGCGGCAGTTCTGTGGCCGGAAATGCCATGTTGATGCCAGAGGTCAGAGGAGAATGGGCAGACTGGTTCGAGCTGATAGAAAGGCAACAGTGACTCAAATTGCCACCCGTTACAACCAAGGTAGGCAGAAGAGCATCTCTGAACGCACAGTGCGTCGAACTTTGAGGCAGATGGGCTACAGCAGCAGAAGACCACACTGGGTACCACTCCTCTCAGCTAAGAACAGGAAACTGAGGCTACAATTTGCACAAGCTCATCGAAATTGGACAGTAGAAGATTGGAAAAACGTTGCCTGGTCTGATGAGTCTCGATTTCTGCTGCGACATTCGGATGGTAGGGTCAGAATTTGGCGTAAACAACATGAAAGCATGGATCCATCCTGCCTTGTATCAACGGTTCAGGCTGGTGGTGGTGGTGTCATGGTGTGGGGAATTTTTTCTGGGCACTCTTTGGGCCCCTTGGTACCAATTGAGCATCGTTGCAACGCCACAGCCTACCTGAGTATTGTTGCTGACCATGTCCATCCCTTTATGACCACAATGTGCCCAACATCTGATGGCTACTTTCAGCAGGATAATGCGCCATGTCATAAAGCTCGAATCATCTCAGATTGGTTTCTTGAACATGACAATGAGTTTACTGTACTCAAATGGCCTCCTCAGTCACCAGATCTCAATCCAATAGAGCATCTTTGGGATGTGGTGGAACGGGAGATTCGCATCAGGGATGTGCAGCCGACAAATCTGCGCCAACTGTGTGATGCCATCATGTCAATATGGTCCAAAATCTCTGAGGAATGCTTCCAGCACCTTGTTGAATCTCTGCCACGAAGAATTGAGGCAGTTCTGAAGGCAAAAGGGGGTCCAACCCCTTACTAGCATGGTGTACCTAATAAAGTGGCCAGTGAGTGTATATATATATATATATAATATAATTGCTAATCGGCTCTGTCACAGCTTCCGGCGGTTGTGTTGCTATCCCACAATCTACCGCGGCTGGAAGCCGTGACAAAAACGGCACCACCATATTGGAACACCAAAGTTATGGGTATTCTGATATGGCTGCCGGGATTCAATGAGCAGCGCAGGATTCAAATTCCCCGTTGGCTTAGCCAATGGGCGTTGCCGCGCAGGATTTGAATTCCCCACTCATTGGCTCAGCCAGTGGGGTGGGGGATTACTTATGTACATACTTACCTGAGCGGGAGGAGCATTACCACGGCACTTCTCTTCTCACCGGAGACCGGGGCAGGAGTGCGATGTCGGAATCGCACATGAGCATAGAGCTATCTGGCACCATTTTACTGAAAACACATTTGCAGTGTGCCTTCAGCAATTTGGCGCCAGACAGGGCGGTATGGGCATGTGCATACTCCGGCGCCACCCTCCTCCCCCCACACTCCTCCCCCAGCCTCTGGCAGAACGTGACAGCGCTGGAGCAGAGGGAAGAAAGGTGAGTATAAATGTTATTTTTTGCATGTGTGCAGTTTAATAGGGGTGAGAGGACCATACATATCAGGATAGGGGGATGAGAGGTAGCATGCATACCACGATAGGGGGTGAGGGGACCATGCATATCAGGATAGGGGGTGAGAGGACCATGTTTACCAGGATAGAGGGGTGAAAGGGCCATGCATTCCAGGATAGGGGGGTGAGAGGTAGCATGCATACCAGGATAGGGGGTGAGGGGAACATGCATATCAGGATTGGGGGGTGAGAGGACCATGCATACCAGGATAGGGGGGTTCGGGGACCATGCATATCAGGATTGGGGGGTGAGAGGACCATGCATATCAGGATTGGGGGTGAGAGGACCATGCATACCAGGATAGGGGGGTGAGGGGTAGCTTGCATACCAGGATGGGGGGTGAGGGGACCATACATATCAGTATTGGGGGGTGAGGGGACCATGCATACCAGGAAAGGGGGGTGAGAAGACCATGCATACCAGGAAAGGGGGGTGAGAGGACCATGCATACCAGGATAGGGGGGATGAGAGGACCATGCATTCCTGGACAGGGGGGTGAGGGGACCATGCATACCATGATAGTGGGGTGAGAGGGCCATGCATTCCTGGACAGGGGGGTGAGGGGACCATGCATACCAGGCTAGGGGGGTGAGGGGACCATGCATACCAGGATAGGAGGTTGAGAGGACCATGCATGTCAGGATAGGTGGGTGAGAGGACCAAGTTTAATTATCTTAAACTTTGTAATGTTTGACTGTTTTATGTGAACTACTTGTAAAGCTATGTGGACTATGTTTGCGATATAACAACAAAGATTATTAATATTAGTGTTTGAAGATGGTGAAATTCATGCTCTTGGTTTTGCTATGTGAAAGAGGAAAGAATCTTTTACATGAACAAAACTGCACAAACGAGGGCTCGTTGCTGTGCCAACACAGTGTGGAGTAGAGTGAACACGACAAGCTGCTGGACTGTGTGAGAGGTGCAGGTAGAGATTTTACGGTGGATTGAGAAAGATAGAGTGTGCTTGGCATGTAAGATAAGTCAAAAACAGCAAGTATGTCCACTTCCATATCAGCAGACAGGCTCTCAGTCACCCCAAATGTAGGGGGTAAACAAGTGAAGGTTCTACGGCCAGATACCTGTGGGACAACACTTGCCATGGTGAAGGAGGAGGAAAAATCAGAAGTTGCGGTTGATGGGTTGGACATTTTTAATGAGGCCCGCTGATCTGTATTTTAGCAGAGTGTCATTCCTAGATTTATGGATATTGTTCACGCATGTGCCAATTCATGCATGTAGTACTCAAATTATTTCATTTTTTTTTTTTACTCTACTATGTTGTTTAAAAAAATTTGACAAATAATGTGATTTTTAAGATTTTTGTCAGTCTGAAAAAGACTCAAGATAGGCAACAACAGAATCATGAACACTACTGTCCAGTGCCAGAGTTGGGGCTCAGGATGCATTGGTTGTTGTGGTTGCATAACTCTGTGTCTACGTAACCCCCTTGTCTTCCTCCTCTGCTGAGCTACTCAGTTGCATGCTTCTGGATTTACTCCATGTGTGATCTACTGCCTCATCATCATCCTCTTAGTTCTTCCGCTCTTCGCCCTGAGAGTTACCTTCCTCTTTTGTTGCCTTTAAACCACAGTACAGCCCGCTGACGTCTCAAGTATCTGAGTAACGAATGGATCACCTTCACCCAACGGTGTTAAAATTTCATGATGAGGATTTGGATTTAAGCTCAGACCCAACTTCGTGTGGTCCTGGATCAAACTGAGAAACAATTTCACCATTGATGCACATGATTTCCTCCTCTTGACCGTGAATCTTTGGAGCACACTTCCGATACCAATGGCATACAATGTCATTGGGCTTTTGGAGAATTGAGACATGGGGAAAAACAAGAGTAATTGGGGTGCTACCACTGAGCACTGCACTGTGTGTAATGCTAAATGGAGGTAGAGGTGCAGAGGCCACTTGAGGCAGCACTTGCCATCTACTGGAGCACATGTTCTTTTTGGCCCTCATCTACAAAACGTACCTGTACAGCTGCCAAAGAAAGGAAGTGGAGTAGTCCGTCAAGTAACAGAAGTTGTAAAAATGCTGCGCAATTGCTCACGGAAACAAAACAAACCAACTTCTCTTCCCTCATATCTTACCTGTCTCACAACCCTAAACAGGTATTTAGTACTTTCAATTCTTTCCTGCTTCCATCAGCTTCCCCTTCCTCTCATTTCAGCTGAAGACTTTGACTTACCACCTGTGAACTTGACACAATAACGTCCCTTATTCAAAACCTTACCACAGTCTTCATCCCAAGCCTAATCCACCTCTTCAACCTGTCACTAACAACAGCAACTGGTGTATTCCACCTGATTGAAACATACTTTGATCACATTCACCTTCAAAAAGCCCACCCTTGGTCCATCCTCTGTGTCTAGCTTTTACCTTACATCATTTCTCCCCTATGCCTCCAAACTACTGGAGCAACACATCCATTTTAATCTGTCTTCCCACATCTCCTCTTGCTCCCTCTTTGACAACATACAATCTGGCTTCAGACCACACCATTCCACTGAAACTGCCCTGACTAAAGTCACCAATGATCTACTAACCTCCAAATGAAAGCGACCTCCTCCTTCTCCCGGACCTGGCATCTGCCTTTGACAAAGTGGGCCATTCCCTCTTTCTACAGACTTACTGATCTGTTAACATTACAGACTTGGCCCTTTGTTAGAGCTCCTCATGCCTAACTAAAAGGACATTCAGTGTCTCTTACTAACACACTAACCCCTCATCTCGCCCCCTATGTGTCGGTGTCCACCAAGGTTCAGTTGTATGACCCTAAACAGCAATAGCACAAAAAGAGGACTTAAAAATCCTCCAAAAGTTCAAAAATACATAAAAAATGCAGAGACGCTTACCTGCCCAGGCCTCCAAACAAATGCAATCAGGGTGCAGTGGACCCATATAGGTGCAAGAATACTGATGAGACAACTGCTCACAGCCTACCAAGCAATGGAGGGGAAGGTTGCCTAGTATGTTAATGCACCTGTGTTGCCTCCATCTTAACTATATGGGTCCACTGCACCCTGATTTTGTGCATTTTTTGGAGGCCTGGGCAGGTAAGCATCTCTGTCTTTTTGCTGTATTTTTGAATTTTTGGAGGATTTTTGTTCTATTGCTCTTTAGTGTTAGGACTCGCAAGTGTGGGGATCCTTGGAGTGGGTTGCAAGCTTGCGTATTTTGGCCAAAATATTAACTAATACCTCACATATTCTTTATGTGCTTTTGCACTTTATTTTTCAGGGTGCATTTGGGCCTATTCGGTCTTGTAAACTGTGGCGTCTGCTCACATGGGATGCATTTGGATAGCACTATGCTGCCCACCTGATCTAATAGTATGGGCGTAATTAATAGGCTGTTAACCTGGATGATGTGCATTACCATTGTCTGAACAGCGCCACATACAAGTCTTCATTGTGCATTAACATGCCAAGCAACCGCCCCCTCCATGTATTGGTAGTCTTTGAGCGGTTGTCTCATTGGTATTCTTGCACCTGTGTTGCCTCCATCTTAACTATATGGGTCACTGCACCCTGATAGTGCATTTGTTTGGCGGCCTAGGCAGGTAAGCATGTCTTCCTTTTTGCTGTATTTGTGATTTTTTTAGTTGTAGGACTGGCCACTATGCTTAGGGTGCGTGCTTCCTTTCGCTTAAAGGGACCTCACATTTCAAACTAAGATATTCCCAGCCAATAGCTGGGCAACATCTTCTATTTAAGGCTACTCATCCAATATGGAGGTGCCTTAGCTACGTTGTTATTTTGCCTTGCATGCTTGCTAGTTGTCAGGTTCCCCAGATCCCCCTATCTGCTAGTCTACCCTCTATCCATCTGCTCGTACCTTTCTGTGTCCAGCTGCTGGTACCTCTCTGTACTCTTTTTTCCAACAGCAGGTCCAGATCGCACCTGCCAGTGCCCATCTGCCTAACGCCGAGTCCAGCCCACACCTGTTAGTTTTTTCTGTTCCTCAGCTGTTCCTATGTGCACTTGTGGTTCCAGTGTCTCTACAGTGCCTTGTCTGTGTTTTTCATCCCTACTTCAGGCCGTAGCAGCCTACCCATGTAGGGTTTCATCTTTAACCTTCTGTACATCAGCCCTGGAGTAGCACCTGGTGCCATCTCCTTGTCGCTCCTTGTTCGCTGCTTTCATATGCTACCACTTATCAGAGTTGGCATTTGGTAGGCCACTTAATTATATGCCTCCTAGCTTTCTGAGGGACACAACACAGTGGTTCCACCACCTTGTCCGTTACAGTCTAGGTTGGTTGGACTTAAAGAACTGTCTGTCCCCTCTATGCTTGTTTTACTCTATTGCAATTGGTGACACTTTGTTGATGTCTGCCACTATTTTTTTAAATGTGTAGACTCCTGGTTGAGTCTCCTACATTTATGTTGCCTGTAGCAGTGGGCCTCAGAGACCTTCATGCCTCTACTCCCTTTGAGTCAACTACCTGTGTTACTATCCTTAGATTTTTCTGACAATAGTAGTCTAGAAAACTGATATTTGTGCCATATGAGTGTGGCTGAGCATGAAAGCAGGTTGAGCTGTTGCATGTGGTATCAGGGCACAGCAGGCCTACACTGATTCCTCACCTACTCAAAGCTGTAAATGCTAGCCCAGACCTCAATACCTCATGACTGGTTGACTGCTTCAGCGCTATGCTGCAATTTGTCCTGTGGATGCATTGAGGCCACTTTCCTGGTGTCTGTCCCTCATTTGATGTGTTTTGACAGCTTTTGGGCCCATTTTAAAGTGTTGTGCGTGCGTTTGTTCTTGCCTCCCACTGACGAATGGCGTTTGGTCATGTTCTGCGAATATTTGACGAATAAATCGACGAATATTGCAAATTCGACAACTGTAATCTGAAACGAACACTGAAATATTCGCTCATCTCTATTCATGAAGTGATGACTGATTTAGTCAACAAGTTAAGAGGCTGTATACGTGTTAAAAGTGTTTGAAAGTTTCCTTGTATGATACTCAGACAGATTATTGAACCAGAGATTTATTCTTATTCCCATACTTGGAGCTAGTAAGAATTATTTCCCTTTAATATAAAGCATTGGCAGCTCCGCCAAACAAGGTTTTACTCTATTAATGCTATTGGATTTTTCTTTAGACTTGATTCTTCCATCCGATCAGCTGTGTATCATCATTTTCATGATTTCATTATAAGGTGAATATAAACGTTTCATGCTTTATTATGAATTATTGAATTTCCATATTGCAAAATATGACCAGCTGAATTAAAAACATAAAAGTAATATATATTTTTTCTGTGCTATTTCTGTAGGTATCCATCCATCACAGCCCAAAAATTTGATTAAACTGAACATTTGCTGTTACATCATATGGATTATGAAAGTTATATGAAAAATCAATCCAGATCGGTAACTGTAATATTTCTTTCTGGATTTCAGGAATTTCATAATTTTAGAATGTTTCTGTTTCTTATTTTTCTGGTGATTTACTTTGTGACTGTAGGTGGAAACCTCCTGATCATTCTGGTGGTGTCCTCCAGCCGATCGCTCCACTCTCCCATGTACTTCTTCCTCACACAACTCTCCTTCTCCGATATTCTACTCTCCTCCACCATCGCACCCAACATGCTGCACATTGTGTTGTATGAGGGACGTTTTGTGTCTCTTATTGGATGTTTAACACAATTTTACTTTTATTCAGCCTCTGGGATGTTAGAAACTCTCATCTTGACTGTGATGTCCTTTGACCGCTATCAGGCCATCTGTCACCCTCTACATTACACCTCAGTCATGGACCTCACGTTTTGTCTAAAGGCTGTTTTGCTGTCTTGGTTGGTAATTTTGGTAGTAATCTTGACTCTTTCAGTAACCATTAGTTATTTGTGGTTCTGTGGGCCAAACATCATTGACCATTTCTTCTGTGATAGAGACCCGATTCTTGAACTTTCCTGCTCAGATACTTCATTAGTGACGGCAGAAAGCATGTTATTTATGATACCACTAGCAATCTGTCCATTTACTGTGATTATTGTCTCTTATATCTACATTATCTTCACTATACTGAAGATCCCATCTACAAGGGGGAGGCAGAAGACCTTCTCCACCTGCAGCTCTCACCTGGCGGTTGTTTCTATATTCTATGGATCAACAATTATTATCTACTTGTTTCCGAATTCAGTTAATGCAAATAAGATCCTCTCCCTGTTATACACGCTAGCTACACCACTTTTCAATCCTGTAATATACAGTCTTACTAATAGAGAAATCACTCAGGCTTTTAGAAACCTCCTGAGTAAAATGTCTACCACATTTCGGTTAGGTTGGCAGCATCAGAAAATGACCGTAAAGTAAAAAATAAATCTAGATACTAAACAGTTTGGATTTAGTGACAGGATAGATTTTTAGTTCTTTTGCTTCTGTGTTTTTATATCCTTTGCTATCTCATTGTTGCTACGGGAATTTGACACTGGCTATGTTATTGATAGAGATGGGTGAACCATAACAGTTAAAGTGAACATGTCACCAGATTTGGCCGATAAGAGATGCGGCCATCAAGTTTCAGGGCTTATATACAGCATTCTTAAATGCTGTATATCTGCTTCCAACCCGACCTGTAAGAGAAGAAAAATAGCTTTTATTATACTCATCTGCGGGGCGGTCCGGTCTGAGGGGTGTCGCTGGTATTGGTCAGGTGCCTCCCATATTCTTACGATCCCCATCCTCCTGCTTGCTTTGTGTGGATGACGTGTCCCTTGTCATCCACACAGTCTCCTCAGCACAGCACTCCTGTGCAGGCGTACTTTCTGCACTGTAGAGGGCAGAGCAAAGTACTGCAGTGCGCATGCTTCAGGGCTCTTTGACCTTTCCCGATACCTTTACACTACAGAACTTTGCTCTACCCACAACAGGTAAGAGAAGTAGACCTGCGTAGGAGCATGGTGCAGGAAGGAGGCATCGAAAGAAGAAGGAAGGGGCCAGACCAAGACCAGTGACGCCCATCAGATCGGACTGCCTCGCAGGTGATTATAATAAAAGTTATTTTTCTTCTCTTACAGGTCAGTTTGGGGGCAGATTTGCAGCATTATAGAATGCTGTATATAAGCCCTGAAAGGTGATGGCCATATCTCTTATCTGTCAAACCTGGTGACAGGTTCCCCTTTAAGGTCGGGGTTGATGTAGAACACTTAGTGGTCATACATGGACCCCAAATACAGACTTCTCCCGGAAGTCTGTGTTACTGTTAGGGTTTAGGCACCCCAACCATTGGATGTTTCCCACACTGTCATCTGTGTGACAGCGCAAGAAGCATTGGTCTCTCTGATCAACGGTAAGTTAGGTATGCCAAAGAGCTGCTTTTTCTATGCTATTAGATGTCAGCGTTAGCCAGCAACTGTGACGGGCAGTAAAAGGTTACCTCCAGTCATAGGAATCAAATAATGAGATAGTACTACTCACATCAGTGTACAATGTTATTGCTGATAACAGTGAGAGCAGGCACCGCTGATGGGCGTTTTCATCAGCCAACGTAAGTGCTATAAGTAATTAAATAAAAAAAAATATGGGGTCTTTTCTATTTTTGATAACCAGCTCAGTCAAAACCGACAGCTGCGGAATGCAATCCTCAGCTGTCAGCTTTATCATGGCTGGTTATCTAGAATAGAGGGGTCCCATGCCACTTTTAAAATATAATTGAAATAAATAATTTAAAAAACAGCATGGGGTAAGCCCACTTTGACAACCAGCAAAGCTAAACCAGACAACTCAGGGAGGTTATTCTCAGACTTGTAATGGGCAATTCATATTTTCCACTCAGCCAAAATATCGGTTCGTAGCCACCCTACAAAGGAAGTATTTATTAGATTTTCCAATTCTTGCACATTGCCTGGCTCTTCCAACTTGCCCTGGTGCGGTGGCAAGTGGGGTTATATTTGTGGGGTTGATGTCAGCTCTTTTATGGCTGCTAAAATCAAGCCCATAGGTTATGCACACCATTAATGTCTAATCTATTGAAACCCATATAATTACGCTCCTGGAGTGTCTATCGCTGGGCTCCCATGAGAAAGGTCACCAGATTTCAAATCTGATGAACACTGGTGACCTCACATATGGCACTGCTCTTTGTTTTTCCAATAAATATTATGAAAATTTATAATAACCGGGAGAGGGTAGGGGGAAAGGGGAATAATGCATTGTCATTCAATCAATCCATAAAATACATTGAACAGATAGATATTTGTCAGATCAAAAACATAGTCAAAATATATTACACAGATATAAACTAGAAGTGCAATCCAATGCCCTTATGGAAATAGTTCTATCCAACGGTTCCATTTACAAGCAAATTTGTTAAAGCAGTTATTTGAAATAGCAATTTTATTTTCATAAGATTTATGTAAAGAAGTTTTATTAATTAAATCTTGTAATGAGGGAATAATAGGGGACTTCCAAAAAAGAGCAATATTATTTTTGGTAACTAAAAAAAAGTGAAGAATAATTTGTCTTAATGATGGATTGAAGTGATCAATGCCCACAGAGAGTAAGGTCAACTGAGGGGTTAAAATAAAACAATTAATTTTTAAAATTTGACCAACCAAGGACTCAACCTCTATCCATAATGGTCTAATCTTTGGACTTGACCTGTAACCAATCTGTCCACATTCTCTCCAACAATTTGGGGATTTGTCTGAGTTGATCTTGGCTAATCTCGAGGGAGTATAGTACCATAGTGATAATCTCTCTATATAAAATTGAATGTGTGTGTGTATCATCAACCAATCATGAAGCATCTTTCATTTCACCAGAGCTGTTTAAAAGAAGCTGAGCTGTGATTGGCTGCTATGACCAACAGTTTTCTCACTGCATGACAACACCTCAGCAGACACTGACCGGGTGGGAGAAATCTAGCATCCCTGGGAACATAAGCTCCAGCCATCGTCTGCCCCCCAGGCCTCTATTAAAGGGATCATTGGTATGGAAGTCAAGGCAAATCCATTCAGTGCTTTGGTTTTAATCCCAGGCCTCTCGTAAAGGTATCCCCGGCACAGAAGTGAGGGCAAATCCACTCTGCATTTTGGTACTGACCCCAGGCCTCTCTTAAAGGGATATCCAGTATGTAAGTTAGGGCAAATCCCTCAGCGCTCTGATTCTGACCACAGGCCTCTCTTAAAGGCTTCATTAGTATGGAAGCCAGGGAAAATCTATCCAGCGCTTTGGTACTGACCCCAGGCCTCTCTTAAAGGGATCCCAGGTATGGAAATGAGGGAAATTCCACTCAGCGTTCTGGTTCTGACCCCAGTCTCTCTCAAATGGATCCCCGGTATGGAAGTCAGGGCAATTGCCTACAAATGCTCTGGTACTGACCCCAGGCCTCTATTAAAGGGATCATTGGTATGGAAGTCAGGGCAAATCCATCCAGCACTTTGGTTTTGACCCCAGACATCTCTTAAAGGGATCCTCCGTATGGAAGTTAGGACCGTTCCACTCAGCGCTGTGGTTCTGACCCCTTGGCCTCTTAAAGGGATCATTGGTATGGAAGTTAGGGCAATTACACTCAGCGCTCTGGTTCTGACCCCAGGCCCCTCTTAAAGGGATCCCCGGTATGGAAGTGATGGCATATCCACTCTCCGCTCTGATTCTGACCCCAGGCCTCTCTTAAAGGCATCTCCGGTATGGAAATTAGGGCCATTCCACTGAGCGCTCTGGTTCTGACCCCAGGCTGACGGGATGATGTGGAATATTAGGGGTAGTAGTCCGGTGGCTCTGGCTGATGGGATGATGTGCAAATAAAGTTTGAGACTCTTAAATGAGGCTCCACGGACTTTATTTGCATATTCATATTTGCCAGGGAGCAATGCACCTAGGATTTCACTGATTGAGTGCCTTTGCCGGCTGCCGCAGTGTTTTCTTTGACTGGTGTCCCTGAGGTCAGTGATTGTTTCGTGATGTTTCGTGATGTTGGTCTACTAGACATTGCTCCCACCTAGCCAGAATCCTACTCCACACTGATGAGGGGCAACATCCCGAAACAGCTGTCTGTGGGTGGATACCTGGCCTTGGTATTTCCCTTGTCATATCTGTAAACTCGTAAAGAGCTGGATATTGACTTAAAGGGCCACTTAATATGGTGGTAATGGTGGTTTCCGAAAGGAGCCACTCCTTGGCTGGGTCCTTCCCTGGAGGAAGATCTGGCTAGTCCAGTGTTTGAGACTCTTAAATGAGGCTCCATGGACTTTATTTGCATATTCGTATTTTCCAGGGAGCAATGCACCTAGGATTTCACTGATTGAGCGCCTTTGCCGGCTGCCGCAGTGTTTTCTTGTTTCGTGATGATGGGATGATGTGGGATATTAGCGGGAGCAGTCTGGTGGCTCTTGCTGATGGGGTAATGTGGGATATTAGGGGTAGTAGTCCGGCGGCTATGACCGGATAATGTGGGATATTAGTGGAAGTTGTCCAGTGGCTATGGCTGACGGGATGATGTGGGATTTTAGGGGTAGTAGTCCAGTGGCTTTGAAGGGATGATTAGTAGTCTGGTGGCTCTGGCTGACGGGACGATGTGGGATATTAGGGGTAGTTGTCAGGTAGCTCAGGCTGACGGGATTGTGTGGCATATTATAGTGAATGTGGCTATGCGGATTGGGCTGGGCTATACACTCAGGTTTATATATATATATATAGATAGATACATTCATTATAATTTGTTATAACTAACCATAGTTAGTTACTATGCCCGGGCAGTGCCAGGCTCTTCAGCTAGTAGTTTATAAAATGACTCTTGGAGAGTCATTGAAATAGTAGAAGAGTACGTTGTTATAATCGCCTTTTCCCAATCGTCTATCTCTACTGAAAGTTGGAGGTCCTCTTCCCATTTAATCATGTAAGGTGATTTACAAAAGGTTTGATCCAAGTTAAACCATTTATAAGGGTACTAAATGCTCCAAAAAATATTATGACCTACATTTTTTAACATAAGGACAGAAGGTTCAGAGAGATATGGTTTGGTCTGCAGAAAAAGCTCTATTTACTTCTTCAAGATTAGAAATTGTAAAAAGGCAGAAGAGGGAATCCCAAATGTGGCCTTGATTTGTGTAAATGGGTAGAAAAATTTACCATCGTAAATGTCTTGAATTTTGGTAACACCACAACTAGCCCAGAGTGGATCTAGATTAAACTCTGCAATAACCCCAACCAAAGAAAGAGGGAGTACTTTAATAATTTCTGATTTAGGAATTTGCCTTCTAAGTCTGAATAATTTCATCCAAACTTTCGAAATCGTTGAGAAAATAGGATGATTAAAAGGGAAAGTCCCTTTTTTGATAAGCAGATTGAAAATAATTTTGTTTAGTGGGGTATCTTTATTGAAAAATAATTGCAAGTCAATCCAAGATGGTTTATATAGGCTAGGCCACCACCAAATAGACTGCTTTATGAGATTAGCATAATAATATGCTGTAATGTTGGGCAGACCCATTCCACCATGTGGTTTGTTTTAAATAATTGATTAGTAGCAATCCTAGCCCTTTTATTACCCCACACAAAAATTTAATATGAGATTGTAGGCTGGTTAAAGATGAGGTCGAAACAGATAATGGGAGAGATTGAAAAACATATACTATTTTGGGCAAATTAATGGATTTGACAATTAAATTTTTCCCCCACCACGAAAGTCTTGTATCACTGTAAAAATTAAAATCCTTAATAATAGAATCAAGAAGATCATTGAGATTAGTAGGGATCAAAGAGTCAATAGCCCTAGAAAACTTTAAACCTAGATATACAAAGTATTTTTCTGCCGAGCTCCATGGGGATATGTTTTCAACTTCTTGAATTTGAGAAGAGTTTAAATTAAACAAATTTTAGATTTGGTGACATTTATTTTAAAATATGAGATAAAAGAGAATTCATTGAGTACATTTTGAATTTTATTGATGGATTTAGATGGTTCTGTCAGGGTTAATAAAATATCATCAGCATATAAACTAATTTTATAGTCTCTGGAGTTAGTGCTAATTCCTTTAATATTTTGGTCATCCCTAATTAATTGAGGAAGGGGCTCTACTGCTAAAGAAAATAATAAAGGAGAAAGTGGGCATCCCTGTCTCGTTCCATTAGTAATTTTAAAAGGGGTAGAAAGATGATTATTAGCATAAATTCTTGCTTGTGGATTGGAATATGGCTTCCCCCATACTCTGGAACTCTCTGCCGCCACACATCAGACTCTCATCATCAATGGAAACCTTCAAGAAGAACCTGAAGACCCACCTGTTCCGACAAGCCTACAGCCTGCAATGATCCTCGGTCTACTGAACCACCGCACGACCTGCTCTACCCTGTCCTACTGTATCCTCATCCATCCCTGTAGACTGTGAGCCCTCGCCGGCAGGGTCCTCTCTCCTTCTGTACTTGTGTGTCCCTTGTCTTACATATGTTTATTATACACGTCCCTCAATGAAGAAAACGTGAAAAAAGTTGAAGAAGTTGTGTTGGCAGATCGAAGAGTGACTATCAGGCATGTAGCTGAGGTCACAGGGATCTCATATGGCAGTATTCAAAAAATCCTTGCAAAAGAATTGCATATGAGAAAGGTCTCCGCGCGTTGGGTGCCAAAAATGTTAACCGACGAGCAAAAGAAGAAACGAGTTGACATTTCAATAGCAAATCTCGAAAAGTTCCAAGCAGACAAGGAGAATTTTTTGTCACTTTTTTGACCATGGATGAGACCTGGATCCACCACTTTGATCCCGAAACTAAACAACAATCGATGACATGGAAACAAGCCGACGAACCGACGCCGAAGAAATTCAAAGTATCAAGCTCAGCAGGGAAGTTTATGGCGTCCGTTTTTTGGGACGCTGAAGGAATTATTATGGTGGACTATTTGGAGAAGGGAGCCACTATTACGGGCTCCTACTACGCAGAACAAATAAGAAGATTGCGGGAGGCTATCAAGGAGAAAAGGCGCGGCAAACTGCCGGCTGGAGTGCTGTTTCACCAAGATAACGCACCGGCTCACAAAGCTCCAGTTGCCATGGCTACCATTCAAGAAGCACGCTTTGAACTGATGGAACACCCCCCTATTCGCCAGATCTAGCCCCCAGTGACTTCTTTCTCTTTCCTCATCTCAAGGAACTCCTCCGGGGCAAGAAATTTGACGACAATAGCGACGTGATAACCGCTGTTGGGGAGTTTTTTGAGGGTCAAAATCAAGAATTTTTTTTCGAAGTGAATTCTAAGTTTAGAAAAGAGATGGACTAAATGTATAGACTTGTTAGGAGACTATGTAGAAAAATATTTTTTTTTTTTACTATATTCATTGTGTTTATTATTGATTATCATTACTTTTGGATCGCCCCTCGTACTTGTCTATATTTCCCCTTTTCACATGTAAAGCGCCATGAAATAAATGGCGCTATACAAATGTATAATTATAATAATAATAAAGGGCCATCATTTTTGTAATACAGGGGATATTAAAACCAAATTTTTGTAGCGTACAATTTAAATAATTCCAATTCAAGCGATCAAATGCCTTTTCAGTATCTAAGGAAATTACAGCAGAACAAAGTTTTTTGGAATTTATGAATTTAATTATGTTTATTAATCGTCCGGTACCTTCAACAGACTGTCTGTGCTTTATAAAACCAATTTGATCGTTTGAAATAAAACTGGGCAGAATACAATTTAGTCTATTAGAAATGATCTCAGAATAAATTTTTAAATCCGTATTAATGAAGGAAACGGGCCTATAATTTATTATTTGGTCTGGGCTTAAGTTTGGTTTAGGAATAAGAATTATATTAGCTTGAAGATTTTCTTTCGGGAATGCACCTGTAGATGAAGCAGCATTAAAAATCTGCGGTAAATGGGGTACCAGAATTTTGCTGAAAGATTTGTAATAGTTATTACTATATCCATCAGGACCAGGCGCTTTATGGGAGGGAAGTTTTTTTATAATATTACATGTTTCTTCGTCATTAAAAGGAGAGGATAGAAACTCCAAATCATCCATAGTAATCTTCGGAAGATTAATGGAGGATAAGAAATCTTTCATCGTTTTCTCATTGGGAGGGATTCTCATTTAAATTATATAATTCTTTCTAGAACTCTGCAAATGAATTAACCATTTTTTGTGGGTGTAGAAGTGTAATTCCTTTGGGGTAGTAATCTTATCAGTCCTGTTTCGAATTCTTTGCCTTTTGGTTCCATTGAACATAAATTTAGATGGCTCGTTTGAAGACATGTAATATTTAAATTTGGAGTCGTAAAAAGAGAATAAAGTGGCTCTCAATCCATTTATTAATTTTAATAAATCAGATTTTATTTTGGGACAAGGGGAAGAAGTATTAGTCAGAGACGATTCCTTATCTTTAATCATGGACCGTAATTCTTTGATTTTTTTATTTTAGATGAGATTTGTATTAAGGTTCCTCGAACCACCGCTTTATGAGCATTCCATTTTAAAAAGGGCTTCATAGAATCAAAAGGGATTTCTCTAAAATAATTAGTTAGGGCCAGGGAAATTTCTTTCTGATATATGGAATTTTGAAATATTGAGGAATTACACTTCCATAAAAATTGATTGTTAATTGTATGGCCTTCTTCAAGTTCAGCAAGCAATGGGGCATGGTCAGAAATAGTATTACTACCTATAGAAATGGATTTGAATCTAGGGAGGAAACATATATCTGTCAGGATAAGATCTGTCCTTGAAGCAGATAAATGAGTGTCACAGAAATAGGAATATTCCTTCGATGTCTGCTCTCTTTGTGAGAACTAGCTTCATCCTGCAATTGTCCTTGTATGTCGGTGAAGATTTGCCAATGCAAGTCAATGGGAGCGAGAGAAAAAAATGCATAGTGCACATACCATATGTGTGCAATCCGATTTTTAAGCACCCATCTCCTGTAAAAATTGACATTTTATCAGCCGAGTACAGCAAAATCACAGTGTGTCAAGTCAGAACAGAATAGAAAGAAGGGATAGATAGCTAGAAAGATGTCATTCACATTAATGATTAGTGCCGTGAGTGTGTAGCTTATGGAACATGTATTTAATTAACGAATCAATAAACTAAAACAAATGGTGTGGAATCCTCTGAAATTGTATTAACTAGCGGAGGGAAAGCGGACAGCTGGGGGCAGATGTACAAAGCCTGGGAAGGGGCTCATACAGGCTATTAATATCATCACACAGCTGTATACCTAGCCTTAAATGGTTAGTAAATTGGGAGATCCCCCAAAAAATGACATTGGGCCCCCTATAATTAATAACCAGGAAAGGTTAGGCCGACACCGGTGAGCTGACAGTAATAGGTTAGGAAAGGTTCATGGATATTGGCCTCCACCCACACTTTCAGCTGCTCCAGAATGGCACATCCATAAGTAGCCTCACTCTTCCCACTTGCACTGGTGCATTGGCAAGTGGGGTAAAGTTTTGGGATTGATGTCAGCTTTGTATTGACAGCTGACATCAAGCCAAGGGGTTAGCAATGGAGAAGCATTTTTAAGATGCCACCATATAAACCCCGTAGTCATATCTATATATATAAAAATGAGTGTATGTATGTGATTGTATGTGTGTGTGTATTGGACATGCCCACTCCTCTTAGCAACCAATCACTACGCATCTTTCATTTCACCAGAGCTGTTTAAAAGAAGCTGAGCTGTGATTGGTTGCTATGAGCAACAGTTTTCTTTGTAGACAGTTGTGGTAACTGAGGCCTATTATTCTTATCATTTCTATGGTGTTATCGTCCTTCTGTACAGCTGGAAATAACGCAATTTATTACCGTACCGACACAGACCACCCTCTGACACAGACCACAGGGGGAGCCCAGTATCACACATAATGGAATTAGTTACACGACTCAGCAGACGGTATCACACAGGATAGGATTAGATACACGGCTCAGCAGTCAGTATCACACAGGACAGGATTAGATTCATGGCTCAGCAATCAGTATCACACAGGATAGGATTAGATACATGGCTCAGCAGTCAGTATCACACAGGATAGGATTAGATACACGGCTCAGCAGTCAGTATCACACAAGATAGGATTAGATACACAGCTCAGCAGTCAGTATCACACAGGAGATGTTTAGGTACATGGCTCAGCTGTCAGTATCACACAGGATAGGATTAGATACACGGCTCAGCAGTCAGTATCACACAGGATAGGATTAGATACACGGCTCAGCAGTCAGTATCACACAGGATAGGATTAGATACACAGCTCAGCAGACAGTATCACACAGGAGAGGATTAGATACACGACTCAGCAGTCAGTATCACACAGGATAGGATTAGATACATGGCTCAGCAGACAGTATCAGACAGGATAGGATTGGATACACAGCTCAGCAGTCAGTATCACACAGGATAGGATTAAATACACGGCTCAACAGTCAGTATCACACAGGAGAGGATTAAATACATGGCTCAGCAGTCAGTATTACACAGGATAGGATTAAATACACGGCTCAGCAGTCAGTATCACACAGGATAGGATTAGATACACTGCTCAGCAGTCAGTATCACACAGGAGAGGATTAGATACACGGCTCAGCAGTCAGTATCACACAGGAGAGGATTAGATACACGGATCAGCAGTCAGTATCACACAGGAGAGGATTAGATACACAGCTCAGCAGCCAGTATCACACAGGAGAGGATTAGATACACGGCTCAGCAGTCAGTATCACACAGGATAGGATTAGATATTCTCCCTGGGCTCCCACAACCTCTTCTCAGGACCAAAGCCCTTGTAATCCGTGAGAAAAAAAAAATTCCTTACCTTTTTGCGGCCAGAATATTTCTACCTTAACCCCTTAGCGACCGCTGAAACGACTTTTAACAGTGACAATTAAGGGTACTTATGCCTCAGTGTATAACGCCCCCAGAGTCAGAATTTCTCTGGGGTCTCGGTTAAAGTAATTTACATAATTCACTAAATAATCCCGATCTGCAAAGGCCCCAGAGAACATGTGATCACACATAAGAAGAGAGAGAAATGGGGTCCCCCTATCAACCTTCCAGTACCTCTGATGTCCCTGCAACCCCCCGTGAAGTCCCCCAGGCCGCCGGCATCTTGCATTTCACCTGCAGAGATCTGCCGGCCGGCACCCAGCAATAATAGGAAATTTTTCCTACTGGTTCTTTGTGATCACTGTGATAGACCCTATCACAGTGATGAAAATAAAAAAATAATAAATCAAACCCCCCTTTATCACCCATGTTATGAATGGGTCACCGAGGCGAAAAAAGCACAACAAGCTAAGTCACAGAAAACCAGAGAGGTTGGTAACTATGCAGATTGCAGAACCCTGATCTTACAACACAACTAGCAGTAGCTGTGGAGCTTACCTACAATGTTCCTAGACGCCTCGTCATGACCGAACTAGTAAGGGACAAAAAGCCAATTGGCAAAATACTGATAAATAAGAGTGGAAATTCAGCACAGCCCCCAGCAGGGGCAGGCAGAACACACCAAAAACTGAATAGATCAACAAAATCAAGTGTGAACATTAGCAGAAAAACTTGACTGGAACAGAGCTGAAAACCAAGAGCTGACAAGCCAGAAGGAATCACCAGCAACTGAATAGGGCGTCGGCTGTCTTAAATCCAATCTGAGACTCCTGAGATCCAATTGTCATCCTCATTCTCAGATAGCAGATTTCCACCGATTAAATCAGCCTCTCTACCTACTGTTACCACCAGAGGGAGTCTGGAAGGAGAACTCACAACTGGTGAACCAGAGAATGAACTCACAACAGTACCCCCCTTCAGGAGGGGTCACTGAACCCTTATCCACGCCACCAGGCCGATCAGGATGGGCCCGGTGAAAGGCACGAACCAATCTATTGGCATGAATATCGGAGGCAGAGACCCAAGAATTATCCTCCTGACCTTAACCCTTCCATTTGACCAAATACTGGAGTCTCTGTCTAACCAAACGAGAATCCAATATTTTCTCTACCTCATATTCCACATTGCCTTCAACCAACACAGGGTCAGGAGGTGCTGCCATATTAACCACTGGCTCAACAAACCTCTTCAAAGAAGTAGGCTGAACCCAATCATAAATGTCCTGTACCTTAGCCGGGTCCATTTCAATAGTTGATGGAGATAAGATAAATCCCAAAAATGAAATCCTCTGTACACCAAAGAGGCATTTTGATCCCTTAACAAACAGGGAATTCTCCCTCAAAATCCGGAACACAGTCTGGACGTGTTCCACATGAGAATCCCAATCACTGGAAAAGATCAAAATATCACCCAGATAGATGATCAAAAACTTATCCCCAAGGTCACGGAAAATATCATTCATAAAGTACTGGAAGACAGAAGGGGCATTAGTGAGCCCAAAAGGCATCACCAGGTACTCAAAATGTCCCTCCAGAGTATTAAACGCCGTCTTCCATTCATCCCCGTGCTTGATGCGAATAAGATTATATGCCCCCCTGAGGTCAAGCTTAGTAAACCAGCAGGCACTCTTAACTCTGGAGAATAAATCAGACATCAGAGGTAACGGGTACTGATATTTAACCGTCATCTTGTTAAGGGAACGATAATCAATACACGGTCTTAATGAACCATCTTTCTTGACCACAAAAAAAAACCAGCACCTAAAGGTGACGAGGATGGTCTAATATGACCCTTCTCCAATGACTCCTTAATATAGGATTGCATAGCATCATGTTCGGGTAATGATAAGTTGAAAAACCGACCCTTGGGAAATTTACAATTTTCTTGGTGGTCTGGGGCAACTCTCATTGTCACCTGGGTCCAAAACTGAGGTTTATTCTCCGCCAAAGGAGTAGCATCAATACCCCTCAAAGGAATAGGCGTCTGCAGAGGCATCATGGAAAAACCACAACGTTTAGCAAAGTCCAAATACATCAGATTCAACGCTGCTCCTGAATCCACAAAAGCATTTGTGGAAAACGTGGCTAAGGAGCAGATCAGAGTAATTGCCAAAAGAAACTTAGGTTGAATATTGCCCACAGCAAATGTGTGTGCAAAACATTTCTCTCGTTTAGGGCAGACAGAAATAGTATGAGAGGCATCTCCACAGAAAAAACACAGCTTATTACGCCTTCTAAACTCCTGACGTTACGCCCTAGACAAAACCCCATCACATTGCATAGGTTCAGATGTTTGTTCAAAAGGTGGCAGCGCCTCCCATGTAGTTTTATGTTCACGTAAACGCCGATCAACTTGAATGGCTAATGACATAGAATCATCAGAATCATCCAGACCAGAGGAAACAGGAAATTCCACCATAACATCTTTTATGGTCTCTGATAAACCCTTCCAGAAGAGAGCTGCCAATGCACTATCATTCCATGTAGTAAGGACCGCCCACTCTCGGAATTTTTGATAGTATAACTCTGCAGGATCCTGACCCTGGTCTAATGCCAACAGGGTTCTCTAAGCTTGATCAACAGCATTAGGTTCATCATACAACAACCCCAAGGCTTGAAAAAATGCATCCACATTAGTCAGAATAGGATTTTCAGGTGTCAGAGAAAAAGCCCAATCCTGGGGATCGCCGCGCAGCAAGGAGATGACAATTTTAACCTGCTGCACAGAGCTCCCCGATGAGTTAGGCTTCAAGGCTTGAAATAATTTACAATTATTCTTAAAATTCAGAAATTTAGGCCGATCCCCAGAAAACACATCAGGAGTAGGGATCTTAGGTTCAGCAGCATGTGACTGAATGAGGTAGGTGGAAATTCCCTGCACTTCAGCAGCCAGCTGCTCCACACAATCAGACAATTGCTTAATCTCCATTAGGAAAAAGAAAAAAAATCCTCCTATGGCCCCAGAGAAAAAACAGGAAAAAATTTAAAAAAAAAAATTCTGACACTTTTTTTTTAACAACTCTTTCCTGCTTCTGAGTACCCTAGAGTCTGCGGAATGGTTGGTGATTCTGTTATGAATGGGTCACCGAGGAGAAAAAAGCAAAACAAGCTAAGTCAACAGAAAACCAGAGAGGTTGGTAACTATGCAGATTGCAGATCCCTGATCTTACAACACAACTAGCAGTAGCCGTGGAGCGTGCCTACAATGTTGATAGACGCCTCGTCACGATCGGTGGACTAAATAAGCCTAAAGCAAGAAAAGGGAAAAGTAACTGCCCCAGAGCAGACCCCAAAGGAATAGATAGCCCCCACACATGTATTGACGGTGAAACAAGATGAAGGCACAAACACAGGCAGGAAAATAGGCTGAGCAAATGATGGGGCCCAAACTAACTAGACAGGAAAGGAAAGGAAAGACACTGTCTGCAACCTGCAAAAAACCCTACAAAAATCATGTCCAACACTTCTGATAGCAAAATTAACCCTGAAGTCACTAGACTTCTCCCACTATATCAGCACTCTGAAATATTCTGAGACACAGCAAAAAGAGACCGAACTAGTAAGGGACAAAAAGCCAATTGGCAAAATACTGATAAATAAGAGTGGAAATTCAGCACAGCCCCCAGCAGGGGCTGGCTGACCACACCAAAAAACTGAATAGACCAACAAAATCAAGTGTGAACATTAGCAGAAAAACTTAGCTTTAGATGACTGGAACAGAGCTGAAAACCAAGAGCTGACAAGCCAGAAGGAATCACCAGCAACTGAATAGGGCGTCGGCTGTCTTAAATCCAAACTGAGACTCCTGAGATCCAATCGTCATCCTCATTCTCAGGTGGCAGATTTCCACCGATCAAATCAGCCTCTCTACCTCCTGTTACCACCAGAGGGGGTCTGGAAGGAGAACTCACAACTGGTGAACCAGAGAATGAACTCACAACACACCCACTTAGTTAGGTAAAAATAATAAACTTAAAACGTTTTATTTATTTCCGTTTTTCCATTACTGTTACATTTGGGCTAAAGTGAGTGTAAGGTTTCTGGATGTTCCATGGAGCCTGTTTTGCCCTCGTCCAAGATGGAGTCTGGTATTTCACCCTGTCCTTGAACTTCCTGTCTGTCCTGTTAAGTCCGGGTCGGGAAATATTCATTGCCTGAGTATTTTGTTGCTGGTAGCTTCTGAGCATCCTCCTGACTTACTTCTGGAGTTCCTACTGCTGCTCATTTACTCTGTGCTCTGCCTCATCACTTCCAGCTGCTTTCAATCGTGTAAGCTGCTTCCTGATCCAGGCTGTGCTTATCTATCTTCTAGACTTCAAAAGAGAGGAGCTACACATCCCTGGAACTGCTGTGGTCCGTAAGATTTTGTGACATTATTATTATCCGAGTATTTACTCCTGGACTGTCTGTGCAGGCTTCGGTGATGGTCTTTCGCGGGGTTTTTTCAGTCCTAAAAGAAGTACACTGGAAATCCTTCTCCTTGTTTTTCACCATCTGCATATTCCTGGACTTCCATGAAAATTCTGGCTTCACTGCATATTTCTTGACTACCATGTTTAAGTACAGGTCACACTCTTACCACACATAATTTCTGGACTTGCTTGTATTAGCGGTCAGGCTCCACTAGCATAGTTGCTGGACATTTCCGTTTTATGCTGCTTGCACGTCGCTGTATTTTCAATAATTTCTCTGTAGGTTTGTTATACTCTTTGCTTTGTTAATACTGTTTTTGTTTCAACTTTTGTCTCAGATTTGTTTTATCCCATGCAATCAGATTCCACAGTACCTTCATAGTCATTACAGTGAGTTGGGCTAAAGCTAGGCTTAGGGTTGGACTATAGTTAGAGTTTGGCTAGATTTAGGGTTGGGTTAGGGTTAGGGTTGGTCTGAAATTAGGGTAGGGCTAGGGTTATGGATGGGATTACGATTAGGTTTGGGATTAGGGTTAGGGGTGTGGTAGGATTAGGTTTGTGGTTAGGGTTATGGTTGGGATTAGTGTTAGGGGTGTGTTGGGGTTAGGATTGTGGTTAGGGTTATGGTTAGGGTTGAAATTAGGGTTTGAGAGTTAGAATTGCAGGATTCCACTGTTTAGATACATCAGGGGGTCTCCAAATGCGACATGGCACCACCATTGATTGCAGCCAATTTTGCATTCAAAAAGTCAAATGTTGCTCCCTCCCTTCTGAGCCCTGCCATGCATATAACCATTGGCTTTTCCCCCGTATGGGATATCGGCGTACTCAGGAGAAATTGTGCAACAAATGTTGTGGTCCACTTTCTCATGATACATACCCTTGTGAAAATAAAAAAAATTGGATCTAAAGTAAATTTTTTGTGAAAAAAGCAAAAAACGTTTATTTTTTCCTTCCATATTGCTTTAGCTCTCGTGAAGCACCTGAAGGGTTAATAAACTTCTTGAATGTGGTTTTCCGCAACTTAAGCAGTAAAGTTTTTAGAATGGTGTCACTTTTGAGAATTTTCTGTTATATTTACCCTCCAAACTCACTTCAAATGTGAGGTGATCCCTAAAAAAATGGGTTTGTAAATGTTGCAAAACTGAGAAATGGCTGGTCAACTTTTAACCTTTATAGCATCCTAGCAAAAAAATTGTGCTTCCAAAATTGTGCTGATGTAAAGGTGACATGTGCCAAATGTCATTTTACTATTTTGTGTGACACCACTCTCTGATTTAAGAGTACAATAATTAAAATTTGAAAAATTGCAAAATTTTCAAAATTTTTGCCAAGTCTCAATTTTTCCATAAATAAACGCAAAGTATATCGAAGAAATTTTACCAATAAAATGAAGTACAATATGTCAAGAAAAAACATTCTCAGAATCAGTGGGATAGGTTGAAGTGTTCCAGAGCTATAACCTCATAAATTGACAGTGGTCAGAATTGTAAAAATTGGTTTGGTCATTAAGTACCAAATTGGCTCCGTCATTAAGGGGTTAAAAACATCTCTTGGCTGACTAGATCAGGAGTGTTACCTGTGTCCTCGAAGAAGCTGAATATGGCTTGAGGAGAGACATGTGGAATGAATTGAGGATCTGTAAAGGGGTCCGGAAATTGAGTTTGTAAGCTACAGCATTAATCCAATTATAACCTTGAACATGAGGACCCAACTTGTGTGAAGGTAGCTTGAGAGGGACAAACTTCAAAAAAAGGCAAACCTTATACCCAACACAAAACAGAGAAAAATCCAGACATCTCTTGTTCGCGTGTCTCTTCATCCATTCAGAAGATTTAATTAATGTAGACTTGGTATCCTACCAGATTCTAGAGAAGCCCTTTATGAGAGCTTAAGTGGTAAGAATGTCAGTTGTAATAGACACAGGGGACAAAATATTGGGGTGTTGACCATACACAACAAAAAACAGAGATTTAGCTAAGGATTACTCACATGGTTGTTACATGGCAATTCGGCCCAAGGCAGAAACGTGACCCAGTCAATGTGGTGGGAATTGACGAAATGCCTTAGGAAGTTAGTTACAATCTGAGTGACCCGCTTTACTTGGCCATTGGATTGTGGATAGTAGGCTGAAGAGAAGTCCAGGGTGACATTTAGTAGTTTGCAGGGAGCCATCTGGAAATGAGATGTAAACTGAATACCTCTATCAGAGACTATATGGAAAGGTAACCCATGGTGGCAGAAGGTATGATGGATGAGCTTCTCGACAAGCACAGGAGCAAACAAGAGACTGGACAGCAGAGTAAAATGGACCATTTTACATTGGGTATGGAAAGTATTCAGACTCCTTTAAATTTTTCACTCTTTGTTTCATTGCAGCCATTTTGTAAATTCAAAAAAGTTCTTTTTTTTCTCATTAATGTACATTCTGCACCCCATCTTGACTGAAAAAAACAGAAATGTAGGAATTTTGGCAAATTTATTAGAAAAGAAAAACTGAAATATCACATGGTCATAAGTATTCAGACCCTTTGTTCAGACCCTCATATGTAAGTCAGAAGCTGTCAATTTCCTAGTGATCCTCCTTGAGATGGTTCTACTCCTTCATTGGAGTCCAGCTGTGTTTAATTAAACTGATAGGACTTCATTTAGAAAGGCACACACCTGTCTATAGAAGACCTCACAGCTCACAGTGCTTGTCAGACCAAATAATAATAATATTTAGGTTTTATATAGCGCTAACATGTCCCACAGTGCTTTACAGACAATATTATCGCTTTCCCCGATGGGGCTCACAATCTAAATTCCATATCAGTATGTCTTTGGAGTGTGAGAGCAAACCGGAGTACCCAGAGGAAACCAAGCAAACATGGGTAGAACATACAAACTCCTTGCAGATGTTGTCCTTGGTGGGATTTAAACCCAGGACCCTAGCATTGCAATGCTAACCACTGAGGCACCGTGCTGCACTTATGAGAATCATGATGTCAAAGGAACTGGCCAAGGAACTCAGAGACAGAATCGTGGCAAGGCACAGATCTGACCAAGGTTACAAAAGAATTTCTGCAGTGCTCAAGGTTCCTAAGAGCACAGTGGCCTTCATAATCCTTAAATGGAAGAAGTTTGGGATCACCAGAAGTCTTCCTAGACCTGGCCGCCCAGCCAAACTGAGCAATCATGGGAGAAGAGCCTTGGTGAGAGAGGTAAAGAAGAACCCCAAGATCACTGTGGCTGAGCTCCACAGATGCAGTAGGGAGATGGGAGAAAGTTCCACAAAGTCAACTATCACTGCAGCCCTCCACCCGTCAGGCCTTTAAGGCAGAGTGGCCCTATGGAAGTCTCTCCTCAGTGCATGACTTTTGAATGCCCACATAGAGTTTGCTAACAAACACATGAAGGTCTCCCAGACTATGAGAAATAAGATTCTCTGGTCTGATGAGATGAAGTTAGAGCCTTTTGGCGATAATTCTAAGCGGTATGTGTGGAGAAAACCAGGCACTGCTCATCATCACCTGCCCAATACAATCCCAACAGTGAAACATGGTGGTGGCAGCATCAAGCTTTCAAGCTGTTTTTCAGCTGCAGGGACAGGATGACTGATTGCAATTGAAGGAAACATGAATATGGCCAAGTACAGAGAGTTCCTGAATGAAAACCTCTTCCAGAGTGCTCTGGGCTAGAGTTGAGCGACTTTGGTCAGATCGGGTTTCATGAAACAAAATTTTTTTCAGATGAAACTGGTCCAACTAGGGCAAAAAAAAGTTGGAGTTTCGTCTGAAACCCGACCCCAATGCAAGTCAATGGGAAATAAAAGTCAGCATTGAGTGGATGACATTCATCCACTCAATGCCGACTTTTAACCCCCATTGACTCGCATTGGGGTCGGGTTTCGGACGAAACTCCGACTTTTTTTTGCCCTAGTCGGACTAGTTCATCTGAAACAAATTTTGTTTCATGAAACCCGATCCGACCAAAGTCGCTCAACTCTACTCTGGACCTCAGACTTGGCAGAAGTTTCACCTTCCAACAAGACAATGACCCTAAGCACACAACTAAAATAGCAAAGGAGTGGCTTCAGAACAACTCTGTGACTATTCTTGACTGGCCCAGCCAGAGCCCTGACCTAAACCCAATTGAGCATCTCTAGAGAGACTTGAAAATGGGAGTTCACAATCATTCACCATCATCCTGACGGAAGCGGAGAGGATCTGCAAGGAAGAATGGCAGAGGATCCCCAAATCCTGGTGTGAAAAACTTGCCGCATCATTCCCAAGAAGACTCTTGGCTTTACTAGCTCAAAAGGTGCTTCTCCTCAATACTGAGCAAAGGATCTGAATAGTTATGGCTAGAGTTGAGCGACTTTGGTCGGATGGGGTTTCATGAAACAAAATTTGTTTCAGATAAAACTGGTCCGACTAGGGCAAAAAAAGTTGGAGTTTCGTCCAAAACCCAACCCCAATGCAAGTCACTGGGAAATAAAAGTCGGCATTGAGCGGATGACATTCATCCACTCAATGCCGACTTTTAACCCCTTAAGCCCCAAGGGTGGTTTGCACGTTCATGACCGGGCCAATTTTTACAATTCTGACCACTGTCCCTTTATGAGGTTATAACTCCGAAACGCTTCCATGGATCCCGGTGATTCTGACATTGTTTTCTCATGACATATTGTACTTCATGTTAGTGGTAGAATTTCACTCATATAACTTGAGTTTATTTGTGAAAAAATGGAAATTTGGTGAAAATTTTGAAAATTTTGCAATTTTCCAAATTCAAATTTTTATGCCCTTAAATCACAGAGATACGGCACACAAAAAACTTAATAAATAACATTTCCCACATGTTTACTTTACATCAGCACAATTTTGGAACCAAAATTTTTTTTTGTTAGGAAGTTATAAGGGTTAAAATTTGACCAGTGATTTCTCATTTTTGCAACACCATTTTATTTTTACGGACCACATCACATTTGAAGCCACTTTGAGGGGTCTATATGATAGAAAATACCCAAAAGTGACACCATTCTAAAAACTACACCCCTTAAGGTGCTCAAAACCACAGTCAAGAAGTTTATTAACCCTTTAGGTGTGTCACAGAAATTTTTTGAATATTTAAAAAAAAATTAACATTTAACTTTTTTTCACAAAAAAAATACTTCAGGTTCAATTTTTTTTATTTTACCAAGGGTAACAGGAGAAATTGGACTGCAAAAGTTATTGTGCAATTAGTTCTGAGTACGCTGATACCTGTTATGGGGGGGGTAACCACTGTTTCGGCGTATGGCAGACCTCAGAAGGAAGGAGCGCCGTTTGACTTTTTCAATGCAAAATTGGCTGGAATTCAGATCGAACGCCATGTCGCATTTGGAGAGCCCCTGATGTACCAAAACAGTGGAAACTCCTCACAAGTGACCCCATTTTGGAAACTAGACCCCCCAAGAAACTTATCTAGATATGTGGTGAGAACTTTGAACCCACAATAGCTTCACAGAAGTTTATAACGTACAGCGGTACAATTAAAAAAATCATATTTTTTCCACAAAAATGATCTTTTCACCCCCAATTTTTATTTTTCCATGGGTAATAGGACCCTAAAAGTTATTGTGCAATTTGTCCTGAGTACGCTAATACCCCATATGTGGGTGTAAATGACTATTTGGGCGCATTGCAGAGCTCGGAAGGGAAGCAGCGCCATTTGACGTTTTTGGCTGGAATTGAGATCGGACACCATGTAGCGATTGGAAAACCCCTGATGTACCAAAACAGTGGAAACCCCCCACAAATGACACAATTTTGGAAACTAACCCCCCCCAAGGAACTTATCTAGATGTGTGGTGAGAACTTTGAACCCCAAAGGGCTTCACAGAAGTTTATAACATACAGCCGTACAATTAAAAAATCATATTTTTTTCTACAAAAATGATCTTTTCACCCTCAATTCTTATTTTTCCAAGGGTAACAGGACCATAAAAGATATTTTGCAATTTGTCCTGAGTACGCTGATACCCTACATGTGGGGGTAAACCACTATTTGGGCGCATGGCAGAGCTCGGAAGGGAAGCAGCGCCATTTGACAATTTGTCCTGAGTACACTGATACCTCATATGTGGGAGAAAACTACTGTATGGGCACACGTCGGGGCTCGGAAGGGAAGTAGTGACGTTTTGGAATGCAGACATTGATGGAATGGTCTGCAGGTGTCATGTTGCCTTTGGAGAGCCCCTAATGTACCTAAACAGTGGAAACCCCCCACAAATGACCCCATTTTGGAAACTAGACCCCCTAAGGAACTTATCAAGATGTGTGGTGAGCACTTTGAACCCTCAAGGGCTTCACAGAAGTTTAGAATGCCCAGGCATGAAAATAAAAAAATTGTATTTTTTCCACAAACATGATCAATTAGTCTCCAATTTTTTTATTTTCCCAAGGTTAACAGGAGAAATTGGATCCCAAAAGTTGTTGTCCAATTTGTCCTGAGTACCCTGATACCTCATATGTGGGGGAAAACTTCTGTATGGGCACACATCGGGGCTCGGAAGGGAAGTAGTGACGTTTTGGAATTGTCATGTTCGCCATGTCTGTTATGTCCGCCATGTCTGTTTTGCCTCATGACCCTGGAGCAGTGTGCATGCGCATCTCATGTCTGCTATCCTGCTTGTTCCCTAGAGCAGTGTGCACACTCACCTCATGTCTGCTGAGCTGCAAGATGCCTGCGTTTCTGCTTTGCCTTCTGTGATCTTCTCGTCATGTCTAGAAACCTTGATCATGTGACGTTTCCTAAGATCCTGCACTGTCTGGTTCTGCAATCATCTTGTCATGTCTGAAACCTTGATCATGTGACATTTCCTAAGATCCTGCACTGTCCGGTTCTGCAGTCATCTCGTCATGTCTGAAACCTTAATCATGTGACGTTTCCTAACATCCTGCACTGTCTGGTTCTGTGATCATCTTGTCATGTCTGAAACCCTGATCATGTGACTGCGCTCTGTGATCCTGGAGCATCTGAACTAGGAAGTTCTCCCCTGGTCCTGACCCGGAAGAGGAGGTGCTATGCCCTATATTAGACCGCCCCTTCCTATGCTCAGGGCCTGCGTATTGTGTGGTGTCCCTGCATGGCTGCTTGGTCTGTGGGGCGCTCCCTCTATTCTGTGCCCTTGCACTCTGCTCTGTCGTGCATCTCTGCACACGCTCCGTGCTCGTACTCCATCTCTTGTCCCGTGCCTTGTCTTATGTTTGTCCGTTATGCCATGTTCGTCCTTGTCCTTTATGGACTTGAAGTCCTTCTGTTATTTTCTGCCTTGCCTGTTTTTGCCATTTCTTGCCTTCGCTATGCTCTGCCTTGTTCCTCCCTATGGTCTCTGTCTTCGCTTGCTCTGCCTCGCTCTCTCCTATGGTGCTCTGTAGTGCTCCCTGGCACACGCACCATTCCTCCTCTCTTTTCATTTGTGCTCTTTTCCATATCTAGTCCCAAGGCTCTTCCTTGGCCCGGCTCTGGGCTTCGGCCTACGCTCCGCTGCTAGCTCTGTTCTTGCTCTGACCTGATTCCGTGTTTCTGCCTATGCTTCCTTTCCTGGTTCCGTACTCTGCCTAAGCTCTGTCTTGTTTCTCGTATTGTCTTCCCTTGCTCTGTTTCTTCGTGTGCCCTTTGCATGCGCCTGGCCTTCCTAGCCTCCTGTTTGTGCCTCAGCCGTGCCCGCCCTAGCCGTGCCCGCCTGCTTGTGCCTCAGCCGTACTCGTCGGTCAGTGACAGCTGTGTCGCCTGCCATGCCTCAGTCGGGTTCGCTGGAGTCTTGCCCATCTGTCAGTGCCGCAGCCCGATCAGCTAACCAGTGCCCCAGCCGTGCCCTCTGTGCTCCCTTGCACTTCACGCTGTTTCCGCACTGTGCTCTACGTGCTCTCTAAAGCACGCGCAGGCCCTCGCCTGCCCATGGCATACCTCCCCGTGCTTCTTTAAAAGTAAGCGCAGGCCTTGCCATGTCCCCTGTCGTGCCCTCTTGCACGCACAGGTCCTAATCCTGTCCTGGAACCCTGACCCTGGCATGCCTCTCTGCACACGCAGGACTCTGCCTCGCCTGTCCCTGGCGTGCCTCTCTGCACGCGCAGGACTCTGCCTTGCCTGATCCTGGCGTGCCTCTCTGCACGCGCAGGACTCTGCCTTGTGACCTTGTGCCTTGGCGTGTCTTTACACATGCACTCTGTCTTACCTTGTGCTTTGGCGTGTCTCCAAGCATGCACCCTGCATTGAACCCTGGCGTGTCTCCAAGCACGCACCCTGCCTTGAACCCTGGCGTGTCTCCAAGCACGCACCCTGCCTTGAACCCTGGCGTGTCTCCAAGCACGCACCCTGCCTTGAACCCTGGTGTGTCTCCAAGCATGCACCCTGCCTTGAACCCTGGCGTGGCTCCAAGCACGCACCCTGCCTTGAACCTTGGCTTGCCTGCCGGATTCCCGAAACCTGCCGACCGTTGCCAGAGGTCCGGAACCAGATGACTGCGGCCTGATGTCCGGAGCTGATGTCCGCAGCCTGATGCCTGGACCCTGTCGGTCGTTGCCAGTAGTCCGGAGTCCGATGCCATCGCACCCCGTCTTGGATCCTGGCATGTCCTAGCACGCATCCCTTCTAGGAACTCTTGTGTGATCCCTATCACGTATCCTGTCCTGGACCCTGGTATGGTTTCGTGCACGTGTTATGCCTGGAACATTTGGCGTGCCCTTGCACGCATCCTGCCGTGTTTCACTGTTTGTGCCCTGCACCTGATTCCCTGTTATGCCTTGCACCTGAATAAAGTGTGAATCCACGTTTGAGGAAGAAACTGTGTGACTTCGCTTTGTTTGGTATCCTGTCCGTCCTGTTGTCAGACACTCAATAGTGTCTCCTTGAGCTGGCCGTCTGGTCCAGCTGCCGTGGTGGCTCACCCCCTTGGTCTTGCCCCTGACACTCCCTGTACAGGGGGTGGGTTTTCACAAGGTCTGCTCGCCCTCGGTGGATGGGTGCCATGGTCCAGAGGGTCCACCCTCTAAAAAGGAAAATGGGCTCAGCAGAAGCTGAGTCCGTCACAGGAATGCAGACTTTGATGGATTGGTCTGCGGGTGTCATGTGAGTTTGGAGAGCCCCTGATGTACCTAAATTATTGAAACTCCCCACAAGTGACCCCATTTTGGAAACTAGACCCACCACAGAACTTATCTAGATGTGTGTTGAGCACTTTGAACCCCCAAGTGCTTCACAGAAGTTTATAACGCCTGGGCGTGAAAATAAAAAAATTATTTTTTCCACAAAAATGATATTTTTGCCCCCAATTTTTTATTTTCCTAAGGGTACAAGGAGAAATTGAACCCCAAAAGTTGTTTTGCAATTTGTCCTGAGTAGGCTGACACCCCATAAGTGGGGGTAAAACACTGTTTGGGCGCATGGCAGAGCTTGGAAGGGAAGGAGCACCATTTGACTTTTTCAACGCAGAATTGGCTGGAATTGAGATCAGACGCCATGTTGCATTTGGAGAGCCCCTGATGTGCCCAAACAGTGGAAACCCCCCCCAATTATATGTCCAACCCTAACCCCAACATACCCCTAACCCTAATCTCAGCCCGAACCCTAGCCCTAACCCTAGCCCTAACCCTAACCCTAACCCTAGCCCTAACCCTTGCCCTAACCCTAACCCTAACCCTAGCCCTAACCCTAGCCCTTACCCTAACCCTAACCCTAGCCCTAACCCTAACCCTAATGGGAAAATGGAAATAAAAACTTTTTTTTATTTTATTATTTTTCCATAACTAAGGGGGTGATAACGGGGGGGTTGGATTTACTATTTATCGTGGTTTTTATGTTTGGCAGCTGTTTTTTATTGTAAAAATAGTTTTTGCATCACCACATATTGACAGCTATAATTTTTCCGTATTTTGACCCACCGAGTCATGTGAGGTCTTATTCTTTGCGGGACGAGTTGACTTTTTTTTGGTACCATTTTCGGGCACGTGACATTTTTTGATCGCTTTTTATTCAGATTTTTGGGTCGCAGAATGAACAAAAACCAGCGTTTCATGAATTTCTTTTGGGGGGGTGTGTTTACACCGTTCCACGTGCGGTAAAATTGAAAAAGCGGTTTTATTCTTCGGGTCAGTATGGTTACAGCGATACCACATTTAGGTCTTTTTTTTATGTTTTGGCGGTTTTATGCAATAAAAACTATTTTATATAAAAAATAATTATTTTTGCATCGCTTTATTCTGCGTGCTATAACTTTTTAATTTTTATACGGATGATGCTGTGTGGTGGCTCTTTTTTTGCGGGACAAGCTGACGTTTTCAGCGGTACCATGGATATTTATATGCGTCTTTTGGATCGCGCGTTATTGCACTTTTTGTTCAGTGGTATGATAATAAATCTTTTTTTTGCTTCGTTTTTTATTTTTATTTTTTAAGGGGTTTGCTAAAGGGGTTAACTAATGGGACAGTTTTATAGGGCGGGTCATTACGGATGCGACGATACCAAATATGTGTACTTTTATTGTTTTTTTTTTTATTTTGAAAAAATGAATTTATTGGGGAATATTTTTTTTTTTTACTAATTTATTTGGCAATTTTTTTTAAATTATTTTTACACTTTTTTTTTTTTTAAACTTTATTACATTGTCCCAGGTGGGACATCACTGTCCTGTGACAGATTGCTGATCTGTCACATCACAGATCACTGTGACAGATCAGCGATCTGTCACAGGCACTGCTGCAGACTTCCTCATGCCTGCGCTTTGCAGGCAGTGAGGAAGTCAGCTCCCTACAGGCCCCCAAAGGTCCCCGTCGCCATCTTGGATCCGGGGGCCTGTAGGGAAAGAGACACCCGCCGCAGCGCTGCACATTGTGCTGCTGTGGGGGGCTCAGGGAAGCACGGAGGGAGCCCCCTCTTTGCCGATGCTTCCCTTTAACCCCCGTTACACCGCGATCGTGTTTGATCGTGGTGTACAAGGGGTTAACGTGTCGGGGGCGGTCCGTGACCGCCCCTGACACATTGTGCCGGGTGTCAGCTGTGATAATAAGCTGACACCTGACCGCGATCAGCGGCGCTCACCACGTGGGCGCCGCTGATCGCTATGATGAACTATCCCGTCCCTGGGAATTAAGTCCCAGGGCACATGGACGGGATAGTACATCTCATGGCAGAAAGGGGTTAATCCCCATTGACTTGCATTGGGGTCGTGTTTCGGACGAAACTCCAACTTTTTTTTGCCCTAGTCGGACCAGTTTCATCTGAAACAAATTTTGTTTCATGAAACCTGATCCGACCAAAGTCGCTCAACTCTAGTTATGACCATGTTATATTTCAGTTTTTCTTTTTTAATAAATTTGCAAACATTTCTTCATTTCTGTTTTTTCCAGTCAAGATGGGGTACAGATTGCACATTAATGAGAAAAAAAGAACTTTTTTGAATTTACCAAATGGCTGCAATGAAACAAAGAGTGAAAAATGTAAAGTGGTCTAAATACTTTCCGAACCCATTGCACAGAAGTGATCCATAACTATCCAAATGATGGTACATCTGGCTGGTTCTGGGAAATCAGTAATGAAGTCCATAACAACGTGCTGCCAGGGAACTGATGGTACAGAGAGAGGAAGTAACCAGTTGGAAGCTATTTTGGAGTCTTATTCTCAGCATAAGAGGGACAGGTCCAAATGTAATCCACAATATCTTTGAGCAGGGAATGCCTCCAATAATGCCTTGAAATGGGAAGAGCCATTTTCTTCTGTCTGGCATCACCACCCTACTGAGATGAGTAACCGCACTGAATGACTTGCCTCATGTCTGGTTCAGCAACAAAAGTTTTTCCCGATGGAACCCAGGACAAATCCATAGGAGCGAGTGTGACATTTTTGGAGGACTCAATGATGTGTTTAGGCTCTTCCTCCTGGTCAGAAGACAGAAATAACCTGGAAAGTGCATCCGCCTTGATGTTCTTATTTGCCAGCTGGAACTGAAGAATAAAATCAAAACAGGTAAAGAATAGAGACCACCTAGCTTGATGCCGATTTAGTCATTGTGTGGACTGCAGATAGTCTAAGTTCTTGTGTTCAGTGTAAATGATTACTGAATGCATAAATCCTTCAGGCTAAAAGCACCACTCCTCAATAGAGCTAGTTCAATTCTTGAATGCCTATCGAGTAGTTGTGCTCTGGAGACTAGAAGGGTTTGGAGAAGATACCACAGGTCATAATAACCCGGAAGGAAACTTTTAGGTGAGGATGGATTTGGCCCCAGAGGAAGAAGCATCGACCTCCAAAAATAATTGCTTATTATTGTCAGGTCATTGCAGCACTGGAGTGGAGGAGAAGGCCTATTTTAAGGAGACAAAGGCTCTTTCAGCCTCTGGAGTCCATACCCTAGGTTTAGCTTCTTTGTGAGTCAGGTCAGAGATTGGGGTTGTCTGAGAGGAGAAATACAGAATGATGGTGGCAGTAATTAGCAGGTGATAATAATTAGCAAATTCAAGAAACCGCTAGATTGCTTTTAAACCATACAAATGTGGCTATTTCAGAAAGGAGGATATCTTCTCCAGATCCATCCTCAGTCCAGTCTCAGAGATGATGTACCTTAGAAATAGAAGAGACGTTTGCTCAAAAATGGACTTCTCAGACTTGACATACAAATGGTTCTTCCTCAATCTCTGAAGAACCTGGCGGACATCTCTCCTGTGTGTGAGAAGATTGGGAGAGACCATCAATATGTCGTCCAGGTGCACCACTACATAAGAATATAGAAGATCGAAGATCGCGGAAGATATCATTCACCAGTTCTTGGAAGATTGCTGGGGCATCACAGAACCCAAACAGCACTGCACAATACTCATAATGGCCATCCTGGGAGCTAAAAGCAACTTTCCACTTGTCCCCCTGGTGTACTCAGATCAGGTCATATGCCCACCACAGGTCAAGTTTATTAAACTCTCTGGAGCCTTTGAGATGATCAAACAAATCTGATAAGAGAGGCAGAGTGTAACAGGCTGGGTGGTGGAACCACCTAGGAAAAACTGGAGGGGCATGACCAGGCACCTCACCCAATCCGACCATGGACATGCATCAGCTAACGACACCGCAGTCCGTGGAGAGACTAGGGAGGTGATCCAAGTGCTACTCCAGTACTGACCTTGGGTAGATGGCGGCTGACGCCTAGGCACGGGTAGCTGGGATGGCCCAGGGGAATTTCACACATTCTATGCATTCTTTGACTTTGGCTGGACAAAGTACACCACCCTTTGTCAACTCAACTCAGATCTTGCCTCAAATTCTGCTTTCCTAAATTCTAGACTATATCAATAACCTCTATAGAACATGCTAGCTTGATCTTACTTTCTAAGTTTTTAGCTGTACATGACCTTAGAAATAATTTACAACACGTGTGATAATAACATTAGATACTGTATTACCTGTTTACAATCCTTACGACACGTAGATATTATTAACATTAAAACAAGATATGAAGCAGAATATTGTTCCACATATAGTTTTCATGAAACTTCATTTTAGACTCACATATTCCTTGAAATTCTAATCACTACAATATTATATATGGATATTATATATACACATATATCATGTAATGGCTGTGCCAACAAATATGGACAACTGGTGAATGACCTAAGGACTGGATAAGATCAGCTTTTATTCCTATTCTGAAGAAGGAAGATGCTATTGACTGTGGAAGCTATGAACTATTGGACTCATAATCCATGCTAGCAACATACCCCTGAAGATCCTACAAAAGATGGTTACAGCCTTAATTTGACAAAGGTCCAATGCATAGGCCAATTCACTAAACAGTGTCTCCAAAATTGCCAAAACTATCCTATCAAAGAAACTGGAGAACTTTTTTTGAAAACAATTTAAATATCTTTATTAATGCTTTGATTAAAAAACATAAGATATACATGATGGTGCGTGGTACGACAACACATGGCACAAACATAAGATTTACATGATGGTGCGTGATACGACAACACATGGCACACTCTCAATGAGAAATGTGGCTACAATAAATTCTTCATTCTTTCACATGAAAAAACAATAATAGCTTTGCCTCTAAATTATGTATATGAGAGCTCTAAGTTCCATTCCCTTTAAAAATTATAGATTACCATTACATACCAAAAAAAGGACTCAGGGGAGTCCCTGCACTTGGTCCGCTGGGAGTGGGTGTGTGGCATTGTTTTTTCATGTGAAAGAATGAAGAATTTACTGTAGCCAATTTTCTCATTGAGAGTGTGCCATGTGTTGTCGTATCACGCACCATCATGTAAATCTTATGTTGTGAGTTCATTTTCCCCTTCATTACTGAGGCCCGAGGAACTCCCTCTTCTGGTAAAGAAAGGTAGTGAGCCTGATTATCAAATACCTGAGGCTGATGATGATGACTGGCTGAGTGGAGTTACTGACTGGATATAAGGCTGCCGACGCCCTTCTGCCCTGCGGGTGATTTCTCTGTGGGATCCTTGGAGACCAGTCTGAATTCCTGCTCCTCTAAAGCTAAGTTTGCTGCTCGGCCTTTTGCTTTGGTGCTTTGACTTTGTTTTGCTTTGTTTTTCTGGATTTCTGCCATTTCCTGCTGGGGTATGCTGAATTCATTTAGCTCTGTCTTCTGAAAATACCTGAGTGCTGATTTAGTTTTTGAAGCCTAGCTGCTTCAGGGCCTTTTTCATATCAGCTTGTTGGCTTATGTCTTTGATAGGGTTTTGGCAGATTGCAGACAGCAGCCTTCCTGTCCTTTCCTACCTAGGTAGTTTTGGGCCCCGTCTTTGCTCAGTCTATCTTTCTGTCTGTGTTAGTATTTTCATCTTGCTTCACCGTCATTATATGTTGGGGGCTGCCTATTGCTTTGGGGTCTGCTCTGGGGCAGTTTAGATTTCCCCTTTCTTTCTTTAGGCCTATGTAATTCTCCGGCTGTGATCGAGGGGTCTAGGGCATCGTAGGAACCCCCCACTGCTACTGCTAGTTGTGTTGATAGGTTCAGGGGTCTGCAATCTGATAGTTGCCAACTTCTCTGGTTTTCTGGACTTAGCTTGTATTTCTGCTTTTGCCTCCTACGGTGACTCATTCATAACATCTTATGTTTGTGCCATGAGTTGTCGTATCACGCGCCATCATATAAATCTTATGTTTGTGCCATGAGTTGTCGTATCACGCACCATCATGTAAATCTTATGTTTGTGCCATGAGTTGTCGTATCACGCACCATCATGTAAATCTTATGTTTGTGCCATGTGTTGTCGTATCACGCGACATCATGTAAATCTTATGTTTGTGCCAAGAGTTGTCGTATCACGCGCCATCATGTAAATCTTATGTTTGCGCCATGTGTTGTCGTATCACGCACCATCATGTAAATCTTATGTTTGTGCCATGAGTTGTCGTATCACGCGCCATCATGTAAATATTATGTTTGTGCCATGAGTTGTCGTATCACGCACCATCATGTAAATCTTATGTTTGTGCCATGAGTTGTCGTATCACGCACCATCATGTAAATATTATGTTTGTGCCATGAGTTGTCGTAGCACTCACCATCATGTAAATCTTATGTTTGTGCCATGAGTTGTCGTATCACGCACCATCATGTAAATCTTATGTTTGTGCCATGAGTTGTCGTAGCACTCACCATCATGTAAATCTTATGTTTGTGCCATGTGTTGTCGTATCACACCCCATCATGTAAATCTATGTTTGTGCCATGAGTTGTCGTATCACGCCCCATCATGTAAATCTATGTTTGTGCCATGAGTTGTCGTATCACGCCCCATCATGTAAATCTTATGTTTGTGCCATGAGTTGTCGCATCACGCACCATCATGTAAATCTTATGTTTTTTAATCAAAGCATTAATAAAGATTTTAAAATTGTTTTAAAAAAATACTTCTCCAGTTTCTTCGAAAGAATAGTTGAAATTTGACAAAGATCTGACAAAGGAACAAGAGGGATTCAGAAAAGGCAGAGGAAAAACAGATTTGATTGCTCAAATTAACCCCTTAATGACAGCCAGTTTGTCTTTTAACTGACCTGAGATATAAGAGAATATCATCCACACACAGGTGACAATCCAACAGCTTATGGCTGCTCACTATACAGTAGTGGCCAAAAGTATTGACACCCCAGCAATTTTGTCAGATAATACTCAGTTTCTTCCTGAAAATGATTGCAAACACAAATTCTTTGGTATTATTATCTTCATTTAATTTGTCTTAAATGAAAAAACACAAAAGAGAATGAAGCAAAAAGCAAAACATTGATCATTTCACACAAAACTCCAAAAATGGGCCAGACAAAAGTATTGGCACCCTCAGCCTAATACTTGGTTGCACAACCTTTAGCCAAAATAACTGCGACCAACCGCTTCTGGAAACCATCAATGAGTTTCTTACAATGCTCTGCTGGAATTTTAGACCATTCTTCTTTGGCAAACTGATACAGGTCCCTGATATTAGAAGGGTGCCTTCTCCAAACTGCCATTTTTAGATCTCTCCACAGGTGTTCTATGGGATTCAGGTCTGGACTCATTGCTGGCCACCTTAGAAGTCTCCAGTGCTTTCTCTCAAACCATTTTTTAGTGTTTTTTGAAGTGTGTTTTGGGTCATTGTCTTGCTGGAAGACCCATGACCTCTGAGGGACACCCAGCTTTCTCACACTGGGCCCTACATTATGCTGCAAAATTTGTTGGTAGTCTTCAGACTTCATAATGCCATGCACACGGTCAAGGAGTCCAGTGCCAGAGGCAGCAAAGCAACCCCAAAACATCAGGGAACCTCCGCCATGTTTGACTGTAGGGACCGTGTTTTTTCTTTGAATGCCTCTTTTTTTCTCCTGTAAACTCTATGTTGATGCCTTTGCCCAAAAAGCTCTACTTTTGTCTCATCTGACCAGAGAACATTCTTCCAAAATGTTTTAGGCTTTTTTCAGGTAAGTTTTGGCAAACTCCAGCCAGGCTTTTTTATGTCTCGGGGTAAGAAGTGGGGTCTTCCTGGGTCTCCTATCATACAGTCCCTTTTCATTCAGACGCCGACGTATAGTACGGGTTGACACTGTTGTACCCTCGGACTGCAGGGCAGCTTGAACTTGTTTGGATGTTAGTCGAGGTTCTTTATCCAACATCCACACAATCTTGCATTGAAATCTCTTGTCAATTTTTCTTTTCCGTCCACATCTAGGGAGGTTAGCCACAGTGCCATGGGCTTTAAACTTCTTGATGACACTGTGCACAGTAGACACAGGAACATTCAGGTCTTTGGAGATGGACTTGTAGCCTTGAGATTGCTCATGCTTCCTCACAATTTGGTTTCTCAAGTCCTCAGACAGTTCTTTGGTCTTCTTTCTTTTCTCCATGCTCAATGTGGTACACACAAGGACACAGGACAGAGGTTGAGTCAACTTTAATCCATGTCAACTGGCTGCAAGTGTGATTTAGTTATTGCCAACACCTGTTAGGTGCCACAGGTAAGTTACAGGTGCTGTTAATTACACAAATTAGAGAAGCATCACATGATTTTTCGAACAGTGCCAATACTTTTGTCCACCCTCTTTTTTATGTTTGGTGTGGAATTATATCCAATTTGGCTTTAGGACAATTCTTTTTGAGTTTTTTCATTTAAGACAAATTAAATGAAGATAATAACAAAGAATGTGTGATTTCAATCATTTTCAGGAGGAAACTGAGCATTATCTGACAAAATTGCAGGGGTGTCAATACTTTTGGCCACAACTGTAGCTGACAACTTACTGTATCAGCCACAATCAGTGCTGGCACCGCTCATATCTGTTTAACCCCTTAGATGCTGCTGTCAATAATGACTATATCATATAAATGGTTAACAGAGTGTGGCTTCTCCCTCTTTATCCCCATCGGCACCCTGAGATCATGATCGTGTGGTCCTGATGTTTGCCGCGGCCTAAGGGTCTGACGGCTACAGCAGCCTGTTCAGAAGTCAGCGATATTTAAGAGGCAAAAGTACACTTTTTTTCCTGTCATGCCACTTTGCATTAATTCCTGAACAGCACCTGAAGGGTTAATAAAATACCTGACTGCAGTTTTCAATATGTCAGGGGTGCCGTTTTTAAAATGGTATCACTTTTGGGGGTTTCCCAGTATATAGGACCCCCAAAGTCTCTTCAAACCTGGATAGGTCCCTAAAAAAATAAATTTTGAAAATTTCCTTGAAAAAATGAAAAATTACTGCTACATTTTTAAACCTCCTAAAAGGCGAACAAAATAATAGAACATTTTACAAATGGCGCTGCTGCAAAGCAGACATGAGGGAAATGTTACTTATTAATGTTTTTGTGTGTTTCAACTCTCTGGATTAAAGGGATAATCATTCAAAGTTTGAAAATTGCTAATTTTTTTAAACATTTTTCTGATATTTTTTATAAATAAACAAAAAACATATCGACCTAAATTTACCATTATCATAAATTATAATGTGCCACGAAAATCTAAATCTCTGGGAATTGTTGAAGCGTTCCAGAGTTATTGCCACATTCTATGATTCTATGATTCTATGATTCTAAGTGACGCTGGTCAGATTTCAAAAATTTGGCTCCGTCACTAAGGGGTTAAATGGGTAATGGAAAAAGCCAAAGAATACAACAAGGAGATCTATTTTTGCTTCGTTGACTACAGCAATCCTTTCAAACATGTTGATCATCGGAAAGTTTTGAACACCGTGAAGAATATGGGAGTGCCGAATGATCTGATCCTAATGGAACACGGTGACATCGTATGGTTCAAAGTAGAGTGAGGCGTCGGACAAGGCGGCATCCCGTCACTGTCTCTCTTTGCCTTATATGCAGGAGCTATTTTCAGGAAAGATGGATCTGCCAAAAAAGTCATCAATAGGCGTAAATGTACAGAAGATACAACATTGATGGCACGTGTCTCCCTCCTCTTGTCCCACAACCATCTCACCCCCATTTTGGTGTGTGCGAGGGGAGATAACGAGAGTGGCGCCCTGTTGGATTATCTGTCACTGCATTTCATTTATTTATTAAAGCACTCACTTATAACGGATACGTTGATATATTTTGTATATGTATCAACATTTGTGCGCTAGGGTCTCTTTGGGTGTGATTTTAGAGTTTTTCGATTAAAACGTATTTTTAATGGTTATATCTTTGAAATGTCATTTATTAGCTATTTTGTGCAATATAAGTTTCTGATTTAAGAGCATAAGAATGAAATAAATTGAGAATTGCAAAATATTTGCAATTTTCGCCAAATTTATGATATTTTCACAAATAAACACAAGTAATATCAAACAAATGTTACCACTATTACGAAATATAATATGTCATGAGAAATCAGCCTCAGAATAAGTGGGAAACATTCTAGAGTTATCACCACATAAAGTGACACTGGGTCACATTTCAAATATTTGGCCTGGTCCATACGGTCAAAATTGGCTCGGTCACTAAGGGGTTAAATAAATTGCTAAATTTGCTTACTTAGCAATAGCAACTGTTTTGTCTAGAGAGTAGAGTTGAGCGAAACGGGTCGGTCAATTTCAAAAGTCGCCGACTTTCGCAAAAGTCGGGTTTCATGAAACGAAACCTGACCATAGCGTGAGGTCGGCCACGAGGTCGGCGACCATGGCGCCAAAGTCGCGTTTCAAATGATACTTCCAGCGCCTTTTTTCAGCCAATGATGGAGGACGCACACTGTGGGCAAAGCGATGACATGGGCAGCGGCCAACATCATCTTAGAGAAGGGCAATGAAGTGATTGGCTGGCTTTGTGTGGCATCACAGGGGGCTATAAAAGGGCGTGCACGCCGACCGCCATCTTACTTCTGCTGATCTCAGAATAGGGAGAGCTGCTGCTGCTGAGATTCTGTAGGGAGAGCGTTAGGCGGGGAAGAAGAAAAAAAAAACTGCTTCTGCTGCCAGCGATTTTGCCTGTACAACACACCAGTTAGTGTGCAGTGACAGGGGAGGCTATATTTTGGTGCATCAGCTCTGTTGGTTATTAGGCTGCCTTATAAGGCTCCCTGATAGCTGCATTGCTGTTTTCACACTGCTGTGCAAACTGCTTTTTTAAAAGCAAAAATACTTTTCTTCCTCTTTTTTGCCCAATTACCAAGCGTTCATTTTTCCACACTTTTGTGTGCAGCAGTCCTGCTCATTAGGCTGTCTGCTGCCATACTTGGGACTGAGAGCATCATTGTCAGCTTGCTAAAATCTCTAGGGAGATTCAAATTCTCCCCAGTCCTATATAGACATTTTATACACCATCCAATTTCAGCCTGTTATATTGAGGTGTAATCTACACTGGGCCTGAGATAATAGTTCAGTGTCCTCAAGTCTGCAGGGAGAGTCAAATTCTCCCAAATACTATATTCACCTTGTACCTTGTTTTACAGTACCATATTGCTGGTGGTGTTTTGGGTAAATTTCCCCAAAAATGAGGAAGTGTGTTGGAAGAGGCCGTGGAAGTGGGCGGGGGTTGCCAGCTGGTAATGATGGTGTTGGTGGTGGTGGTGGATCTGCTGGTAGTGGCAAAAGCACAATAGCACCTAATGCAAGAGGTGTTAAGCGTGCGTCATCGTCTGGCTCCACAAGGCCTCGAAGGCTCCCTTTTCTGGGAGTAGGTAAACCACTTTTAAAGCCAGAGCTTCAGGAACAAGTTTTGGCTTACATTGCTGACACAGCCTCCAGCTCTATCGCCTCCTCTTCTGAACTTTCAAAAAATAAAAGCACTGAGTCGTCATTGGAGGCTCATGGTCAGGAACCACACATTTCCTTGTGTCCTTCACCCCTACCAAAAGTGAAGGATGCGGCAGGCCACACTACAGATTACTCCATGGAGCTCTTTTCACATACCATGACTGGGTTATCAAGTCGAATCGTGAATTACCCAGTCCAAGAAGAATCTGACATGGAGTGCACTGATGCACAGCCACTGTTAGATTTACAGTCATATGTTAAAGTTTGGGCAACCCTATTAATGTTAACATTTTTTCTTTATAACAATTTTGATTTTTGCAACAGCTATTTCAGTTTCATATATCTAATAACTGATGGACTCCGTTATATTTCTGGATTCAAATGAGGTTTATTGTACTAACAGAAAATGTGCAATCTGCATTTAAACAAAATTTGACGGGTGCAAAAGTATGGGCACCCTTATCATTTTCTTGATTTGAACACTCCTAACTACTTTTTACTGACTTCCTGAAGCACTAAATTGGTTTTGTAACCTCACTGAGCTTTGAACTTCATAGCCAGGTGTATCAAATCATGAGAAAAGGTATTTAAGGTGGCCACTTGCAAGTAGTTCTCCTATTTGATTCTCCTATGAAGAGTGGCATCATGGGCTCCTCAAAACAACTCTCAAATGATCTGAAAACAAAGATTATTCAACATAGCTTTTCAGGGGAAGGATACAAAAAGTTGTCTCAGAGATTTAACCTGTCAGTTTCCACTGTGAGGAACATAGTAAGGTAATGGAAGAACACAGGTACAGTTCTTGTTAAGCCCAGAAGTGGCAGGCCAAGAAAAATATCAGAAAGGCAAAGAAGAAGAATGGTGAGAACAGTCAAGGACAATCCACAGACCACCTCCAAAGACCGGCAGCATCATCTCGCTGCAGATGGTGTCACTGTGCATCGGTCAACAATACAGCGCACTTTGCACAAGTAGAAGCTGTATGGGAGAGTGATGCGAAAGAAGCCGTTTCTGCAAGCACGCCACAAACAGAGTCGCCTGAGGTATGCACAAGCACATTTGGACAAGCCAGTTACATTTTGGAAGAAGGTCCTGTGGACTGATGAAACAAAGATTGAGTCGTTTGGTCATACAAAAAGGCGTTATGCATGGAAGCTAAAAAACACAGCATTCCAAGAAAAACACTTGCTACCCACAGTAAAATTTGGTGGAGGTTCCATCATGCTTTGGGGCTGTGTGGCCAATGCCGGCACCAGGAATCTTGTTAAAGTTGAGGGTCGCATGGATTCAACTCAGTATCAGCAGATTCTTGACAATAATGTGCCAGAATCAGTGACGAAGTTGAGGTTACGCAGGGGATGGATATTTCAGCAAGGCAATGATCCAAAACACCGCTCCAAATCTACTCAGGCATTCATGCAGAGGAACAATTACAATGTTCTGGAATGGCCATCCCAGTCCCCAGACCTGAATATCATTGAACATCTGTGGGATGATTTGAAGCGGGCTGTCCATGCTCGGCGACCATCAAACTTACCTGAACTGGAATTGTTTTGTAAAGAGGAATGGTCACAAATACCTTCATCCAGGATCCAGGAACTCATTAATAGCTACAGGAAGCGACTAAAGGCTGTTATTTTTGCAAAAGGAGGATGTACGAAATATTAATGTCACTTTTATGTTGAGGTGCCCATACTTTTGCACCAGTCAAATTTTGTTAAAATGCAGATTTTCTGTTAGTACAATAAACCTCATTTGAATCCAGAAATATAACTGAGTCCATCAGTTATTAGATATATGAAACTGAAATAGCTGTTGCAAAAACCAAAATTGTTATAAAGAAAAAAGGTTAACATTAATAGGGGTGCCCAAACTTTAACATATGTCTGTATCTGCTGGTACATTCACTCAGAGCACTACATTGTCCTAACAGTGTACTGAGCCAGAATCTGACCCTGATGAAACTCAGGTGCCGCTTCCCGCATACTATACCACCTTACATGGTGACACAGAGGAAGGTGCACATGACATTGAAGAGGAGGTGATGGATGACCCGTTGTTGACCCAGATTGGCATCCATTGGGGGAAGAAGGTGCCGCTGCCAATAGCTCAGAAGAGGAGGAGGAGCATCCGCAGCAGGCATCGCAAAATCTGATATCTGGCAGGCCCAGAGCAGTCCAAAAACGGGTTACAAAAAACAAAAGAGTTGCAGGACAGCTAGGCCAGATGGTCAAATTAGCACAGCGTGCAAGGCCTCAAAATGTCTTCCATAGAAGGAAGAGTGCAGTGTGGCACTTTTTTGAACAAAATCCTAATGATCAGGCAAAGGTTATCTGTAAGAAGTGCGCAAAGACCTTTAGTCGAGGGAAAAATCTGATAAATTTGAATACCAGTTGCATGCTTAGACATTTAACCACCATGCACTTGCAAGCGTGGACGGACTACCAAACCTCATGTACCACATGTGCAAGTGCTCCCAATGAAGGTAGTCAGCAACGCTACATCGTTTCCCCCACTGTAAGCCCACCGATTAGCACACCACCAGCAGCAAATGTTGAGGTGTCGTCGCAAAGCCAAAGCAGTCAGGGAATCACAATGTTATTGCTACGAAAGACTGAATCTAGGCCATCATCATGAACACCAACGCCATCACCATCATCAACCCTCTCTCAGTCTGCCATGTCCACCGCTAGTTCCACCATATGCAGCTCTCAAGTCCAGCTCACCCTACCAGAGACTATGAGTAGGACAAGAAAGTACTCATCCTCTCATCCGCGTACACTGGGTTTGAGCGCCCACATTGCCAAATTAATCTCGTTAGAGAAGATGCCCTACCAGTTGGTTTAAAGAGAAGCTTTCCGCGAACTCATGGCCTACGCACTACCACGCTATGACCTACCCTGTCGGCACTTCTTTTCTCGCAAAACCATCCCAGCCCTCCACCTTCATGTGAAAGACCGTATTGTCCATGCACTCAAGCAAACAGTGAGTGGGAAGGTGCACCTCACAACAGATGCATGGTCCAGTAGGCATGGCCAGGGCTGTTACGTGTCCATTACTGCACACTGGGCTAATGTGGTGGATGCAGGGTCCACAGGGGACAGCGGCGATGGGACAGTGCTGCCTAGGCCATGGTGTAGGAAACAGTTGGATGTAGGCGTTCGACCCTCCTCCTCCTCAGCCAGAAGCGAAAGCTCATCCACAGAGCGCAGTTGCACGAGCACTTCATTCGCAGCTGCCAGTGTTGCACACTCGGTGTCCCACTATCGAGCAGCTAGTGGTAAGCATCAGCAGGCTGTGTTGAAGATGATGTGTTTGGGCGACAGACACACCGCGGAGGTACTGGCCGACTACTTGCAGCGACAAACTGAGTCATGGCTGGGCAGTCTACATCTTGAGGTATGCAAGGTGGTTAGTGTTAACGGCCGGAATTTTGTGGCAGCCATAGCCCTTTCAAAACTCCGACACATACCGTGCCTGACTCACACCTTGAACCTGGTGTTGCAGTGCTTCCTCAATAATTATCCTGAGTTAACAGGCCTGCTTCAGAAGGTCCGAAGACTGTGCTTGCACATCCGCCGGTCACCCGTACACTCCAGTCATATGCAGATGCTTCAGCGATGTCTCCAACATCCCAAGCACCGCCTAATTATCGATGCTGCAACAAGGTGGAACTCCACCCTGCACATGGTTAAGAGGCTGTGCGAACAGAGGCAGGATGTAATGCATTTGTGGGAGGATACACGGCCAGGCACTTTGAGGGCAGACATGGAGTTGTTTGGTGTGCAGTGGTCGAAGCTGAAAGACCTCTGTAAAGTCCTTCAGTGTTTTGAGGAATGCACAGGACTGGTAAGCGCAGACGACGCCATCATAAGCATGAGCATCCCACTTATGCGTCTGTTCATACAAACTTTGACGCACATTAAGGAGCAGGCATCTCTAGCCGAGGAGGATGAGAAAGAGGAGGAGGGAAGCCTTAATGACAATCAGTCATTGTCTGCTCTGGGACCTCTCCTGGACAAGGTGCAGGAAGAAGAGGAAGAGGAGGAGGAGGATGATGATGAGGATGATTATTTAGGGGAGGTGGATGCTTCTCGTGGGGCAAGAGAAAATGTTGGCGTGGCAAGGTCTGGTACAGGGTTTGTGCATGACTGGAGGGATGTAGATTTGCCAGAAAGTGCTCCTCCACCCAGCACTCGCAGTGCATCATTGACACCTGGAACATTGGCCCACATGTCATATTATGCCTTGCAGATCCTAAAAAGGGACCCCCGCATTGTCAAAATGATGAACAATGATGACTTCTGGTTGGCCAGCATCCTGGATCCACGCTATAAAGGCAAATTCCAAAACATCATGCCACAGAAGAACCTTGACCTAATATTGGCTAACAAACAAGCAACTCTGGTAAACCGTTTGTTTGAGGCATTCCCAGCACACAGCAGCGGTGATGGTTCTCCAACAAGCCGTAGGGGGCAACATGGAAGAGGTGTTCGTGGTGCACACATCAGAAGTGGCGTTGGAGACAGGGGTTTCATGACAATGTTGTGGACTGATTTTTCAAGTCCCGCTTACACGACTGGTAATACTGCATCGATTGAAAGTGACAGGAGACAGCAGTTGTCAACTATGGTACAAACTACTTCTCGTCCCATATCGATGTTCTCCCTCACAGGTTATTCCTCTTTGACTATTGGACCTCTAAACTGGATGCCTGGCCTGAATTGGCACAATATGCCTTACAGGAGCTCGCTTGCCCTGCTGCAAGTGTGCTATCGGAAAGAGTCTTCGGTGCTGCTGGCTCAATCCTGACAGAAAAAAGGACCCGTCTGTCGACCCATAATGTTGATGATCTAACCTTCATTAAAATGAACCATGCATGGGTTTCCAAGGATTTTGTCCCACCTTCCCCTGATGACACATAGGTTGCCAGAAAAATGGCTCGCTTTTGTCCTCCTCTTCCTCGGACTTCTCCAATTCCTCCATTTGCAGCTGCTAAATGTCCAACATCAACATATGCCATTTTTTAAACCTCCCTACCTGGGCTGCCTCCCCCCCCATGGCCAGGGTCACCACCTTGCCCTGGACAGGTGGGTGGGCCAACTCTTGGGCGCCGGCACTGGCACAGGGTCCCTCATAGTGCAATCAAGTGTCTCTGTCGGTGGGGGTGCACACCCGCTGTCACACACACCGACGTACTATGAGGGGCCCAGTGCCAGTGCCGACGCCCACTAGTGGGCCCCCCTTGTTGGGCAGGGCCCCAGCATTTGCAATATTTACCTCTCCCTGCTCCTCCGCTGTGTAGTCTGGGCTGTCAAATCCTTCCCTGGGACTGCCACTACAAATTTAGTGAACTGATAGATGATGGTTAAGATGTAGCTATGTCCTGTCCTGTTGGCCGGGCTCTAGCTTCAGATGATCAATGGCTTCCATTTCTTATGGACGTCGACTCACAATGAGATGCAGTGGTGGTTTATCATCAGCTTTTACAGTTTTCCTACTCACAGACGAGTGACATTCCTGCCCTCTCATGCCAATCCAATAGAATCGCCTACGGCCTGTGGCTTCTGTCTTTTGCACTCCAAAGTTACCTGACAGATCATGATAGGCAGTGAGGGCCATGTCTACATGTCTCCCTGTGATCAAAATTTGATGGAGATGAGTAACGGTGATGGGATCAACGGTACTGCGATACAGCAACCCTTTCTTCACAAAGAACTGTTTTCGTTGTCTCCACACACAAAGTAATTGAGGGTCAGCATCGCCTCTCAGAATTCTCCCGGGAGTTTTTCCCCTGATTAGTAATTCCTAAATTTCTGCAATCACTCGACTTTATAATAATAATAATAAATTTTATTTCTATAGTGCCGACATATTCCGCAGCACTTTACATTTTGGAGGGGATTTGTACAGATAATAGAAATTACAGCATAACAATAATCACATAGACTTTACGTCTTTACTTTTATCCATCTCGTTTCCTCATGCGGAGAGTCTGGACTGTCTTACTGAGACAGAAATATATATGAAGATTTAAAAATACCCCAACAGTGTATACTGGTGTACGCTTCAAAAACATTTCCTTTTTTCTACTTTTTAGATTGTTGTCTAATCCATACTGAGGCTGTTAGTGTCTTTGTCGGACTCTGGAAATAAACACGGAGATTTTAAATGTTTAAACTATGCTATATATACCTGTTATCCGGTGAAACTGTACCCTTTCTGAACTTTCTGCAATATTGTCGAATCCATACTGTGCCTGAGACCGTCTGAGTCTGCCTCCTGATTACAGATGAGTGGTGTTTGAGTGGAACTGTTGGCCAAGTTCAAATTCTAGCTGTTTTGGGTGGTGTTTGATCCGTTCGTCGAACTACAACACTTTGATTAAAATTCGGCTGTTCGAGTTTCCGTTCAAGAACGTTTCGTTAAACAAAAGCGTATCTTTTTTTCACATTAATAATGGTTTTCAATGTTAATAGACAGTTTTAGGGCATAGTAGTGGTGTCTGGTAGCCAGCGGTGTAGTACACCTGTGAAGGAGCTACACCATGTGTGTTTCTAATAATTTTTTACCGCATATTGTCATGAAAATCCTTTAGGGCCTAGTAACTGTGCCTGCTACTCAGAAGAGGAGCCCACCCGTGAACCAAGCTATGCCACCTGTTTATGAAAGAACCAGTTTTTGACTGCATTTACACCACTTAATACTTTGGGCCTAGTAACTGTGTATGCTACTCAGCAGAGTTGGCCACCCGTGAACCAAGCTATGCCGCCTGTTTATGTAAGAACTGTGTGCTACTCAGCAGAGGAGCCCAGCTGTTAAGCAAGCTACAGCACCTGTGGTTTGGACACTTACTTTTTTCACATTCTTTCTGGAATGCCGTTTAGGCCTAATTCCGGAATTACGGTTGACCTGCATTTACTGGGAAATGCTTGTTCTCGGGGAAGAATTGTAATCCCAGATCCTCATCACTAAAGGGGGTTCAGCGTGTTATCCACACCTGTAAGCGATACACGCTGGTCATTTCATTGTAGCACGTGTGCAGCCCCGGACATGTAAGGGCATGACAGACCTGTTATTGGCCTATCTCGCGTGCCAGAACCTCACGTGTCCCTCTAGTAAGCTGGACGCGGACCGCAGGGTCATGCCTGAGTCTCGTTCGTTAACGGAATTAAGCTTGCAATCTGTGCAGCTTTTTTGTGGATGGCATGGTTGAAGTTGCCCGTATTGAGTCCAATTAAGCCGCAGGCTCCACTCCTGGTGGTGCCCTTCTGGACATTCTTTTAAGGTTCAGCTTTGCAACCATACTGCCCCCGGAAACCAAACACTTTTCCTGACAGTGACATTCTGGTCAAAGTGCGCAATGAGGTCACGTCTGTACGCCCTCTGCCTAAACAGTCCAAGTGCAGAGAGATGGAAGATGGGGACGACGAGGAGTCCAAACTAGTACAGGGATTCCCTAGCGAGGAGACTTATTTAATTGTTTTAAAGGTTGGGAGCAATTTTTGGGGAGCACGATACTCTGTAGAATGATATCTGGGGCCCACCATACACTGGAGTGTCACGCTCATGCCTTGGCTGAATGGCACGAGCCGGGGGGTTGTGGCCCCACTGTGCCACAAACCAGACTACCCTGGAAGGGGCGTAACTACGGCAGCTACCTCGGTCTTCACTGGAGCCTCTGATGGTGAGGTCAGGCTTATGCAGCAGGTAGCTGTCGGGTGCCACTCCAGGGTGGTGTCTGGCTGTGGCTGCTGATCCCACTCGGGGACAAGTCATTTGGACAGGTGTGACTAACAGGCAGGCTGAGACACTGAGCAAGCAGGCATGGCTTGGTAAACTGGCAGGCACGGCTTGGAGACACAGGGCAAGCAGTCACGGCTTGGGGACACAGGGCAAGCAGTCACGGCTTAGGGACACAGGGCAAGCAGGCATGGCTTGGGGACACAGGGCAAGCAGGCATCGCTTGGGGACACAGGGCAAGCAGGCACGGCTTGGGGACACAGGGCAAGCAGGCACGGCTTGGGGACACAGGACAAGCAGGCACGGCTTGGGGACACAGGGCAAGCAGGTGTGGTGTATGAAGGAACTGGTTTGGACCTGTTCACACAGGAGGTGCAGGTATGGATACAGGCAGGAAGGAGAGGAATATGTTGGAACAGGTTAGGAACTGAGCCGCAGGAGTGTGGCATAGGCAGAGCTGCAGGAGTGTGGAATAGGCGGAGCCGCAGGAGTGCAGAATAGGTGGAGCCGCAGGACTGCGGAGTAGGCTGGGCTGCAAGGCAGCCGGACAGGCTGAGCTGCAAGGGAGCCAAGCAGGCAGAGCGGCTAAGGAGCCGAGCAGGCAGATCGGCTAAGGAACCGAGCAGGCAGAGCAGCTAAGGAGCCAAGCAGGCAGAGCGGCTTAGGAGCCGAGCAGGCAGAGCGGCTAAGGAGCCGAGCAGGCAGAGCGGCTAGGGAGCCGAGCAGGCAGAGCTGCGAGGGTGCAGATGCACAGACAGAGCTGCAAGGGTGCAGAAGCACAGTCAGAGCTGCAAGGGTGCAGACGCACAGACAGAGAGGACACAAGGAAAGACACAGCAGGGAAGGAAGCCACAGACAAGGAGAAAGGGAGACTAAGGTAGGACAGAGTACAGACAAGGTACTGGAACCAAGAATCAAGGGCCAAGATATTCAGCCTCCTGGCAGGCGGACAGAGAAGTACTAGGCAAGGTACCAAGACACAGGAATATGCAATAAGAGCCTTCAGAGAAGGCAAGACATAGGACAGGGCCTGGCTAACTCAGTAGCAAGGAGCTAACTGAGTTTAGACATTGCAGAGGCAATGTTTCAGTGGGTGTGGCGGAACTAAATAGTCAAGGGCTCTACGTGATTGGTCATGGACTGATTAGACAGGTGCACCCTGACTGCATAAGAACCAGAGAGTTCTGGCGCCACCCCTCTATACACACACAGCCAGGAAACATACAGAAGAGCAGAGGCACAGAGCACAGGACTGGCAACAGACAGAATTCACAGCATGACCCAGAGCAGTGAGTAAGTTGATGTGCGGGGGATGGGAGGCCATGCAGTGACGCCAGCAGGGTTGTTACATGGAGCCAGTCACTGGAGCAGCATCTAAGGGGCACATTTTACACTGGAGCATTAGAAATGGGGCCCATTATATATGGAGCATTATTTGGGCCCATAAGACACTGGAGCTTCATCCATGGTAAACAACATATACTGTAGCATTATGTGGAGCTCATCATATACTGTATCGAACATTCTATGGGACCAATGATTCTGTATGGAGAAATATATGGGCCTCATTACTCTGTATAGCGCACTATGCGGTGGCCATAATACTGTATGGAGGAATATACTGTCCGTTTTTGGAGCTATTGGAGAATTTAAAATGGATATCAGTCATGTGATGTAAGAACTGAAGTATTTTTCATTGTACTGTACCGCTATTTCTCTGCCGTATCAAAGGATCATGAATTGTGTCATGTGTTATAGGAGCCCAGTGACACTCTTTGGCCCTGGGCCCACGAAAATCTGGAGCCAGCCCTACCCCCCTCAACTTTAGCCAAATAACCCCCAGTTTTCAATGCCTAACTATTATTATAAAGTAAGTTAAGGTTGACAAGCTTAAGGAATAAGAATTGATGTTTTTGGCATTAAAATGGGCACTCTAGGTGTGTTTCCTGTCCTCCACTCACTGCCGACTTTTCTTCCCCATTGACTTACATTGGGTTTCGTGTTTCAGTCGGCCTTCGACTTTTCACGATAATCGGCCGATTTCGTTCGACCCGACTTTTGCGAAAGTCGGGTTTCGTGAAACCCGACTCGAACCAAAAAAAGGCAAAGTCGCTCATCTCTACTAGAAAGGTTTTCACTATAGAAGTAAAATGGCGGTCACCTTGTTACACTGACAGAAAGGTGGTTTACAATGTTAGGAAAAGTGCTCGTGATCATGTTCAGTAGGAAGCTCCATTGTGTAAGCACCTTGCTCACCGCCACCCGACCCGGGTTTGCCGCTGCCAGCACCATGTCCGCCACTGCTCCCACGCTGCCCTGGCCTTCCCTGCTTCCTGCTTTCCGCCGGGCACCTGCATGGACTCTCCGGCGTGCTCCTTCTCCGCTGTCTTCCGTGCGCTCTGCTTGCACATGCGCCTTAGGGCCCGACTGCACATGCACCCGCAGCTCTTATCCTCCTGTGTGATCTGACTTGGCAGCTCTACCTGTCCAATGGAGGGCAGGCACCGGGTATTTTAAGCTGCCCTCTCTTAGTGGAGGCGCCTGATTATTGAGTACTGCACCTATACTTAGGCCATGTCTTGCTGCCGCTTAGCGGTTACTTTTGCTTAGCTTGCTTCCCTGCTCAGTCCATATTCCTCTCCCTTCTACCCAGTCTTATCTCCATTTTTGTGTTGGTCCTTGAGCCGACCCATGGTCATGGCATCTGTGGTACTAGAGGTCCCTGAACTTGCTCCCTAATGATCCCTGTAAAGGTGTTGGTCCAATCTGGTGCTCTTGCTCGGGGGAGTTTCAGCATCACGGTCCAGTGGGTCCACTCTTGGTACTCGCCGCCTCTGGTGTAGCACATTGCTGATGACAGATATGGTGATATTCAAAAGACTCAGTGTAAAGAAGTTTGAATGGCCTATTTTTAACTCAGCACCTCTGTATGTCCAGTATTATTAGTGAATCACATCTTCATACATATGAAGGAGGGCAGAACTTCATATGACAGGATTCTCTCAGGTAAGCAAGGTGGCAGCCATATTAATTCTATAATGATTACTTCCCCAGACAAATTGACTCTGATCTGATAATTAAATGTATTTAGGAATTTGATCATAATAACTTTTCCAATAATTATTGTCACAACTCCGTTGTCGGGTATCCCGATGCCAGGGCTCCTTCCCTTTCCCTAACGCTTGGGGCGATATAGCAATCCATGTTCCCTGTATGCTTCTAATGGTGAAGACACCAAGGCCACATACCTTGCTGAGCTCTTGAATCCACCCTCCGTCTGTCCTCCCCCTCCCAAGGAAGAGGGGAGTTGTAGTGTATGTCTATACACCAACCGGACTAACAAGGTAATAGGAACAGGGATAAAGAAAAATACCAAAGATACAAAAATGCACTCACGAACAACAGAGTGAGACAATGTGGAGTGAAGAATGGGAAAAAACAAAGTAGGAGAAGGAGACGATTTGCACACAACCTAAAACCTAGCTGCAGTTTTAGATAAATCCAAAAAATTGTATAACGGCTCACATATTAACTCCCAAACTGTATAACGGCCCTACCATTAGCTAGTACACTATAAATGTCTTATGAGAAACATCACACCAATCAAAATATATAGTTATAGGGGTGTGGTACCATATCACCGGACAATTACGGCAAGGATTGCATACAGCTAGAAAACTCAAAAAAAAAAAAGGATAAACGATCACAGAAAAAAATACAAAAAGAATGTATAATACGCCAAAAATATTTATTAGAATAAATAGGTACGGGGAGGGGAGAAGATCCACCTAGTGGCACATGTGAAGAAAGGACGCTCAAAAGGACCAATATAACGAAATCATAGCAGCCATTTTATACAATGTGAATATGCACAATTAAATATACATATATAATATAATGCAAAGATACTAATACATGCTCATAGTACATTGCACATAGCCCAAATAGCCTACTTAATAGCCCAAATAGCCTACTTAATTATGGAAATACTGCACCCAAGAATATATCATTAAGGTCAAAAATAGTATGCATAATACCTAGTGGGAAAGCAGGAACCGGTCGAGCGCGTCCACCCCAACGCGCGTTTCGGCTGTATGAGCCTTTCTCAAGGGGTACCCCATATATTCTTGGGTGCAGTATTTCCATAATTAAGTAGGCGATTTGGGCTATATGCAAGGTACTATGAGTATGTATGAGTATCTTTGCATTATATTATATATGTATATTTAATTGTGCATATTCACATTGTATAAAATGGCTGCTATGATTTCGTTATACTGGTCCTGTTGAGCATTGTTTCTTCACATGTGCCACTAGGTGGAACTTCTCCCCTCCCTATACCTATTTATTCTAATAAATATTTTTTGCGTAGTATACATTCATATTGTATTTTTTTCTGTGATCGTTTATTAGCTTGTACACTGTATAATGACTCCCACATTATCTCCAACACTGTAAAACGGCCCCAACATTATCCTCCAAACAGTCTGATGGCCCTCCCATTAGCCCCCAAAGCTGTATAATGGCCCTCACATTAGCCCCCATATTTCTTCCCATGCTGTATGATAGCTTCCACACTTTATTCCCCTCACATTAGTCCTGAGAATGTATGAGGCTCCCACACTTTTTCATGGTACCCCACTGATTATGATGCCTCCTCAGTCATTCCCCCAGTTTTAATTAAAATAAAAAGCATCCTACACTGATCTAATCCACAATCCTGATGAGCCCCACCTGCAAGGCCCAGGCATACCAACTTGCTTTCATAGCACTGACACTACTGCAGGGCATCAGTCCCGAAGCGGCGCATTGGCATCATCCTGCCTGGACTCTGATGTCCTGTGTGTGCATCAGCGCCTTTGCCACTGCATCATTCTGCAATTCTGAGGACCACAGGGTTAAAGAGACCTGTGGTCCACAGAATGGACAGCTGTATTGCAGAGTGATCATTGTCTGCTGATACCGATAAGGATAGCAGTAACTACTGGTGGGCCCTTTTGATTGTAGGGCCCAAGGCAACTGCCACTTCTGCCCCTTTTGCCTTACCGGTAGCTACGCTACTGATTAGATATTTACACTAAATATATTGATCCAATCTAACATTCTTTAATAAGAAAAGAACAGAACCAGCCAGACAACAACATTTCACCCACAGCACCCTCTTCCATAAAAGTTCTGCTATGACAGAGGTACTACATTGTCCCCACGTGTCAGTGCTGTGGATTATTCAATTGCAAAGTCTAGAAAAAGGAGATCAATTCAAATGAGAAAAGCGGGAGATAAAGCAAAATATCTGGCAATAGAGGACAGTTGTAAACAGGAATGGTGTATCATGGTTGGTGGGAGGAATATTCACAAGCCAAACGCTCAATAATGACGAATTAGTATAACTGGGGGCATAAATAAGGCCAGGTAATGGAATCAATGTTTTTTTTTTTTCATTTTAGACAATTGCTTTTTACTTGGTCTCATCATGCTAATATCTATTTATTTTACTTCATTTTATTGCCAGTTACTATAATTCCATAAAGACCAATTATTTACACCTCTCAATTTCCCAGTTGGGTTCATTATTGGATTCCCCATGATGCCACTAAGTAGACAATTCATCGAACTTTCATCTATAAGAGGGAGATCAGCCACATGATAACATCACACAAGGTCTGCAATACATCTTTCCACAGAAAGGAATAACACTTGGCTTTGGCTTTATAACGTTCCTGGAAAAGGTTTGGAAGATTTTATTATTATTATTATTATTATTATTATTATGCATTTATATAGCGCCATTTATTCCATGGCGCTTTACATGTGAAAAGGGTAAATATAGACAAGTATAATAAACATGTGTAAGACAAGGGACACGCAAGTACATAAGGAGAGGAGACCCTGCCCGTGAGGGCTCACAGTCTACAGGGATGGGTGAGGATACAGTAGGAGAGGGTAGAGCAGGTCATGCAGTGGTTCAGTAGACCGAGGATCATTGCAGGCTGTAGGCTTGTCAGAACAGGTGGGTCTTCAGGTTCTTCTTGAAGGTTTCCGTTGATGTTGAGAGTCTGATGTGTTGCGGCAGAGAGTTCCAGAGTATGGGGGAAGCACGGGAGATGTCTTGTATGCAGTTGTGGGAAGAAGAGATAAGGGGGGAGTAGAGAAGGAGATCTTGAGATGATTGAAGGTTGCGTGCGGGTAGGTACCTAGAGACCATGTCACAGATGTATGGAGGAGACAGGTTGTGGATGGCTTTGTATGTCATGGTTAGGATTTTGAATTCGAGCCTCTGGGCAATAGGAAGCCAGTGAAGGGCTTGGCATAGGGGGGAGGCTGGGGAATAGCAGGGAGACAGGTGGATTAGTCAGGCATCAGAGTGTAGGATACACTGGAGCGGAGCCAGAGTGCTGGAGGGGAGGCCAGAGAGTAGGAGGTTGCAGTAGTCGAGGCGGGAGATGATTTATGAAGTAAACCTTTAGAAATGTATCATTTTCATATTTTTACTTGGTCTTGAACACATATGATAGAAAAAATATTCCAATATTCTTAACATTTTGTAAAGAGGAAAAATTCTTTTTTCTACCCATCTAGAATCTGATGTTTTTAGACCTCCACCAGAAATTTAAGTATGAGTTAATACTAATATCTAACTTAAATATTAAATACATATGTGCACATAGACACCTTGAAAGGTTATCAGTCAGGTTATTAATGCCCTGCCCTATTGAAATCACTTAGGCAAATCATCAAAATCTGTTTGATGGGAGACAAGTCTGTAGACACTCAAAGAAATGCTAACACATTTCAGACATATTCGAATATCTGGAGCAATAGGAAGCATGGTATTGGGTGTAAAAAAAATGGATTTTAGGACACCATAATAGGTGGATTAATGTGATGATCCCACCTGATGGATTCTTCATGTTGTTACTCACAAGGTCTCAAGAATTTCAAAGAATGGTACTTTGTGATCTATTCTGTACGGCAAGTGTAACGATGTCACATAGCTACAGCTACGGGTGTTCCATGGTGATGTACTTTAGCTCTCATAAGCTTTTGTTTTGAAAAACGTTCATGTTCTCTCATGAAGGACTCCAGGCCAATCTCTCAATACTAAAAAGGACTAAATGCTGAAGAGGATACTCTTCTCTTCCAGCCTCCGTTGCCATCTTGCTCTGCACAATAATAGCCTTTGAGAGAGGTGGCATGAGGTCAATGGAACACCTGTACCTAGACATCCATCTAATTGCCCAATGTCGTGTAAATGCCTGCTGATAGTTTTTGTACTGTACACACTGTGTGATGTCCCAAACTCATTTTGTAACATCCACTTTCACTTGAAGACCAGAATGGATCCCCAAATGCCATTCTTCAACTTTCACAAGACCATGCGGGCAACGACATTCCAATACAAGAGAATGTCACACCAGTTCTACTGCCAGTATTATGCTGTAGGGTGACACAAGGTGCGGAAGTCTGACCCCTCTAATTTTCATTCCAGGTACATTAAAAGCACAGCACTAAATTGATTTCTCAACAGTGTCCAAGGAACCATTTTTCAACAGGATGTTGTCATGCCGCTTGTTGTTCGAGCTACTATGAGCTGTCTCAATGGCTTAAATCTGCTTCCACGGCCACTGCATCTCCAGACTTGTCTCCCATAAGCATGTTTGGGACATAATAGGTCAACAATCACAAAGGATGCTGCCGTCAGTGGATTTTGATGATTTGCATGGCCAAGTGCATTCAGCATGGCAGGACATTCTTCAAACAACCACTATCAACCTAATTTACAGCAGGATTTCTGCGTGTGGCACATACTTAATACTGAATAAACAAGATGGTTTGAAAATGTTGATTCTCTTTTCCTCATTTGCATATCAGTAATATGGCTATCCATTTTGCTGTTTCAACAATTCCATGACGTTTCCTTCTTGGTTCTGCAATTTTAATGTTACGAAGTGTAGATTACAAATGTCTACTGTTAGGGCAACTGCCAACTGAAAAACTGGTCTTCTGCTGCCTTTCATGGTGAAGGCTACACCACCTAGAGGGTTCCAGACATGTTCAAATCCTCACTCCTTCAGCTCTTCATGCTGTGATGACAGCGTTAGTCAACAAGTTAGGAAGAGGCTGTATAATGCTTTTTTGAAATATTTGAGGGTTTTCTGGTATCATACTTATGAAAATGAATTATTGATCCAGTGATTGTCTCTGATTCTCATACTCGGGGTTAGTAAGAATTGAATTATTTTAATATGAAGCATTGGCGTCTACCTCATAGAAGGTTTTTCTGGATTTTTAATATTAAAAAATGAACATCTGAATTACTTAAATACATAAAAGTAACTAATGTTTTATGTCCTTATTATTAGAGTTGAGCGATACCGTCCGATACTTCAAAGTATCGGATCGGAATGGATCGGCCGATCTTTAAAAAAAGTATCGGTATCGCCGATTCCGATACCGGAAGTCCCATTCAAGTCTATGGGACTTCCGGTATCGGAATAAGAAAAATCCTGTTTTTCCCTTGTACAGCCTCTCTGGGGTCTGTACGGGCCTTTCGGGGGGCTGTGCCGGCCTGCCAGGGGGTCTGTGCAGGCTCCGGTGGTCTGTGCCGGCCTGCCGGGGGGCTGTGCCGGCCTGCCGGGGGGGCTGTGCAGGCTCCGGTGGGCTGTGCCGGCCTGCCGGGGGGCTGTGCCGGCCTGCCGGGTGGCTGTGCAGGCTCCGGGGGGCTGTGCCGGCCTGCCGGGGGGCTGTGCAGGCTTCGGGGGTCTGTGCAGGCATCGTCCGATGGGACTACAAGTCCCATCGGGCGATGCCTGCTACCATGACAGTGATTGACACATTAGCCAATGATGGGACAGTAGTAGTCCCATCATCCGGCTAATGTGTTGAATGTAAAAAAAAAAAAAAATTACATGCTACATACATACAACATGCATACTACATACATGCTACATTCATACTACATACTACATACATGCTACATTCATACTACATATATACTACATGCAACATACATACTACATACATACTACATGCAACATACATACTACATATATACTACATGCATGCAACATGCATACTACATATATGCTACATACATACTACATATATACTACATGCATGCTACATACATACTACATACATACTACATATATGCTACATACATACTACATGCTACATACATACTACATATATACTACATGCATGCTACATACATACTACATGCTACATACATACTACATATATACTACATACATACCACATACATACTACATACATACTACATACATACTACATGCTACATACATACTACATATATACTACATGCATGCTACATACATACTACATGCTACATACATACTACATATATACTACATACATACTACATACATACTACATGCATGCTACATACATACTACATGCTACATACATACTACATATATACTACATGCATGCTACATACATACTACATGCTACATACATACTACATATATACTACATACATACTACATACATACTACATGCATGCTACATACATACTACATGCTACATACATACTACATATATACTACATACATACTACATACATACTACATGCATGCTACATACATACTACATGCTACATACATACTACATATATACTACATGCATGCTACATACATACTACATGCTACATACATACTACATATATACTACATACATACTACATACATACTACATGCATGCTACATACATACTACATGCTACATACATACTACATATATACTACATGCATGCTACATACATACTACATGCTACATACATACTACATATATACTACATGCATGCTACATACATACTGCATGCTACATGCATGCTACATACATACTACATACATACTACATGCTACATACATACCACATATATACTACATACATACTACATACAATACATTCATACAATACATACATAGACATACAGTACATATAACATAGAGTAACATACTTACCAATACTTGTCACATTGTTCCCCGAAGCCATTGTCTTTTACGGAATAAATATTAACATAACAAACCACAAAAATACTCACCCACGATCCGAAGCAGTCCACGAGTGTGTCCCACGACGATCTTGGGTAGAGAACTGCAGCATCAGCTGTTGCTGCCGTTCTCTACGGGCTGCAGGAATCCAATGACGGAAGGTAGGTATCCTTCCGCACTGTATTCCTCCGCCACTTAAAAAAAAAAAGTCCCTAGTCTCACTTTATGCCATTGCTGTGTGGGAAATTCCCACGCAGCAATGGCATAAAGTGAGACTAGGGACTTTTTTTTTTTAAGTGGCGGAGGAATACAGTGCGGAAGGATACCTACCTTCCGTCATTGGATTCCTGCAGCTCGTAGAGAACGGCAGCAACAGCTGATGCTGCAGTTCTCTACCCAAGATCGTCGTGGGACACACTCGTGGACTGCTTCGGATTGTGGGTGAGTATTTTTGTGGTTTGTTATGTTAATATTTATTCCGTAAAAGACAATGGCTTCGGGGAACAATGTGACAAGTATTGGTAAGTATGTTACTCTATGTTATATGTACTGTATGTCTATGTATGTATTGTATGAATGTATTGTATGTAGTATGTATGTAGTATATATGTGGTATGTATGTAGCATGTAGTATGTATGTAGTATGTATGTAGCATGCATGTAGCATGCAGTATGTATGTAGCATGCATGTAGTATATATGTAGTATGTATGTAGCATGTAGTATGTATGTAGCATGCATGTAGTATGTATGTAGTATGTATGTAGTATGTATGTAGTATATATGTAGTATGTATGTAGCATGTAGTATGTATGTAGCATGCATGTAGTATATATGTAGTATGTATGTAGCATGTAGTATGTATGTAGCATGCATGTAGTATGTATGTAGTATGTATGTAGTATATATGTAGTATGTATGTAGCATGTAGTATGTATGTAGCATGCATGTAGTATATATGTAGTATGTATGTAGCATGTATGTACGTAGCATGCATGTAGTATGTATGTAGTATGTATGTAGCATGTAGTATGTATGTAGCATGCATGTAGTATATATGTAGTATGTATGTAGTATGTATGTAGTATGTATGTAGTATATATGTGTTATGTATGTAGTATGTATGTAGTATATATGTGGTATGTATGTAGTATGTATGTAGTATGTATGTAGTATGTATGTAGCATGTAGTATGTATGTAGCATGCATGTAGTATGTATGTAGTATTTTTTTTTTTTTTTTTTTTTAACATTTAACACATTAGCCGGATGATGGGACTACTACTGTCCCATCATTGGCTAATGTGTCAATCACTGTCATGGTAGCAGGCATCGCCAGATGGGACTTGTAGTCCCATCGGACGATGCTTGCACAGACCCCCGGACATCAGCACAGCCCCCCCGGCAGGCCGGCACAGCCCCCCGGCAGGCCGGTACAGACCCCCACAGGGTGCACAGCCCCCCGGCAGGCCGGCACAGCCCCCCGGCAGGCCGGTACAGACCCCCACAGGGTGCACAGACCACCGGCAGGCCGGCACAGCCCCCCGGCAGGCCGGTACAGACCCCGGGCAGTCCACACAGCCCCCCGGCAGGCCGGCAGAGACCCCCGGAAGGCCCGAAATGACGGCGCATCATGATGCGCACACACCGCGCATCATGATGACGTCAGGCTGTCAATCAACTTTGAACTTCCGATTCCGATGCCGACTTCCGATATTGAAAAAATATCGGAAGTCGGTATCGGAATTCCGATACTGCAAGTATCGGCCGATGCCCGATACTTGCGGTATCGGAATGCTCAACACTACTTATTATGTAGGAAAAATCCACCACAGAACTGAAAATGTGCAGTTAGTTCATATGGAAGATGAAAATTATAAGAAAAATAAAAGCAGCTCGGTGACTGTCATATTTCTTCCTGGATTTCAGGAATTTCATAATTTAAGAATTTTCCTGTTTCTTATTTTGCTGGTCATCTTCTGTGTGACTGTATGTGGAAACCTCCTGATCATTCTGGTGGTGTCCTGCAGCCGATCGCGCCACTCTCCCATGTACTTCTTCCTCACACAACTCTCCTTCTCGGATATTCTACTCTCTACCACCATCGTACCCAACATGCTCCCCATTGTGTTGTATGAGGGAAGTTCTGTGTCTCTTATCGGATGTTTGACACAATTTTACTTTTTTTCAATCTCAGAGATATTAGAAACTCTCATTTTGACCGTGATGTCCTATGACCGGTATCAGGCCATCTGTCACCCTCTACATTACACCTCAGTCATGGACCTCTCATTTTGTCTGAGGTCCGTTTTGCTCTTTTGGCTGATCATTTTGGTAGTAATCTTGACTCTTTCACTAACTATGAGTTATTTCTGGTTCTGTGGACCAAACATCATTGACCATTTCTTCTGTGATAGAGACCCGATTCTTGAGCTTTCCTGCACAGATACTTTTATAATAATGGCAGAAAGTATAGTTTTTATGATACCTCTAGCAATCTGTCCATTTACTGTGATTATTGTCTCGTATATCTATATTATCTCCACCATACTGAAGATCCCCTCTACAACGGGGAGGCAGAAGACCTTCTCCACCTGCAGCTCTCACCTGGCCGTTGTTTTTATCTATTATGGATCAACAATTACTGCTTATTTATTTCCAAATATGGTTAAAGCAAAGAAGATCCTCTCCCTATTGTACACGGTAGTCACACCACTTCTTAATCCTATTATATACAGCCTTAATAATAGGGATATCACACAGTCTTTTACAAACCTCCTGAGTAAAATGACTACCACATTTCCTAAGTTGTCTGTAAAGTTCAAATAATTCTAGATAATAAACAGTTTGAAGTTAGTGGCAGGATTTGCTTTTAGTTTCCTATGTTCCTTTGTTTGTATATCCTTTGTTTAGTTTTGGTTTTTGGCTTTTTCTTAATGGCCTTCAGCTTGATGCCATGGTGACTTGACGGATGAACGATTTGTAGAGAGATTGATCTTGAGCAAGCCTAGATAGGTCCACCAGGCTCTTCTCAGCGATTATTTTATTAGTATCAAGTCATCGGGTTGCTAGTTTCCCTTCTAGCCTCATCCTCTCTATTCTTCCGACCATGATGTCCTTCTCTAGTGATTGATCTCCTCATATGATGTGTCCAAAGTAGGCAAGTCGTAGCTTGGTGATCTTTGCTTCGAGTGACATGTCTGGCTTGATTTGTTCAAAAATTGATTTGTTGGTTCCTCTTGCCATTCATGGTATGGATAGCATCCTTCTCCAGAACCACATTTCGAAGGCATCAATTGTTCTTCTATCTGGTTTCTTTATTGTGATCTTTGTTACAAGCTGCTTTATTAACTGTTAGTAGAGGGATCTGTCATTTTAATTAAAGGGCATCTGTCACCCTTTTTTTGCCTATCAGCTGCCGGCATTGACATCAGGGGCTTATCTACAGCATTCTATAATGCATTCTGTAATGCTGTAGATAAGCCCCCGATGAAACCTGAAAGATAAGAAAAACACATTAGATTATACTCAGAGGAGGGGCAGTTCGGTCTGATGGGTGTCGCGGTCCAGTCTGGCACCTCCCATCTTCATACAATGCCGTCCTCTTCTTCCCTTCCTGTTGTGGCTCCAGCCCAGGTGCAGAATACTGCAGAGCGCAGGTGCCAGACCTCTCCCGACGCCTGCGCACTGTGACACCCATCGGACCGGACCGCCCCCTCCGGTGAGTATAATCTAACGTGTTTTTCTTATCTTTCAGGTTACATCGGAGGCTTATCTACAGCATTACAGAATGCTGTAGATAAGCCCCTGATGTCAATGCCGGCAGCTGATAGGCAAAAAAAGGGTGACAGATTCCCTTTAAACAATTTGTATTGAAGATATACCAATAAAAATATTGTCACATTGTTATGCTCCAACAGGATATTTAAGTCCAAGTAAATTTTAAAAGGAACCTCTTATTTCGTTCTTGCTGCGTGAATTAGGCACTGGCTATTTTATTGCTACAATGTATGTTTTACTGAAGTATTTCAGAGTAAGGCTATGTTCACACGTTGCCTTTTGGCTGCATTTTTTAATGCTAATTAAAGGCTGCTTTTCACAGTACCATCACTAGCTATAAGATTTCAGAAATCTCATGCACACACATTGTTCTTTTTTTCCTGACTGAGATCTACAACATGTTACTTCTTTCAGCGTTTTTACAGCTTTTGATCTTCCATAGGAAGCAATGAGTAAGTGCAGAAAACAGCAAAGAATGTTGAAGTCAGTTTTTGCTGCATTTTTTGTAAAAAAAAAAAGCATGTACAGCAGGATGTCAAAAGTATTTAATTTTGTGATTTTCTCAAATTTAAACTAAAATGTCTTTTTCTCCTGAGAATAGCAGTTAGGATTAGTAAAACGTAATTAAATTAGTGATGTGTTTAAGTAAGCAACTGACTGAGCAATTCAGTGGCAGATCAGTGTTTAAAAGTAGCCATTGCCTGACCAATGTGTGAACTGACACAGTACCTGAGAAATAGAGATGAGCCAATGTGCTCGGGGATACTCTGATATGCCTGTAGTTTCTGGGTGCTCAGGTAGCAGGAGCCTGTAGTCTAGCACTGGCCAATTTCCCAGAACCACCAATGCCCAAACCCAGGCTGCAGCCTTTACTATTGTGGTTCTTGTTTCTGCACATGGGAGAGTCAAGATCCAGGAACTGGTGAGCAGACTGTGAGGCCTAGGCTGGTCAGAAGGACAAGGGCTGGAGAAATGCTATTGGGCCTGCTAGTTGCAAGATACCCAGAGTTGGTACCCATGGGGAGGTTGTTACTTATGACCGGCATGGTAGAAGGGGACCATCGAAAAGTTTGGGACCCATCATCACATCTTGTTCATCAAGCAGGAAGTAGAGAAGGAACACTTGCATTGAAAGCTGCAATAGCTGACAGCTGGACCCAAGGTTACATTCCTCAAAATGGAGGAGAAGCATTGCTATTATGTGGTGGACATGATCAAAGAAGAAAATGAGCAGGATGAACCCTTCTTGAGAAATGAATGGGCATTGGAAAGGCTCACTGAGGTGGCTTGAGTTGGGGCAATTTTCACCCCTGAGATATTGTACTATCCTATTGGTTCCCAATCTCCTATGTGGCAGCAGGCGATGGTGCAGGTGACAGAGGGGGCTGTCGTCAATATCTATATGTCAGGAGCTTTGGCACAACCCAAAGCCAGGTCACTTACAGCCTAGGCACCTGGGAATTGGGATCATTGAAGCAGGTGAAGGCAGTCCCTCCAGTCTCCCGATGAAGGAATTGAAGAAGCAGACATCTGAAGAGGATTAATGTATTACATTCCTTATAATTCTTTCCTGGCTTTGCACTTTCTAAAAAAACCTTTATAAGTGTAGGAAAACAGCAACTACAATTTAAAAATATTTGAATGAGGCCATCCACTTGTTACCTTTCATTGGTCTATGGATGACCCTCCTTATCATTTTCTCTTTGCTTTGCACTTTCTGCAAAGCCTTTATGAGAGTAGAAAAACACATTCAAAATATTTATGCGCAAAAAAATGTTCTTACTTCAATTAGTTATCCACACAGCTGAAACCCGATATTGTTACATTACAGTAGTATGTAAAACTCCAAAAAAGCATTGAAATTTGTTTCTGTATCCACAGAGTATTATGTGCTTTCTGCTATATTTCAGTGGCATTTAATCCTACAAAAAAGCAGTCAAAAATGTTTTGGTATTATATTGCTCATCCATATTGTATTGAATACTCTGGGGTACATTTCGGTGGTATACAACCTTCCAAATAGGTGTTCAAAAATGTATCTGGATTCAATTACTTATACATAGAGTATTACTTAAATTCTGTTACATTTTCAAAAAAAGCATACCATTTTTTTTCTGCATTCAATTACTCATCTATATACTATTACTTGCTCTGGGGTACACTATGGTGGTGTGGAAAACTCCTAAAAAGCAATCTTAAATGTATTTGGATTCATATACTCAAACATAGAGTATTATGTGCTTTCAGTTACATTTTGTTGGTATGTAACATTGCAAAAAAGAGTTCAACATTTTTTCTTTATTAAATTACTCAACTCTATACTATTATGTGCTCTAGGGTGCATTTCTGTGGTATACAACTATCCAAAAAAGTGTTCAAAGATTTGTACATATTCAATGAGAACCATAGAGCATTATGTGCCTTTTGTAACATTTTGTTGGCATATAAGACTACAAAAAAAATTTCTGGTTTCAATTAAAGAAAATTTCAAAATTTGAGAGTTCTCAGTGGTTAAGACCTTGTAATGGCTAACTGAAAAAGTTGAAACAAATTGCAAACTTCCAAGACTACTCAGATCTCTTCATCTGACATCTATATCAACTAAGAAATGTGCTCCTCAGACCTTTTGGGGGAATTACAATCTGACCAGACCTCAATCAATGGACATTAAACATTCACACTGTCCAATGTTCCAGTGTTTACAGCTACAACTGTTTATCCCTCTTCCAAAATAATAGTTCTGCTTTCCAGTATCTTCTGTATCTGCATCTTTCCTGTATCAAACTGGATTCAATTAGTCATCCATACAGTATTTGGTGCTTTCTGTGACATTTTGCTTGTACACACATGGTCAAAATTGTTGGTAACCATCGTTTAATGACAGTAAACCCACAATTGTCACATAAATATTATTATTATTATTTATTGTTATAGCGCCATTTATTCCATGGCACTTTACATGTGAGGAGGGGTATACATAATAACAAGTACAGTAATCTAAAACAATACAAGTCACAACTGGTACAGAAGGAGAGAGAGGAGCCTGCCCTCTAGGGCTCATAATCTACAAATAACTTGTATCTGAAAAAAGTAATAACACCGTATATACTTGTGTATAAGCCTACCCGTGTATAAGCCGACCCCACTAAATTTGCCACAAAGAACTGTGAAAACTTATTGACTCGCATATAAGCCTAGAGCGGAAAATGCAGCAGCTACTGGTAAATTTCAAAAATAAAATTAGATACTAATAAAGTAAAATTAATTAAGACATCAGTAGGTTAAATGTTTTTGAATATCCATATTGAATCAGGAGCTCCATATAATACTCCATACAGTTCATGATGGCCCCATAAGATGCTCCATACAAAATACACCCCATATAATGCTGCACAAAGGTTAATAATGGCCCCATAAGATGCTCCATAGAATATGCCCCATATGCTGCCCCATAAAGGTTATGGCCCAATAAGATGCTCCATAGAATATGCCCCCATATAATGCTCCATACAGTTCATGATGGCCCCATAAGATGCTCCATACAAAATACGCCACATATAATGCTGAACAAAGGTTAATAATTCCCCATAAGATGCTTCATAGAATAATATGCCCCATATGCTGCCCCATAAAGGTTATGGCCCCATAAGATATTCCATAGATTATGCTCCATAGATTATGCCCCCATAAAATGCTCCACAGATTATGCCCCATAAGATGCTCCATAGATTGTGCCCCCATAAGATGCACCATAGATTATGCCCCATAAGATGCACCATAGATTATGCCCCAATAAGATGCTCCATAGATTATGCCCCCATAATATGCTCCATAGATTATGCCCCCATATGCTGCTCCATAGATTATGCCCCCTTATGCTGCTTCATAGTTTAGGCCCCTATATGCTGCTCCATTGTTTGTGCCCCCATATGCTGCTCCATAGTTTATGCCCCCATATGCTGCTCCATAGTTTATGCCCCCATATATTGCTGCTCCATAATTATGCCCCCATATATTGCTGCTCCACAGACTATGCCCCCATATGCTGCTCCATAATTATGCCCCCATATATTGCTGCTCCATATATTATGCCCCCATATGCTGCTCCATAGTTTATGCCCCCATATGCTGCTCCATAATTATGCCCCCACATATTGCTGCTCCATAATTATGCCCCCATATATTGCTGCTCCATAGATTAAGCTCCAATATATTGCTGCTCCATAATTATGCCCCCATATATTGCTGCTGCTGCAAGTAAAAAAAATCATACTCACCTCTCATCGCTGGGGGCCCGATGCCGATGTCCTGAGCAGGCGGTGACAGGTTGGGCGGAAAATCTCGGCTTATATGTGAGTATATATGGTAAATAAAAAATCTATGAAAATGATCAAATGAAAGTCAGACATTTCTTTTCAACCATGCTTAAACAGAATTTATTAAAAAATAAAACCCATGAAATAGGTCTAGACAGAAATTATAGTACCCTTAACTTAATATATTGCTGCACAACCTTTTGAGGCAATCACTGCAATCAAACGATTCCTGTAACTGTCAATGAGGCTTCTGAACCTCTCTACAGGTATTTTGGACAACTCTCCAAAAGCAAAGTGCTCCGGTTGTCTCGTGTTTGAAGGTTGCCATTTCCAGATGGCATGTTTCAGCTCTTTCCAAAGATGCTCAATAGGATTTAGGTCAGGGCTCATAGAAGGCCACTTCAGAATAGTCCAATGTTTTCCTCTTAGCCATTCTTGGGTGTTTTCAGCTGCGTATTTTGGGTCATTATACTGTTGCAAGACCCATGACCCGCGACTGAGACCAAGCTTTCTGACACTGGGCAGCACATTTCTCTCTAGAATCCCTTGATAATCTTGAGATTTCATTGTACCCTGCATAGATTCTAGACACCCTGTGCCAGATGCAGCTAAGCAGCCACAAAACATAACAGAGCCTCCTCCGTGTTTCACAGTAGGGACAATGTTCTTTTCTTGATATGCTTCATTTTTCCATCTGTGAACATAGAGCTGATGTGCCTTGCCAAAAAGTTCCATTTTTGTCTCATCTGTCCATAGGACATTCTCCCAGAAGCTTTGTGTCTTATCAACATGTAGTTTGGCAAATTCCAGTCTGGCTTTTTTATGATGTTTTTCCAACAATGGTGTCCTCCTTGGTCGTCTCCCATGAAGTCCACTTTGGCTCACACAAAGACGGATGGTGCAATGTGACACTGATGCTCCTTGAGCTTGAAATCCACCTTTAATCTGTTTAGAAGTTTTTCTGGGCTCTTTTTTTGTTAGCATTCGTATTATCCGGCTCTTTGACTTGTCATCAGTTTTCCTCCTGCAGCCACGTCCAGGGAGGTTGGCTACAGTACCATGGAGCTTACATTTCTGAAAAATATGTGCAGCTGTAGTCACAGGAACATCGAGCTGCTTGGAGATGGTCTTATAACGTTTACCTGTAACATGGTTGTCTATAATTTTCTTTCTAATCTCCTGAGACAACTCTTTCCTTCGCTTCCTCTGGTCCAAGGTGAGTGTGATACACACCATGTCACCACACAGCACAGTGAGTATCTGTAGCCTCTATACCGGTCACTCACTGATTCCAGGATTGTAGACACCTGTGATGCTAATTAGTGGACACATCCTGATTTAACACGTACCTTTGTCACATTATTTTCAGAGGTTCCATCATTTCTGTTCAAGCCTATTTCATGAGTTTTATTTATTTTTTTTAATTCTGTGGAAACATAGTTGAAAAGCATAGTCTAAATTTCATTTGTTCATTTTCATAGATTTTTTTATTCATTATTACTTTTGTCAGATTCAAGTTATTTCTGTCACCATTGTGGGTTTTTTTGTCATTATGTCATTAAGCGAGGGGTACCAACAATTTTGGCCACATGTGTACATAAGACTCCAAAAAAAGTTGGATTTTTTTTTTCCGGGTACAATTAGTTATCCATAGAGTATTATGTGCTGAATGGGAGGAGACACAGATTAGATATTAGAAAAAACTTTTTGACAGTTAGAGTGATCAATGAGTGGAACAGGCTGCCACGAGAAGTGGTGAGTTCTCCTTCAATGGAAGTCTTCAAACAGAGGCTGGACAGACATCTGACTGGGATGATTTAGCGAATCCTGCTTTGAGCAGGGGGTTGGACCAGATGGCCCAGGAGGTCCCTTCCAACTCTACGATTCTATGATTCTATGATTCTATGATTCTATGATTCTGTTATATTTAAGTGGTGTAGACCACTCCAAACAAGTGCTGAAAATGTTTCTGGATTTTATTAGTCATGCATAGAGTATTAAGTGCATTCTGTGACATTTAGGGGGTGTATAAGTCTCTAACAAAAAGTTGATAAATTTCTCTGGATTCAGTTAGTCATTCATATAGTATTTGGTGCTTTCTATTACATTTTGAAGGTATATAAGACTCCAAAAAAGGACTTAAAATTTGTATGTTTTCAATTAGTCATCCATATAAAATATGGTGCTTTCTGTGACATTTCATTGGTATGTCTAACTTCAAAAAGCATTGAAAAATTTGTCTCGATTAAATTTATCATCCATATAGTATTAGGTGCTTTCTAGAGTTGAGCGAAACAGGTCGGTCAATTTCAAAAATCGCCGACTTTCGCCAAAGTTGGGTTTCATGAAACGAAACCTGACCATAGCGTGAGGTCAGCCATGATGTCGGCGACCCGAGCGACAAAGTCACGTTTCAAATGATGCTTCCAGCGCCTATTTTCAGCCAATGATGGAGGACGCACACTGTGGGCAACGCGATGACATAGGCAGCGGCCAACACCATCTTAGAGAAGGGCATTGATGTGACTGGCTGGCTTTGTGTGGCATCACAGTGGGTATAAAAGCTGTGAAAGCCGACCGCCATCTTACTTCTGCCGATCTTACAATAGGGAGTGGTGCTGCTGCGGCTGCTGCTGAATAGGGAGAGCGTTAGACAGGGAAGAAGAAATAAAAAACTGCTTCTGCTGATAGCGCTTTTCACTGTACAGTTAGTGTGCAGGGGAGGATTTTTGTTGTGTGCAGCAGCGCTGGTGGTGATTAGGCTGCCTTTTAAGGCTACCTGCTAGCTGCATTGCTGTGTGCACACTGCTGTTCAAACTGCTTTTTTCAAAGCACTCCAACTTTTATTATTTTGTCCTGGTAAGTTACTGAGCGTTCATTTTTTCACACACCATCTAGCGGTATACGCTCCTCACACACTACCGTGTACCGGCTGGTATCATGGACAAATAGAAGCTATCTGGGTGTGACTCTGGAAGAAAAAGCCGAGGAGTTTGTCCGTTTTTCCAGACCTACACCTTAGAGTTGTGTCCGTTTTTCAAACAGTTTCATTTATCTGCTGTTTGATTACAGTCAAAACTAGACAGAGACAGCTTGTGTCAGTCCATATACAAATACACAGAGCTTGACAATTTTCCATACAGACACCGTCTAGCGGTGTACGCTCCTCACACACTACCGTGTACCGGCTGGTATCATGGACAAATAGAAGCTATCTGGATGTGACTCTGGAAGAAAAAGACGCGGAGTTCAGGCTCGGTCTGGCCTGGCGGGGTACCGGGTAAATACCTGGTGGGCCCCGAGGGTCGCCGGGGGCCCTTTAAATTTCCTGCCCCTTTAAATATTTAGGGGCCGGGCCCTTTTAAGAGCGCGCGTGCACATACCTAATCTTGCCTTTGCGCGCACCACGCACGGTTGGGCGGCGGCCCCCTTGCTGGCTGTCTCCGGCGGCGGCGGCTCCTGAGTGTCTGATGAGTCACTCTCCTGGCCGCCGCGTGACCATGCTGCAGTGCAGTGGTTTGCGTGGCGCCACGCCCTGTTCTTGATGGGCTGTGAGTCACCTCCCCGTGCTCTTTCCTCTTCTGTAGCTGGCTGCTGCCTGGCTAATAGCAGCGCCAGTACACAGAACAGAAGAGGGCGTCGCTGGTGCCGCTCATCCTGCTGCTCCCCCTCCTGGTCCTGTGTGTTACAGACAGTGTACACAGGCAGCCCTGGCTGAGCCCTCCGGTCCGTGGGTCCGGCGGTGAGTGTATAAAATAGCAGGGGAAGGGGTCCATGGGACACTAGGGGAAACAGACAGTCACAGACTAGTCTAAAGTCCTCGGCTGATGGCTCGCTGTGTGGTGGTGGGTGGTGGTGGTGGACCCTCTGCCGGCTGTGTGGTGGTGAGTGGTGGTGGTGGACTCTCTGCCGGGCTCCCTGACTCCTGCTGCCCTGCAGCCTGCCCAGTGCCGCATCCAACGTCCTCCTCCTCAGTCATGCCGCTCTGCCGGCTCCCAACTACCGCTGTCCTGCAGTGCCGGACAGTGCTGGCCCGGCTGTGTGGTGGTGGTGTTGTGTGCTCTCTGCCGGGCTCCCTGTCTGACTCCTGCAGCCCTGTGGCCTACTCAGTGTGTCCAGTGTCCTCCTCCTCGGTCATATAGCTCTGCTGGCTCCCGACTACCGCTGTCCTGCAGTGCCGGAGAGTGCCGGCCCGGCTGTGTGGTGGTGGTGTTGTGTGCTCTCTGCCGGGCTCCCTGTCTGACTACTGCAGCCCTGCGGCCTGCTCAGTGTGTCCAGTGTCCTCCTCCTCATTCATGTAGCTCTGCCGGCTCCTGACTACCGCTTTTCTGCCGTGCTGGACAGGCTGAGTGGTGGTGGTGTTGTGTGCTCTCTGCCGGGCACCCTGTCTGACTCCTGCAGCACTGCGGACTGCCCAGTGCGTCCAGTGTCCTCCTCGGTCATGCAGCTCGACCGACTCCCGACTACTGCTGTCCTGCAATGCCTGCCCGGCTGTGTGGTGGTGTTGTGTGCTCTCTGCCGGACTCCCTGTCTGACTCCTGCAGCCCTGCGGCCTGCTCAGTGCATCCAGTGTCCTCCTCCTCGGTAATGCAGCTCTGACAGCTCCCGACTACCGCTGTCCTGCAGTGCCAGCCCGGCTGTGTGGTGGTGGTGTTGTGTGCTCTCTGCCGGGCTCCCTGTCTGACTGCTGCAGCGCTGCGGCCTGCTCAGTGCATCCAGTGTCCTCCTCCTCCGTCATGTAGCTCTGCCGGCTCCCAACTACCGCTGTCCTGCAGTGCCGGACAGTGCCGGGCCGGCTGTGTGGTGGTGGTGGTGTTGTGTGCTCTCTGCCGGGCTCCCTGTCTTACTCCTGCAGCCCTGCTGCCTGCTCAGTGTGTCCAGTGTCCTCCTCCTCGGTCATGCAGCTCTGCCGGCTCCCGACTACCGCTGTCCTGCAGTGCCAGCCCGGCTGTGTGGAGGTGGTGGTATGTGCTCTCTGCTGGGCTCCCTGTCTGACTCCTGCACCCCTGCGGCCTGCCCAGTGCGTCCAGTGTCCTCCTCCTCGGTCACGCAGCTCGACCAGCTCCTGACTACCACTGTCCTGCAGTGCCGGCCCGGCTGTGTGGTGGTGGTGTGTGCTCTCTGCAGTCTGGGGGCCCCCACGGTGGTTACCTACGCAGTGTTTAATAGTATATATAATCTCAGCACCCTCCCTGGAAGCTGTGCTGGCTACCTGATGGGGCCACAATGAGAGGAAAAATAGGTTTCTGGGGGCTCCACGGTTGTCACCTACGCAGTTTAATAGTATATCATTCTCGTCACCATGCTCCCTGGAAGCTGTGCCGGAGCAGAGGAAGCCATAGTATGCTGCATGTAGGGACAGGGGGGCCATAATGTGCTTCATGGAGGAGCAGGGGGGGCCATAATGTGCTGCATGGAGGAGCAGGGGGGGCCATAATGTGCTGCATGGAGGAGCAGCGGGGCCATAATGTGCTGCAATGAGGAGCAGGGGGGCCATAATGTGCTGCATGGAGGCGCAGGGGGCCCATAATACTGTATGAAGGAGCATGTGCCCCAAAATACTGTATGGAGAATTACATGGGGCTCATAATACTGTATGGTGGACTATGAGGTGCCCATAATACTGTATGGTGGACAATGTGGTTGCACATAATACTGTATGGCGGACAATGTGGTTGCCTATAATACTGTATGGCGGACTATGTGGTTGCCCATAATACTGTATGGCGGACTATGTGGTTGCACATAATACTGTATGGCGGACTATGTGGTGCCCGTAATACTGTTTTTCAGACTGTGTGGGTGCTCATAATACTGCATGGAAGACTATGTGGTTTCCTATAATACTGCATGGTGGACTATGTGGTGCCCATAACACTGTATGGTGGACAATGTGGGTGCTCATAATACTGTATGGAGGAGTATGTGGTTGCCCATGATACTGTATGGTGAACTATGTGGTGCCCATAATACTGTATGCCAGACTATGAGGTGCCCAAAATACTGTATTGCGGACTATGTGGGTGCTCAAAATACTATGTGGCAGACTATGTGGTTTCCCATAATACTGTATGGTGGACTATGTGGTTGCCCAAAATACTGTATGGTGGACAATGTGGTTGCCCATAATACTGTATGGCGGACTATGTGGTTGCCCATAATACTGTATGGCGGACTTTGAGGTGCCCATAATACTGTATGGCAGACTATGAGGTGCCCATAATACTGTTTTTCGGACTATGTGGGTGTTCATAATACTGTATGGAAGACTATGTGGTTTCCTATAATACTGTTTGGCGGACTATGTGGTGCCCATAATACTGTATGGTGGAAAATGTGGTTGCCCATAATACTGTATGGCAGACTATGTGGTTGCCCTTAATACTGTATGGCGGACTATGTGGAGCGCATAATACTGTATGGCGGACTATGAGGTGCCCATAATACTGTTTTTCATACAATGTGGGTGCTCATAATACTGTATGGAAGACTATGTGGTTTCCCATAATACTGTATGGCGGACTATGTGGTTGTCCATAATGCTGTAAGGGGGACAATATGGTTGCCCAACATACTGTATGGTGGACAATGTGGTTGCCCATAATACTGTATGGCGGACTATGTGGTTGCCCATAATACTGTATGGTGGACTTTGAGGTGCCCATAATACTGTATGGCGGACTATGAGGTGCCCATAATACTGTATGGCGGACTATGTGGGTGCTCATAATACTGCATGGAAGACTATGTGGTTTGCTATAATACTATTTGGCAGACTATGTGGTGCCCATAATACTGCATGGCGCACTATGTGGTTGCTCATAATACTGTATGGTGGACAATGTGGTTGCCCATAATACCGTATGGCAGACTATGTGGTTGCCCTTAATACTGTATGGCGGACTATATGGAGTGCATAATACTGTATGGCGGACTATGAGGTGCCCATAATACTGTTTTTCGTACTATGTGGGTGCTCATAATACTTTATGGAAGACTATGTGGTTTCCCATAATACTGTATGGCGGACTATGTGGTTGCCCATAATACTGTATGGCGGACTTTGAGGTGCCCATAATACTGTATGGCGGACTATGAGGTGCCCATAATACTGTTTTTCGGACTATGTGGGTGCTCATAATACTGCATGGAAGACTATGTGGTTTCCTATAATACTATTTGGCAGACTATGTGGTGCCCATAATACTGCATGGCGCACTATGTGGTTGCTCATAATACTGTATGGTGGACAATGTGGTTGCCCATAATACCGTATGGCAGACTATGTGGTTGCCCTTAATACTGTATGGCGGACTATATGGAGTGCATAATACTGTATGGCGGACTATGAGGTGCCCATAATACTGTTTTTCGTACTATGTGGGTGCTCATAATACTGTATGGAAGACTATGTGGCTTCCCATAATACTGTATGGCGGACTATGTGGTTGTCCATAATGCTGTAAGGGGGACAATGTGGTTGCCCATATTACTGTATGGTGGACTATGTGGTGCCCATAATACTGTATGGCGGACTATGTGGTTGCCCTTAATATTGTATGGTGGACTATGTGCTGGCCATAATACTGTATGGCGAACTATGTGGTGCCCATAATATTGTATGGTGGACTATGTGGTTGCCCATAATATTGTATGGCGGACTATGTGGACCCAATCGGCAGAATGTGGAGCTTTTATCCCCATTAGACTGGAGTGGCATATCTGACTTGATCACTGATCCATTCATTCCCTCAGTGGGAGGTTTCCCCGCGATGAGTAATTCCAAAATTTCTGCTAGCACTCGACTTTCCATCTGTACTTGTATCCATGTAGTTTCCAGTAGCGGAGATTCTTGACTGGCTTACTGAGATTGAAATGTATGTGAAGATATAAAAGTACCACAACACTGTATACTGGTGTATTCTATGAATACCTTTCCCTTTTTCTACTTTTTTAATTCTGGTGTAATTCATAGTGAGCCTGTGAGTGTCTGTGTCTGACTCCAGAAGTATAGATGGAAATTTAACCCTAGACTGGACACACCTGGTATGTGCTGATACAGTACCTTGTTTAAAAAATTTGTATTAAGGTATCATCTGTAGGATAACCAACTATGGGGGGACCCTCTTCTTGCCGCAGACAAACACGAGACTGAGACAGAGTTTGTATTGAACAGGTCCGTTTTTAGTGCCCATCCTTCTGTCAACAACAGCAATTCACCACAGCCGTTTCACATTTCTCTGTACACAGGCCCCGGTACCTTCACTTCCTTTGTAACTATAATCGTGGCATCCTCTGTGGCTCTTCCACTGTGGCTGGCCTAGGCCCAACCACCACAGCGCTGCCCCAGTCTGAGCACACCATCCGTATGATAGCCCCAGGCCGTCTTTGTCTGCGGCTACTGTCCTCTGGGCCACCCCCCCGTGACCGCCTCAACTGTCAGTCGTCTCTGGAGCCTTTCCACTGTCTCTATTTCCTCAGCAGAACTTCCTCTTTACTGTGCTCCCTTCGCTGACTGACTCTTCCAGAACCTTCCCTCAGCCTTATATACTTCCAGTTCTGGTAACTCCGCCCACCACCACCTAACAGTTTGTCTGACCAATGGCAGTTATTCAGTCCCACTCCTACACTCTCCACTGCCCTCCAATGGGCATGCTAAAACACTGCACCCTTTCTCTTTATCTTAGCGGTTTCACACCTACACTGCGCTACACCTCTGCTTCTCACTACAGGCTGATTTGTCTGTCAGTCCACCTTCCCTACATCATCCATAGTGAGTGAGCATGTGTGGGTTACGCCTTCTATATATACGGTGAATCGGAGAAACAAATTTTTACACTATACTCGATACAGCTTATATCTTGTAATACAGTACCTTTGTTCGACATTTAGCATTACGGTCAAATCCATACTGTGCAAGCATCTGAGAGTGACTACGGGTCTATTTTTACAGAGATTTCAATTGTTCCCAAAAAAATATATACTTGCTATCTTGTTATCCAGGAACTTTTTTACAACATTTTTTATTATGGTCAAAACCAAACTGAGTGAGCGTCTGAGGGTGACTACGGAAATATATACCGATATTTTTAATTTGGCCAACACAGTATACAGCAGAACGCTTCTGATACAGTAACCTTTTAAGCTATTTAGATTCTGGTGTAATCCATAATGAGCCTGTAAACGTCTGTTACTCCGGCAATATATTTAGAAATTTAAGATTACTGTGTCGCCCTCCCAGGGCTGTGGGGTGCTCGGTACCGGGCCAGTCTCTCAAGGGGATTGTCACAGCAGCGGTGACCTGGTCCGTGGCCCTGGGCGCCCATGTAAAAGGGGTTGAGCTGGGAATAAAGTTTATAAGTGATTCGTGACGCCACCTGTGGTGTTCGGCAAGGGAGGTGTTAAGCCGACGCTGCAAGCAGATCCGCTGGGACAGATGGTGTAGTGCAGCAATGATGTTGTAGCCCTCCACAGGTAGGGATGTTGGTCCCAGGGCAGTGTAGCGGAATGTTTAGGAAGAGGGTGCAGTGTTTGGCACAGAGATGTAGCAGTGCTGAGGATGTTGCAGGAAGGAGGCAAGGACACAACAGGGTGCGGTTTCTTTACCTTTACTTGGCAAATGCAGTCCAGGGTCCTGGTTACAGATGGCACAGGAGCAGGCTAGCCTGGAAGCAACTCAGGGATCTCTCTCTATAAGATGGGTTGTGTAGTCTCCTTCCTAGCGCTGGCTTGAGGTACATGCAGTACTGTGTTACACTGAAGTCCCTCCTTCTTATCTTCTCTTCGAACTAACTACCTCATATGGCAAACAGCTGTAGCCCTCTATCTCTCTTGGCTCACCCGTCGCTGTTGTGCCTCCGAGTCTTAGTTGGGAATAGAGCATTTACAGCTTCCTATTCCTCTGGTTTCTGTTGCAGGACCTTCAGTATCCATACAACCGTGGAGACCAGGCTCCAGATCATGCGCTATCACTGGGAGGGAGCTCTCTATCCTCAGCTCAACCTCCAGCTTCTCTCCACACGTCTACACTCGTTGCCCTCTAACTCCTCATTTCCCTTCCTGGCCCTCAGAGAGCACTCTTCCCTCAATTCTGGTTCAGAGCTCCATCTGCTGGCCTGGAATGGGAACTGTGTTGCATGACATAGTTAACTGCTAGAGAGACCCTTCATTGCCTCCAAGCTTGACATCACCCTCCCTGGTGGAATCCAATGCCACTGTGGCGACCATACTCCTGGGGGCGCCACATTCCCCCCTAGAGAAAGTCTGTACTCCTGGACTGATAAAAGAAAACATGAATAACATATAAACATAATAAACAATTATAAATGTACAAAATTTTGAAAAATGAAAAATTATTAAAACCAAAAGCTCCAAAAAATAGTCCTATGATGATAAGTCCAAGCATCAATGTCCATGGTCCATTCCTGGGCAATTGAACAATTTAGAAGGGTAGTGACCACACACAGTCAAGTGGTCAAAATGTCCATAAAACAAACGGGAAAACTAAAAAAAAGGAAATTCTTACAGATCTGTAGGCACAAACTTGAACAGTTACATATATACACACAATTTCAACATTTACATCAACTTATCTATACACGATATCTGTTGGGCGGTATACCTTGTGTAGTATGGGTAGACCTGAGAAACTCTGGTGTGGTTAAACTGGGTAGTATCCTCCTATGGACTCTTAGTCTCACCATGGGTATGACAGATTCATCACTGGCAGGGCGAGGGTTCTCTGGCTCCACTGCTGGTATGGCATCTGCTACCTGAACTTCCTGATTTTCAGAGTTCTCATGAGTCACTTCTTCTTGTACTACCAGTTGGGGAAATGTCAACACTGGCACCACTATGGCATCATTTAGTTTAGTCTAATTTGCAGGGAATTCTCCAAGTATAGTGCTGACCTTTTCTTCTTCTAAGGGTTGGATGTTATTTTGTTCCTCCATTCTTTCTCTTAACTGGTCAGGGCATAATTTCAAATGATCCCGTAATACTGCTGCTGAGGTTTCTCCTCCATCTTTACTAATAAGGCACACCTTGGTATTGCATGTTTGTCATCCCCTGAAGAAGAAGTAGTCCTTACTTCGAAACGCGTTGGGAATAAATGATTAATCTTTCACCATAATTGGGATTCTGTATTTTGTCAAGCAGTGCATGGAAGTCCATAAATTATTTCCATAAGAATTGATCTTTACTAATAAGGCACACCTGGGTATTGTCAAAATTTGAGGATAGAATGGTGTAGGGTTCAGCCCATTGGTCATCCAATTTATGCAGTCTTCTTTTCCTCTTGAGGACTTGTTCTCCTGGTGACAAGGTGACTGCAGGTGCATATTGGTTGTAGTGCCTTTCTTGTTTTTGTCTTGCCTGAGCTAGACTCTTCTCCACACATTCTTGTACTCTACGGTACTGTTGTTGTCGTTCTGTATCCCAGTCAGCATCTGGTGATGTTACTTCAGGTGTCAGGACTCCCATATCCAAATCAATAGGCAGTTTACCAGGCCTCGCTCTCATTAGGTAGGCTGGAGTGCAGTTGGTGGAATTCACAGGAATGTGGTTGTAGAGGTCTACCAGATCTGGCAACTTTTCTGGCCACAGATTCCTCTCTTCCAAAGGCAAGGTCTTCAGCAGGTCAATCACCACCTGGTTCATCTTTTCACACATGCCATTGGTCTATGGATGGTACGGTGTTGTCATGATCTTCTTGCAACCGTACAAGTTACAAAATTCCTGGAACACTTCTGCCTCAAAAGCTTGACCTTGATCTGTAAGCACTCACTCAGGATATCCATGTGGTCTACAGAAGTGCTGTTGAAAGGCTCTGGCTGCTGTCCTGGCTGTTTGATCTTTGATAGGGACAACTACCAGGAATCTTGAATAGTGGTCCACGATGGTAAGCGTATAGATGTAGCCTGAGCTGCTTGGGACCAGCTTCACATGGTCTAGGGCGACCAACTCAAGTGGCTGTTTGGTTATTATTGGCTGTAGAGGAGCTCTCTGGCTGTTTCGATCCTTTCTGCGCTGGTTATATGGTCCATACTCTCAGCACCACTTTTCAATGGCTTTCCTCATACCAGCCCAGTAGAATCTCTCCCGGCGCAAGGCTTCCAACTTCTTCCATCCGAAGTGTCCAGCTCCATTGTGGTATGCTTCCAAGACCATTGATGCCTCTCTCTTTGGGACTACAATCCTGCCAGACCAGCTCGTGAGTGCGGGCATTGATACTCCTCCGACACAGCTTTCTTTCACAAATGAACAGCCGGCCTCTTTCCTTCCACAACTGCTGGGTTTCTTCAGGAGCATCCAACTCTGGGCTTGAGTCAGCTTGTGACAGTAGCTCCTTCACCATGCGGACTGCAGGGTCACTATCCTGCGTTTCTACCCAATCGTGATGGGGCAATGGATTTAGGGTGACCTCTTTCAAGCCAGACCACCTGTTTCTCACTCCTTGAACACGTTGGGCCGCAATTGGCAGGTGGAAGGGAGGTAACTCTATTTCTTCAAGAGCCTCAGGGTCTTCTCCTGCATCTGGCAGATTAGGCATTCTGGACAGCGCATCAGCATTGGCATTCTTGTGCCCTGCTCGGTACTTGATGGTAAACTCATAGTTAGACAGCTGAGCCATCCATCACTGCTCCAGTGCACCTAGTTTTGCAGTATCCAAGTGAGTCAACGGGTTGTTGCCCGTGAAGATAGTAAACTTGGCTGAAGCTAGGTAATGCTGGAATCTTTGAATCACAGCCCAAACTATGGCGAGGAACTCCAGCTTGAAGGAACTATAGTTGTCAGGGTTCCTTTCAGTGGGACGAAGCTTCCTGCTGGCGTAGGAGATCACCATTTCTTTGCCATTCTGTACCTGTTACAGTACTGCTCGAAGTCCCACGTTGCTGGCATCAGTATACAACACAAATGGTTTGTCATAATCTGGGTAGGCCAGAACTTCATCCCCTGTGAGAGCCATCTTCAGTCGAGTGAAGGATCTCTCCAACTCCTCAGTCCATTCAAAGGTGGAACTTTTCTGTTTGGCTTTCTTGGACTGTCCCACCAGAAGATTTTGCATAGGAGTGGCTATTTCAGTGAAGCCTTTGATGAACCTTCGGTAGTAGCCTACCAACCTGAGGAATTGGCGTACTTCATGGAGGTTGCTGGGCTTCGGCCAGTCCCGGATGACTGTGACTTTGTCAGGGTCTGGGGCCACACCTTCTGCACTCACTACATGACCGAGGTACTGTACCTTGGGTTTCAGGAGGTGGCATTTTGTGTCCTTTCCTATCTAGTTAGTTGGGCCCCATCGTTTGCTCTGCCTGTCTTTCTGTCTGTGTTTGTGTTTTCATCTGTTTTCACCGACAATACATGTTGGGGGCTGTCTATTGGTTTGGGGTCTGCTCTGGGGCAGTTTAGATTTCCCCTTTCTTTCTTTATGCTTATTTAGTTCTCTGGCTGTGAAGAGGCGTCTAGGACCACCGTAGGAATCCTCCAGGGCTACTGTTAGTTGTTGTGAATAGGATCAGGGGTCTGCAATCTGCTAGCTACCAACCTCTACGGTTTTCTGGACTTAGCTTGCATTTTTGTTTTTTCCTCCTCTGGTGACTCATTCATAACAGAATCACCAGCCATACCGCAGATTCTAGGGTACTCAATAGCAGGATAGAATTGTAAAAAAAAAAGTGTCAGAATTTTTTTTTTTTTAATGTATATCTTTTCCTCTTTTTCTCTGGGGCCGTAGGAGGAATTTTTTCTTAATGGAGATTAAACAATTGTCTGATCATGTGGAGCAGCTCGCTGCTGAAGTGCGGGGAATTTCTGCCTATCTTGCTCATTCACATGCTGCTGAACCAAAGATCCCTACTCCTGATGTGTTTTTTGGGGATCGGTCTAAATTTTTGAATTTTAAGAATAATTGTAAATTATTTTTTGCCTTGAAGCCTAGCTCATAGGGGAGCTCTGCGCAGCAGGTTAAAATTGTCATCTCTTTTCTACGCGGCGATCCCCAGGATTGGGCGTTTTCTTTGACACCTGATGATCCTATTCTAACTAATGTGGACGCATTTTTTCAAGCCTTGGGGTTGTTGTATGATGAACCTAATGCTATTGATCAAGCTGAAAAAGCCCTGTTGGCATTGAGCCAGGGTCAGGATTCTGCAGAGTTGTACTGTCAAAAATTCCGCAAGTGGGCGGTCCTTACAATCTGGAATAATGGTGCCTTGGCAGCTCTCTTTCGGAAGGGTTTGTCAGAAACCGTAAAAGATACTATGGTGGGATTTCCTGTTCCCTCTGGTCTTGACGATTCTATGTCATTAGCCATTCAGGTTGATCGGTGTTTACGTGAACGTAAAATTACACGAGAAATGTTGCCACCTGTTGAACAAATGTCTGAACCTATGCAATGTGATAGAGTTTTGTCTAGGGCGCAACGTCAGGAGTTCAGTAGGTGTAATAAGCTGTGTTTTTTCTGTGGAGATGCCTCTCATAATATTTCTGTCTGCCCTAAACGAGAGAAACGTTTTGCACACACATTTGCTGTGGGTGGTGTACAACCTAAGTTTCTTCTGGCAATTACTCTGATCTGCTCCCTGTCCACATTTTCCGCTAAGGCTTTTGTGGATTCAGGAGCGGCTCTGAACCTGATGGACTTGGATTTTGCTTAACGTTTTTGGTTTCCTATGACACCTCTGCGGACGCCTATCCCTTTGAGGGGTATTGATGCTACTCCTTTGGTGAAGAATAAACCTCAGGTTTGGACCCAGGTGGTAATGCGGGTCGCCCCAGACCATCAAGAAAATTGCAGATTTTTGGTGTTGCATAATTTGCATGATAGCATTGTTCTGGGGTTTCCCTGGCTGCAAATCCATAATCCAGTTTTGGATTGGAAATCTGTGTCTGTGGTGAGTTGGGGTTGTCAGTGTGCTCTTAGTGAGACTCCTGTTTTTTCCACCTCTCCCCAGTCACATGATGTTCCTGACTATTTGGCTGATTTTTATGATGTATTTAGTGAGAATAAGTCTGCGTTTTTGCCTCCTCATAGGAGTTATGACTGTGCAATTGAGCTGAGCCCTGGGTGTAAATTTCCCAAGGGTCAACTTTTCAATTTATCTGTACCCGAGCATGAGGCTATGCGATCTTATATTAAGGAGTCATTGGAGAAGGGTCATATTAGACCATCCTCTTCACCCTTGGGTGCTGTTTTTTTTTTCGTGGCCAAGAAAGATGGTTCATTAAGGCCTTGTATTGACTATCGTTCCCTCAACAAAATTACTGTTAAATATCAGTATCCGTTACCCCTGATTTCTGATCTATTCTCCAGAGTTAAAGGTGCTTGCTGGTTTACCAAGCTTGACCTCAGGGGGCGTATAATCTTATTCGCATTGAGCATGGGGATGAATGGAAGATGGCGTTTAATACTCCAGAGGGACATTTTGAGTACCTGGTGATGCCTTTTGGGCTCACTAATGCCCCTTCTGTCGTCCAGTGCTTCATGAATGATATTTTCCAGGACTTTGTGGATACATTTTTGATCATCTATCTGGATGATATTTTGATCTTTTCCAGGGATTGGGACTATCATGTGGAACATGTTCGGACTGTGTTCCGGATTTTGAGGGAGAATTCCCTGTATGTTAAGGGGTCGAAATGCCTTTTTGGTGTACAGAGGATTTCATTTTTGGGATTTATTTTGTCTCCGTCAACTATTGAAATGGACCCGGCCAAGGTACAGGCCATTTATGATTGGGTTCAGCCCACTTCTTTGAAGGCCCTCCAGAAGTCTTTGGGTTTTGCTAATTTTTATCGTAAATTTATAGCTAATTTTTCTGGTATTGCCAAACCATTGGCTGATTTGACTAAGAAGGGTGCGGATGTGCTGAATTTGTCTCCAGAGGCTGTTTCTTCCTTTCAGGAGCTGAAACGGAGGTTCACTTCTACTCCGGTTTTGTGGCAACCTGATGTCTCACTCCCGTTTCAGGTAGAGGTGGACGCTTCTGAGATTGGTGCAGGAGCTGTTTTGTCCCTAAATGATCCAGTAACATCTAAAATGAATCCCTGTGCTTTCTTTTCCCGAAAGTTCTCCCCATCTGAACGTAACTATGATGTGGGGAATCAGGAACTGTTAGCCATAAAATGGGCATTTGAGGAGTGGAGACATTGGTTGGAGGGAGCTAGACATCAAGTCGTGGTCCTCACTGACCACAAGAATTTGATTTACCTGGAGTTGGCCAAACGCTTGAATCCTAGACAGGCTAGGTGGGCCTTGTTTTTCACACATTTCGATTTTGTGGTCTCTTTTCTTCCGGGCACTAAGAATGTTAAGGCAGACGCCCTCTCAAGGAGTTTCTTTGCTGATTCTCCTATTGTGACCAAGCCTGCTACCATCTTAGGTGAGGGGGTAGTTCTTTCTGCCATCTCGCCCGATTTGAGACGTGCTCTGGAAGAGTTTCAGGAGGACAAACCTGAGCGTTGTCCCATTGGAAAATTGTATGTTCCTGACCAGTGGAGGAAGAAAGTAATGTCTGAAGTTCATTGCTCCACATTGGCTGGTCATCCATGTATTTTTGGTACTAGAGATTTGGTGAGTCTGTCTTTTTGGTGGCCCGCCTTATCTCATGATGTCAGGAATTTTGTGCAGTCCTGTGGGACTTGCTCCCGGTCTAAACCTTGTTCTCGCTCTAGTGGGCTGTTGATGCCTTTGCCGGTGCCCAGGAGGCCATGGACCCATATTTCAATGGGTTTTATTTCTGATCTGCCTGTCTCTCAGAGAATGACTGTTATCTGGGTGATTTGTGATAGATTCTCTAAGATGGTCCTTCTTGTACCACTCCCTAAGTTGCCATCTTCCTCAGAGTTGGTGCCCTTGTTTTTGCAACAGGTGGTTCGCTTGCATGGGATTCCTGAGAACATTGTATCTGACAGAGGAGTTCAGTTTGTCTCTAGATTTTGGAGGACTTTTTGTTCCAAGCTTGGAATTCAGTTGTCCTTCTCCTCTGCGTTTCGCCCTCAGACCAATGGGCAGACGGAGAGAACAAACCAGACTTTGGAGTCGTATTTGAGATATTTTATTTCTGCCGATCAGAATGATTGGGTCTTATTTTTGCCCTTGGCCGAATTTGCTTTAAATAATAATAGAGCTAGTTCTGCCACTTTGATGTCACCTTTTTTTGTAACTTTGGGTTTCATCCTTGATTCTCTTCAGGGCAGGTGGAGTCTTCTGCCTGCCCAGGTGTTGACACTGTGGTGGAGAGAATGCACCAGATTTGGGAACATGTGTTGGATAAGTTGTCTCTCTCCCAAGAAAAGGCCCAGTGGTTTTCCAACCGGCATAGGACCATTGGTCCCTGGTTTAAGGTGGGTGATATGGTTTGGTTGTCATCAAAGAATATCTCTATGAAGGTGGCTTCTCCAAAGTTTTAACCTAGATTTATTGGACCTTACAAGATTTTGGAGATTCTTAATCCGGTCTCTTTTCGATTGGCTCTTTCTGTTACATTTAAGATCCATAACGTGTTTCATAAGTCTCTGTTAAAGAGGTTTGTTGAGCCAGTAGTTCCTGTGGTGGCACCTCCTGACCCTGTATTGGTTGAAGGTAATGTGGAATATGAGGTTGAGAAGATACTGGATTCTCGTCTGGCTAGACGGAGACTCTAGTAATTGGTTAAGTGGAAGGGTTATGGCCAGGAGGATAATTCTTGGGTCTCTGCATCTGATATTCATGCCGAAAGATTGGTTCGTGCTTTTCATCGGGCCCATCCTGATCGGCCTGGTGGCGTGGATGAGGGTTCGGTGACCCCTCCTCAAGGGGGAGGTACTGTTGTGAGCTCATTTTCTCGTTCACCTTTGATGTCCGATGAACTCCCTCTGCTGGTGAAAAGAGGTGGTGAAACTGATTTGGAAGGGAGAAACCTGTCAGCTGAACAGGTGGATTGCGATTGGACATCCGGAATCTCTGAGTGGATATAAGGCAGTCGATGCCCTGCAGGGTTGCTGGTGATTTCTCTGCTCTGAGCTCTGGCCTCCAGTTCAGTTCCTGTCTTCTAAAGCTAAGTTTTGCTCTGTTATTGTTCCATGAGATTTTGTCTGATTTGCTTAGTTTTGTGTTCTGCCAGCCCCAGCTGGGGTTCTGCTGAATTTCCATTTTTGTCCCTGATCGGTTAAATCTCTTTTGCTCTGTCTTCAGAATATATCGGAGTGCTGATATAGGGATTTTGAAGTCTAGTGACTTCAGGGCCGTTTTTCCTATCAGACATGTTGGGACATTTTTGGTAGGGTTTTTTGCGGATTGCAGCCAGCATCTTTTCTGTCCTTTCCTATTTAGTTAGTTGGGCCCCATCGTTTGCTCATCCTATCTTTCTGTATGTGTTTGTGTTTTCATCTGCTTTTCACCAACAATACATGTTGGGGGCTGTCTATTGATTTGGGGTCTGCTCTGGGACGTTTAGATTCCCCTTTCTTTCTTTAGGCTTATTTAGTTCTCCGGCTGTGAACGAGGGGTCTAGGGCGCCGTAGGAACCCCCCACGGCTACTGTTAGTTGTGTGAATAGGATCAGGGGTCTGCAATCCGATAGCTACCAACCTCTCAGGTTTTCTGGACTTAGCTTGTATTTCTGTTTTTTCCTCCTCTGGTGACTCATTCATAACAGCACAGTCTCTGCCCACACTCTTCCCCCCTCCCGAACTGGATGTGCAAGGAAAAAAGGGTTTATTTTCATTCCAATATTTGTGCCCCATTGAATTGCATGGGTTTCCGGTATCGGAATCGGCGATACCCGATATTTTTGGGGTATCGGTTTGATCCAATCCGATCCGATATTTTCCGATATCGGAAGGTATCGCTCAACACTAACCCCTTTCCTTGTGTCCTTCACCCACACCAAAAGTGAAGGATGTGGAAGCACACACCTCAGATTACTCCATGGAGCTCTTTTCACATACCATGCCTGGGTTAAATAAAATAGGGCCCATCATGTACTGGAGCAATGTAAAAGGGGCAGATCACACACTGGAGCAGCATCTAAGGGGCACATTATACCCTGGAGCATAACAAATGTGGCCCATTATAGATGGAGCATTATTAGAGCCCATAATACACTGGAGCATCATCCATGAGGCCCATCATATACTGGAGCAATGTAAATGGGGCAGATCAGACACTGGAGCAGCATCTATGGGGCACGTTATACACTGGAGCATTACAAATGGGGCCCATTATATATGGAGCATTATTAGAGCCCATCAGACACTGGAGCATCATCCATGAATCCATGAGGCCCATCATGTACTGGAGCAATGTAAATGGGGCAGATCAGACACTGGAGTAGCATCTAACATTATACACTGGAGCATTACAAATGGGGCCCACTATATATGGAGCATTATTGGAGCCCATCAGACACTGGAGTATCATCCATGAGGCCCATGATGTACTGGAGCAATGTAAATGGGGCAGATCAGACACTGGAGCAGCATCTAAGGGGCACATTATACACTGGAGCATTACAAATGGGGCCATTATATATGGAGCATTATTAGGGCCCATGATACACTGGAGCATCATCCATGAGGCCCATCATGTACTGCAGCATTGTAAATGGGGCAGATCAGACACTGGAGCAGCATCTAAGGGGTGCATTATACTCTGGAGCATTACAAATGGGGGTCATTATACATGGAGCATTATTGGATCCCATCATACACTGGAGCATCATCCATGAATCCATGAGGCCCATCATGTACTGGAGCAATGTCAATGGGGCAGATCAGACACTGGAGCAGCATCTAAGGGGCACATTATACACTGGAGCATTACAAATGGGGCCCATTATATATGGAGCATTATTGGAGCCCATAAGATACTGGAGCATCATCCATGAATCCATGAGGCCCATCATGTACTGGAGCAATGTAAATGGGGCAGATCAGACACTGGAGCAGCATCTAAGGGGCACATTATACACTGGAGCATTACAAATGGGGCCCATTATATATGGAGCATTATGTGGAGCTCATCAGATACTGTATGGAACATTATATGTGACTAATTATTTGGTATGGAGAAATATATGGGGCTCATTATTCTCTATGGCGCACAATGTGGTGGCCATAACACTGTATGGAGTAATATACTGTCCTGTTTTTGAGCTATTGTACAACTTAAAATAGATCAGTCATGTCATGTCATGTAAGCAGTGAAGTATGTGTCATTGTACTATACCTATATTTCTGTGGCGTATCGGAGCATCATGAGTTGTGGTATGTGTTAAAGGGGCTCACTGACACTCTTTGGCCCAGGGAACATGAAAACTTGGAGCCAGCCCAACCCCCCCACAACTTTAGCCAAATAACCCCCAGCTTTCAATGCGTAACTATTATTAGGAAGTAAATTAAGGTTGACAAGCTTCAGTAATAAGAATTGATGTTTTGGGCATTAAAATGGGCACTGTAGGTGTGTTTACTGTCCTCCACTCCCTGCCGACTTTGCTTCCCCATTGTCTTGCATTGGGTTTCGTGTTTCAGTCGGCCTCTGACTTTTCCCTATAGTGGGCCGATTTCGTTCCACCCCACTTTTTTCGTGAAACCCGACTCGACCCGAAAAAAGTCAAAGTCGCTCATCTCTAGTGCTTTCTATTAAATTTTGGTTTTATATAACACTCCAAAAAAGACTGCATATGTGAGAGCCTGGATCCGGGAACTGGTGGGGAAACTGAGAGGCCTATGCTAGTCAGAAGAGACAAGAAGGCGAGCCAGGACCAGGGTTGGAGAAATGTTATTGGGCCAGCTAGCTGCAAGGTACCAACAGTTGGAATTCCAGGGGGAGATCGTTATGTACAACCAGAAGCTGAAATAGGGTCAAGAGAGGAATTAGGACCTATCAACACATCTCGTTCACACAGCGGGCAGTAGAGACGGAACAGTTGAATTGAAGGCAGCAAGACCTGATGGCTGGAATCAATGTCATGTTCCGCAAAATGGAGGGTCAACATCGCTGGTTTGCAATGGGTCTAATCCGAGAAGGAAAGGAGCAGGATTGAATGGGCCTGGCAGATGCTCCTTGAGCTGGCTTGAAATGGGGCTACTACCGCCCCCAGAGATTGTACTCTCCTTGGGGTTCCCCAACTCCTATGCTGGAGCAAGTGATGGTGAAGGTGACATAGAGGGCTGTTGCTCATTTCTGCATGTTGGAGGCTCCAGTATTACTCAAAGCTAGGTCACTTACAGCCCAGGCACATGCGAATCGGGCTCCATTTGTACAAATTTGGTCCCTCAGTACTCGATCCCCAGCCGCCCCTGTTTCTTCCGCTGTGGTGTCCTCACCTTGTTCCAGTATGTGTCCAGAAACATCAGCTGTGCTCTTACCAATATAGTTACTGGGATTTTCCACTTTATTACTGACACATGGACAGGCACTTGTGGCCAAAGACGCTATATTTCCTTGATGGCACACTGGGTGAACATTGTAGATGCCGGAACCGACTCCCGCTCTGGTATGGACCTACTTCTGTTAGGGTTTTCTCCATCTCCTACAGTAGTTTGTGCAGCCTCTCCTGTTCCTGCTCATCCTCCATCTCCAATGTGCTATTTCAGAGCACGTCACCAGCATCAGCCGGAAGCTGAAAGCTCTGCAGCACTGTCTCAGCAAAGCGGCAACAGCCTCTGCTGAAGCTAATTTGTCTAGGAGACAAACTGCACACCGTGACAGAGTTAAAGAAAGAAATAACAGACCAGACAGATCTGTGGCTCTCGCTGCTGAACCTACAACCAGACATGGTTGTATGTAATGATGGGCATAACCTTATGGCAGCTGTGAAGCTTGGCAAGCTCACTAACATGCCATGCTTGGCCACGTGCTCAACTTGGTAGCTCAGTGGTTTCTGAAAATCTACTCAGATTTGCAAAGGAACACCATGTCAGTGCTCATTTCCCCAAGTCACTAACAAGTCGCATGCAAGTGCCAGCTCACCGACTGGTGTGTGATGTGAACACAAGCTTAAATTCCACACTGCACACGATAGCAAGGCTTTGTAAGTAGCAGAGGCTGTTTGTGCAGTACCAGCTCCAAGATGTCCATTGGTATTCAAGTCAGCCTCCACACATAACAACTGAAGAGTGGGCGTGGATGTCTGACATTTGTGAAGTTCCCCAAGACTTTGAGGACTCCACAAAGATGATGAGCGGCAATGATGCCATCATCAGCGCAGTAACCCCTCTGCTGTGCCTACTTAAGCAGTTGCTGCTGACAATTAAAATGAAACTTTGCACGCATGTGGTAGGGGCCAGATTAGGGGGTGGTCCACTGCTTACCGCGACCAGATGATGCAAAGATGAGACGGAGGCAGATTTCAATTGTAACAGGTCCGAGTTTATTGGCAGTCCTCCTGACGACCATAGCCACACACCGCAGCACCTTTACAGCTCTCCGTATCCAGCCCCGGGTACCTTCACCTTTCCTTCAGTCGTGGTGATGTTCCTCGCGGATCTTTCGCTGGGGCTGTCCTAGACCAATCTACCACCAGCGCTTCACCTGCCCGAGGTCGTCCTCCAATCGGTACCCCCGGGGCCTCGTCTGTCCTGCGGTACGTCATGTCAGGTCCACCCCCCTGAATGTCTTCTCTTGTCAGTCCCATGGTTGAGCTCTTCACCGTCATCAGTCTTCTGTAGTGAGTCTCTCCACCTGAGCTCCTCCCGTGACTAACCCCACCTGGAACCCTGTCCTGTCCTATTTATCCCCTTTCTCACTGGGAATTTCCCTCCTGGGTTCCTATCTCCCTACCCCCCATGACTAAGCGGATTCCTAAGCCCTAATCTGATGTCAAGTCCTGTACTAGACTCCCCCCTGCCATCTTGTGGTCAATTCTAGGTACTGCACTCCCTTTTCAATCTTTTCCAGCTGTTACTCTTCTGTCATGGCCAATCTCCGTTTATAGTGCACAAACCGTCCCGTCCTACTTCCAGTCAAGTCTGTCCGTCCAGTCACCTTCCCCACACGTGGACCAAGTGGAGACAGAGCCTATTGTGCCCAAAACAATAACATGGAGGACCATGAAAAGCAGAAAACCAAGGTAGAAAAAAGATCAAAAAGTGTAGATGTAAAAGTGTATATTTTTATTCAGCAATAAATTTAAAAGATATGATTAAAAAGTAGATGGGAACACGCACTAAACAGAGAACGAACAACGCACGGTGCATGGGTTATTGTAGAGATTATTCCAATGATGAAAGATTGTATTATATTCAGAGTTTATAGATTGGTAAACACCTAATAATTGGAATGAGAATGCTTGTTGCGATCCTAATTATAATGACAATACAATTACACATCATAATCAGCACTTCAAGAGGTAGCGGTTAATACTGAAGAGAACGGAGTGCGGAAAACAAAGTGCAGAGCATATGTAATCATAATACTGGGAGATGCTGGGACCCATCACAGGTGTGGGGTGCAGAGCAGATGGCTTGGATATCAGAGATAAGGAATGATTCCAAACCATCTGCCAGCAGCCATTATTCAAACAATGCTCGATATAAGGTTATAGACGGGCATAATTACCCAAGCTCTAACATGCATTAGCGGACCCCCATTACGTGCGTAACCTTATATTGAGTATTGCTTAAATATCAGCTATGTAAATTGCATTTCTCTCCCTGCCCCTGGTCTGTCTGCTGGCAGATGGTTTGGAATCATGCAATTATAGTCTTATCTCTGACATCCAAGCCATCTGCTCTGCACCACACACCTGGGACAGGTCCATCATCTCCCGGTATTCTGATTACATATCCAGCGCTCTGCACTTCGTTTTCCGCACACCTTTTTCTCGCTTATTAACCGTTGCCTCTTGAAGTGCTCATTATGATGTGGATTGTATTGTCAGTATAATTAGGATTATAGCGAGCATTCCCATTACCATCATTAGGTGTTCACCAGTCTATATGCTCTGGATATACAATCCTTCCTAATTGTAGTAATCTCTAGTATAACCTCTGCATTGTGGGTTTTCTGTTCTCTGCTTAGTATGTGTTCCCATCTCCTTTTTATATCATGTCTTTTTAAATTTATTGCCAAATCAAAATCTACACTTTTGATACATTATATTATTTATGGAGGATCTTTTCTCTATATTGGTTTTTAAGTGGAGATGGAGGAAGACATGAGATAGGAAGATACTACTGAGGCCAGCCTCATGTTATCTGCTCAGATTGGGTAACAATGAGGAGGAGTTGGAGGCTGAGAAAGAAGAGGAGGAACAGGAGTTGGCTAATAGCGCAAAGAGGCTAGTACCCAGACAAGCTTCGTCCCATCTCTCCTACGTTGATGAGCTGAGTGGGGGAATGAGGAGGAAGAGAAGGAGGAAGAGATGGAGAGCAGTCATCTTAGTGGAGACAGGGAAGTGCTGAATGTAGGGACCTTGGCACATTTGGCAGACTTTTTTTGCTGCCATTCCCGACACTTTCGAGGAACATTTATCTTGGCTAAAAAAGAGTACTGGTTGTTCACCCTGCTGGACCCACACTGCAAGCAAAATTTTACATCTCTACTTTCTGAGGTCTTGTAAAATGGTGCTATACCAAAAGGCCACTGTGAAAAATATGTTGACAAAATACCCATCAGACAATACTAGCAACAGGGGGCAAGCTTCCTTGCTCATCTAAGGAGGAGAGGCCAGGGAGACAGACAGCATAGGCAGAGGTACACTGTCAAAGGCCTGGGCCAATTCTACGACACTCTCGAAGCATCCAAGATATAATGACCAAGCACTTTTGACAAGACGGGAAAAGTTTTTAAAGATGTATTGTCCAAGCAATATCTGGCCAACAAAAATAGCAGACTCCCTAATTATTTTGTGACCTTCAGCTATTGGGCCTCAAAGCTGAACACAAGGCGTGATTATGCCTTGGAGGTGTTGTGCTGCCCTGCTGCTAGCATCTTGTCTGAGTGAGTTTTTACTGCCACGGGGGTCATAACAGACAGGCGCTTTCAACTGTCAATGGAACGTGCTGACAGGCTCACTCTGATAAAAATGAACAAGACTGGACTAGACCGAACTTTTCCATATCAGCAGATGACAGCAGCACAGTTTATAAAGGTCAATATTTGAATGGGGCCTGTCAGTTATTGCCTTCTAGGGTCTATGGATGACTGGATAACCATTCTTATATTTTTTTTCCCGATTTTGCACTGTGTGCAAAGCCTTTATGAGTGTAGAAGTACCACAACTGTACTTTCTTAATTTTTTATGAGGCACTCCAGTTTGTACCTTCAAGGGTGCATGAATAACCCAGCTTGTAATTATGGGTAGGCTTTGAACTGTGTGCAGAGCTTGTTATGAGTGTAGGAGTACCACACCTACAGTTTTCTCACAATATTTGAATGAGGCACTATAGTTGATGCCTTTAAGGGTGTAGAGATGACGCTGCTTGTAATTTCGGGCAGTATTGGTTCTTAGCGCGTAGTTGTCGCAAAAATGCTTTTCTCAAACATCTCCAACTGTCATGGCGGTGTTAGGGTGTGTGACATAGTAACACAGTAACATAGTAACATAGTTTTGAAGGCTGAAGGCTCTAGTTCAGCCTATTTTTAGTGCAGCTGTTCTGCATTGTTGATCCTGGGGAAGGCAAAAAACCCACAGAGTAGAAGCCAATTTTCTCCATAGGGAAAAAATTCCTTCCCCTAAGCTGGGTCAACCATCTACCTATAATATTCTGCTATTCGTAACCTTCTATACTGTTACTCACAAGAAAAGCCTCCATTCCTTTCTTACATTCATTCAGTGAGTTGGCCATCACCACTTCCTCAGGAAGAGAATTCCAGAGCCTCACTGCTCTTACCGTGAAGAACCCTCTTCTATGCTGGTGCAGAAATTGTCTTTCCTCCAAATGAAGAGAATGCCCCCTTGTTCTTGTCACAGTCCTTGGTACAAACAGTTCATTGGAGAGATCTCTGTATTGCCCTCTGATATACTTGTACATATATATTAAGTCTCCCCTAAGTCTTCTCTTTTCTAGAGTAAATAGACCTAATTTTGATAACCTTTCTGGGTATTGTAGTGAACAACTCCATTTATCATTTTAGGAGCCCGCCTTTGAACCCTTTCAAGTTCAGTAATGTCTTTCTTGAGCACCGGCGTCCAAAATTGCCCACAATCCTCCAAGTGTGGTCTGACGAGTGATTTGTACAGAGGGAGAATTATGTTTTCATCTCGTGTCCCTAGACCTCTTCTAATGCATCCCGTGACCCTATTTGCTTTGGTGGCAGCTGCCTGACACTGGGCACTCCAATTTAGCTTCTTTTTGACTAAGATGCCAAAGTCTTTTTCCATGTCTGATTTCCCCAGCAGTTTCCCATTTAGTAAGTAATTGTAGCATCTGTTTCTCCTTCCCATGTGCATAACCTTACACTTATCTGTGTTAAACCTCATTTGCCATTTTTCAGCCCAATTCTCCAATTTACTCAAATCTGTCTGTAGTTGCAAACTGTCCTCCTCCTTTGTGTTAACTCCCTTACATAGTTTTGTATCATCTGCAAATACTGATATTTTACTGTGTAAGCCATCCACTAGATCATTAATAAATATATTAAATAGTAGAGGGCCCAATACAGACCCCTGTGGTCCCCCACTAGTAACCCTGGCCCAATCTGAGGATGCCCCATTAATAACCACTCTTTGTTTTCTATCACTAAGCCAGCTACCTACCCATCCGCACACATTTTCCCCTAGCCCAAGCTTTCTCATCTTATTGTGTGGATTCCACAGGTTCAGACAATCCATCTTGTGACTCCATAGATAGCTATGGGCAGCACAGAGTGACTCGGGTGTTGATTTCTAGAGTTGCAGCTCCTAGGCAGGTTAGAAAGAGTTAGCCCTTGGACGGGACTAATGTGCCTGATGGGCGCTTCGCTTCTCTTTTCCTTTCGTTTCTCCCTCCTCACCAGATTGTTATGAAATCCCCTCCCTCCAGGTTCCTGGCTCTAGCTGCTGTGTGAAGCCTGATCCCACAGTTGGATTCCAGAGCTTCAGGAGGGCAGATATAACTTTGCTGACTTCTCACGCTCATTGTTCCCGAACATGTCACACGTTATAAGGTTGGTATTTTATGTTTTTAGTCATCACAACTGTTTATTTAGCTTGTTTTATGAATGGATAGTGCAAAGTGTGTGGATATTTCATAGAAATAAGGCAAATTACAAATGTGTGCTTCTCAGGCACATTGCTCCCTAACACATATTCTTTCTCTTGCTTCAGATTATCTGCTGAAATGGAGAGGAAAATGTGTAATTCAACAGAAGCCCTTCATGTTGAGGAAGTGAGAAACATGCTCTTAGATGATGATGATGATGATGATGATGATGATGCAGATCCCACTCTGAATGAGGATTTAGGAGAAGAAAGTGAGATTGATTCTGATGATGAGGTGGAAGTCTGTGAAATTGATTCTGAAACAGAGCAAGATGATGACAGTGATGAGGAGGAAGAAGATATAGAATCTTATTATATGGGAAAAGATAAAAAAACCAAATGGAACAAGAATCCACCCATAAAAAGATGTATGGAACCTCATAACATTATCACTCACCTTCCTGCAGTTATGGGAACAGCACGTAACGCAAAAACTGCAGCTGAATGCTGGAATATATTTTTCACAGATGACATTCTGGACTCTATTGTCATATACACTAATCAATATATAGACAGTATAAAGCACAAGTTCATCTGTGACAGAATCCTGAAGCCCACGAATGAAATCGAACTGTGTGCATTTTTTGGATTATTATACCTCGCAGGAGCTTATAGGGCAAATCGGCAAAGTTTGGAGGAACTTTGGGGTATAGAAAGTGATGGAATTGAAAAATTTGACCTTGTTATGTCTCTAAAAAGATTCAAGGTTCTAATTCGTTGCCTTCGGTTTGATGACAGAACTACCCGAACCGGACGTAAAACATATGACCGGCTTGCTCCAGTTCGAGATTTATTCCAAAAACTTGTGGAAAACTGTAAGAAAAGCTATTGCCCTGGGGCGAATCTCACTATTGACGAAATGCTCCCTGGTTTTCGTGGCAGATGCGCATTTCGTCAATACATTCCATCAAAACCTAGCAAATATGGAATAAAAATGAATGCCCTTGTTGATGCCAGTAAGACCTACACATACAACATTGAAATTTATGCTGGAAAACAGCCAGATGGTCCTTACTGTGTCAGCAACAAACCCACTGATGTTGTGAAAAGTATGTCTGAGCCCTTATTTGGATCAGGTCGCAATTAGTGTTGAGCATTCCGATACCGCAAGTATCGGGTATCGGCCGATATCAGCGGTATCGGAATTCCGATACTTAATTCCGATACTTTTTTCATATCGGATTCCGGGATCGGAATCGGAATCGGAAGTTCCCATCATGCTATGAGCCTGCTTGCTTTGATTAAGCCAATGGGAATCCTCCGAAGTGTGGGCACATCCTGTTAGGCATGTAGGCATGTTAACTATTGGCATGGCTGTGATTGGCTGCCGAAATGATGTCATGATGCACTATAAAAGCCACCGCAGCCGCCATTTCTGGTCACTCTGCTGTGAATTCAGTTAGGGACAGGCTGCTGTAGAAGACTGTGAGGGACAGTTAGAAATAGCGATTCTAAAAACAATATTGTGCTTTATCCAGGCTACATAAACCACCACTGTAGCTTGCTTTTCCCTAGCAGCGCTGTTTTCACAGCTGTCTGCAAGGGCTGTGTGAGTGCAGCTCACGCTGTGGAGTGGGTCCTGCAGCCACGTCAGGCTGTAGGCCACCCAGTGTGATCACTGCTGCCTCATACATCTTTTATTTTTTGAGCTGCATTTTTTAAATAATTTCAATCTAGTGTGCTTCCATCCGTATCCATATACGTTGGTTGCAAACACTAGTAGTAGACAGCGGAGCCTTTCTGCAGCCTTTCAGTGCTAGTGTCCACTTTGCTGCACTGTTCACGGCTGTCTGAGAGGTCTCTGACTGTGTGTGAGTGCAGCTCACGCTGAGTAGTGTGTCCTGCAACTACGTCTGGCTGTAGGACGCTCAGCGTGCGTCACTGCCTCACACATATTTTTATTTGAGTGCAGCTCATTTTTTCTTCTATTAGTGTGCATCCATCCGTCTCCATCTACGGTGGTTGCAAACACTATATAGGAGTACACAGCGGAGCCTTTCTGCAGCCTGTCAGTGCCAGTGCCCACTTAGCTGCACTGTTGACGGCTGTCTGAGAGGTCTCTGACTGTGTGTGAGTGCAGCTCACGCTGAGTAGAGTGTCCTGCAGCTACGTCTGGTTGTAGGACGCTCAACGTGCGTCACTGCCTCACACATATTTGTCTCTGAGTGCAGCTCATTTTTTCTTCTCCTATTAGTGTGCATCCATCCGTATCCATCAACATTGGTTGGTTGCAAACACTATATAGGAGTAGATAGAGGAGCCTTTTTTTCTGGCTTGTGCCCTGCCGGCGCAGCCAGATTAGTATTACCCAATTTTTTTGGAGCCTCATCTTTTGCATTGTAGGTTACCTGCCTGCATTGTAATAGCTCCAAAAAGTTGGTGATACTATCAGTTTCAATTCTTTGTTCTCATACTTTGAGTTTGTTTCAAACAAAGAAACCACATAAAAAGTTCACCAAACACTACATTTTGAACTTGTGTAGGCCACATCAGCTCCTATTAAAGTCTAGTCCACACACACACACTTCATAAAATTAGTGTTTCTTGTACCTGTAACCAGCTGTTCAGGAATAAGCACACTAAGGCCCCCCTTTGTCCTTTTTTGCCTATCTTAAGCAGTCTTGCAAGATGAAGAAGGCAGGGAGTAAGGCGCGGGGGCGTGGGCGTGGGCGTGGAGTTTCAGCAGGGAGAGGACGTGGGGATTCTGCAGGGAGAGGACGTGGGGATTCTACAGGTAGAGGACGTGGGGATTCTGGGCCTGCTGCGGGCACCAGTGGATCAGCATCCCCCAGTTTTAGCAGGCAACAGTCCTTTATGCGCAGCTTTGTAGGACCTCAACGTACCCCACTGCTGCGGGAGGAACAAATTGAAGCCGTTGTCGGATGGATGGCAGCTAACGCATCGACTTCAATTACTTCCGCATCCTCTCAGGGTCAGAGCACCGAAGAGCAACCATCTGTCTCTTCACCACCTGCCAAAGTGCCCAGGCAGTCAGAGAGACATGGACAGGAGCCATCACAATCTCTACTTCTGTTCTCGGAATCTGTTGGCTTGGAAAGAGGGGGCCAGCCAAGCAGCATTCCTGAATGTGAAGAAGAGGGAGTATGCAGTGATGCGCAACTTCTTTGTCCCTCTGAATCTGAAGAGGCGAGTGGGCCAGTGCCTATGGTCAGCACACCTCAGTACGCATCAGATGATGATGAGACTCAGTTGCCACTTTCTGGTGCGTACGGTGCTGGCGAGACAACCCCGGAGAAGCAGCTGTTTGAAGAGGGGAGGGAAGATGATGAGGTCCTTGACCCATCATGGCGTGAGCAACAGGAAGGTGGTGGGAGCAGCTCGGAGGAAGAGATTCCCCTACCGGCCAAAACAGGAGGCAGAGGGAGGGGGAAGACTTGGTTGCCTGTACCCTCCACTTCGGCACCCGTTAGGAGCATTCCTCCTTCCAAAGGCAAACCGGGCGCTCACAAGAGTTGCAGTGCGTGGTCCTTTTTTGACACAGTTGCAGATGACATTTGCTTTGTCAAATGCAAGCTGTGTCATCAGAGAGTCAAAAGAGGGAGAAATGTCAGCAACCTCAATACCACAAATATGTGGAAACATGTGCGCACCAAGCACGAGTTGGAGTTGCATAGACACCCTCAAGACGTAGGCCAACGTACAGCACCACCTACCACCTCTTCAGTTCGTGTTGGGCCCTCTTCCTCCAGCTCACACACTGCTGGTTCGGCTTCCTCACAGGATCGCCAAGGAAGAACCTCTGCCACTGTTGTCCGGAGACCCTGTCAGATTCCACCCATAACAGCACGTTCCCATCCATCACAGCCATCGGTAGCACAGGCATGGGATAAAAGGCGCCCTTACTCGGCAAACCATCCCCGAGCACAGTCTCTGAATGCTGGCATTGCCAAACTTCTGGCAGTTGAAATGCTGTCATTCAGGCTGGTGGACACTGACACCTTCCGGGACTTAATGGCATTGGCAGTCCCCCAATACAATGTGCCCAGCCGCTTTTATTTCAGCAGGCGAGCCGTCCCTGCCCTGCAGAAACATGTTGAGGGCAAAATAAAACATGCGCTACTAAACGCCGTTAGTAGCAAGGTCCACCTGACCACCGATGCGTGGACCAGTAACCATGGACAGGGACGATACCTTTCCCTCACTGCCCACTGGGTCAATGTTGTGGAGCCGGGTACGGATCTGGAGAGTGGCGCTGTACGTGTTCTTCCAACGCCACGGATTGCAGGACTCCAGTCTGTACACATAGACTCCTCCTCCTACTCAAGTTCCTCAGAAACAGCAGAGCAGGAGCCTGTTACGACCGATATGAGCACAGCCGTGGCCAAACGTCAACAGGCTGTACTCAAATTAATTTCTTTGGGGAATCGAAGCCACACAGCGCAGGAGCTCTGGAATGCTATCAAGCTGGAGAGCGATGTGTGGTTTGGGCCAGCGAATCTCCAGCCGGGCTTGGTAGTGTGTGACAATGGCCGAAATCTGGTGGCAGCTCTTGGCCTAGGCAACCTCACACACATCCCATGTCTGGCACATGTTCTTAACTTGGTCGTGCAGAGCTTTCTGAGGGACTATCCGGATCTTGGCTGCACTGTTGCACAAGGTCCGCATAGAGTGCGCTCACTTGCGACGTTCCAGCACGGCAAGATTGCGCCTCGCTGCTCTGCAGCGACGATTTGGCCTTCCGGAACATCGCATCATATGTGACCTACCCACCCGGTGGAATTCAACGTTACATATGTTGGAGCGGTTGTGTGAGCAGCAGGCAGCAGTCATGGAGTACCAGCTGCATCAGGCGCAAACAAGTCGCACTGTGCGCCGTTCACACTTCAGCACCATTGAGTGGGCCTCTATGAAGGACATCTGCCTCGTTTTGCGTGCCTTCGATGAATCCACGCGGATGGCGAGTGCAGATGATGCACTAGTCAGCATGACTGTCCCCCTTATCTGCCTGCTTCAACAAACACTGCAAGCACTAAGGGATGAGGTTTCAGAAGAGGTGGAGGATGAGGAGTCCCAAATGCCATCTGCTTCAGGACAGTCTGCGCTACGTGTTTCCTCACAAAGGCCTAGGCAGGGGACACTTTGTGAGGAGGATGAGGAGGAGTCGATGGAGGAGGAAGACATCTCTCCAGAGGAGGGAGGTACACAAACCTCTACTCAGTATGTACAGCGAGGGTGGGGTGATGCAGAGCAGGTCGAGGTCACGCCTCAAACAGGGGACAGCGGTTCTTTGGCAGTTGGGAGTCTGCAGCACATGGTTGATTTCATGCTGCAGTGCCTGAGAAACGACCGCCGCATCGCCCACATTCTCGTCTCGGCTGATTATTGGGTGTACACCCTCCTAGATCCTCGCTACCGGGACAGCGTACAAAGGCTCATACCAACGTTGAACCGGGAGCGTAAAATGCGGGAGTACGAAGAGTCACTGGTGCAGTCCATAATGTTTTCCATTCCACCCGACAGCATTGTTGCAAGTGCTTTACAAAGCAGCTCTGTGCGTCGAGGCAGTGGAGGAAACTCTGCACAAAGAGGGAGCAGAGGCAGTGCCGCAGCACAAGGCAAGACCACTATGGCCCAAATGTGGCAAAGTTTTGTGTGTCCACCACAATTGTCTACACCATCAGCGACGCCTCGAGTCAGCAGGAGGCAATGCTTCCGTCAGATGGTGTCAGACTACATGTCTTGCCCTGTCGCTGTACTCCCAGATGGCTCTTCCCCCTTCAAGTTTTGGGTCTCTAAGCTGGATACATGGCCAGAGCTTAGCCAGTATGCATTGGAGGTGCTGGCTTGCCCTGCTGCCAGTGTATTATCGGAACGTGTCTTTAGTGCCGCAGGTGGTGTACTAACAGACCGTCGCACGCGACTATCTTCCGATAATGTTGACCGGCTGACTTTTCTGAAAATGAACAAGGCCTGGATCTCCAAAGACTTTGCCATTCCTCTTACAGACTAAATTAGTGGTTGGCAACTGTATCCAGGTCTGCTGGTGTGTTCATTTTTCTACCACCTGAACTATAATCCCTGTGCTTCAACACAGCCAGTTGTCGCTCAGATGTGTCGTCTGCACAGAGAAACACACTAGCTCCTGTGTTACTGGGGTTCAGTAATGCCAGCTGATCCCCTGCTGTGTGGACGGCAGAGTCACCAGCTCCATCAACATTCAAACCACTACTGATTTTTAACCGTGCCCAACTTAGGTCTCTGGCTCCACTGTCTCTACTATTTCCCCTGACCTCCAACCCCGCCATCTACATCTCTGAAGTGGCGTCAGCACAATCTACACTTGTTCCTGTGTTCCTGTGGCTCAGTCCCATCAGTTTATCCCCTGATGTGTGTCCGGCAAGGTCTCCTGCTCTGTCCACATTCCCATAACCAGTAGTGGGAATGAGGACAGAGCTGGCGAACTTGCCGGACAAACATCAGGGGATCAACTGATGGGACTGAGCACCAGTAACACAGGAACAAGTGTAGATTGTGCTGACGCCACTTCAGAGATGTAGCTGGCGGGGTTGGAGGCCAGGGTAAATAGTAGAGACAGTGGAGCCAGAGGCCTAAGTGGAGCATGGTTAGAATCAGTAGTAGTCCACAACCTCCATAAAAACCGCTGCCCATTGGCCTCTGCATGCGGCATGCGTAATCCTGGGCACCAACAGCGTCAGTTGGTGTTCAGAAGTGTCGTCTCCACAGAGCCAAACACATTCGTTCAAGTGTTAGTGGGGTTCAGCACTGCCAGCTGTTCCCCTGCTGTGGAGATGGCAAGTCTCCTGCTGCCTTCACCTGCCAAAATCCAGTAGGCCCCAGCCTGCTCCTCGCCTAATCCTGGGCTCCAACAGCGTCAGTTGGTGTTCAGAAGTGTCGTCTCCACAGAACCAAACACATTCGTTCAAGTGTTAGTGGGGTTCAGCACTGCCAGCTGTTCCCCTGCTGTGGAGATGGCAAGTCTCCTGCTGCCTTCACCTGCCAAAATCCAGTAGGCCCCAGCCTGCTCCTCGCCTAATCCTGGGCTCCAACAGCGTCAGTTGGTGTTCAGAAGTGTCGTCTCCACAGAGCCAAACACATTCGTTCAAGTGTTAGTGGGGTTCAGCACTGCCAGCTGTTCCCCTGCTGTGGAGATGGCAAGTCTCCTGCTGCATTCACCTGCCAAAATCCAGTAGGCCCCAGCCTGCTCCTCGCCTAATCCTGGGCTCCAACAGCGTCAGTTGGTGTTCAGAAGTGTCGTCTCCACAGAGCCAAACACATTCGTTCAAGTGTTAGTGGGGTTCAGCACTGCCAGCTGTTCCCCTGCTGTGGAGATGGCAAGTCTCCTGCTGCCTTCACCTGCCAAAATCCAGTAGGCCCCAGCCTGCTCCTCGCCTAATCCTGGGCTCCAACAGCGTCAGTTGGTGTTCAGAAGTGTCGTCTCCACAGAACCAAACACATTCGTTCAAGTGTTAGTGGGGTTCAGCACTGCCAGCTGTTCCCCTGCTGTGGAGATGGCAAGTCTCCTGCTGCCTTCACCTGCCAAAATCCAGTAGGCCCCAGCCTGCTCCTCGCCTAATCCTGGGCTCCAACAGCGTCAGTTGGTGTTCAGAAGTGTCGTCTCCACAGAACCAAACACATTCGTTCAAGTGTTAGTGGGGTTCAGCACTGCCAGCTGTTCCCCTGCTGTGGAGATGGCAAGTCTCCTGCTGCCTTCACCTGCCAAAATCCAGTAGGCCCCAGCCTGCTCCTCGCCTAATCCTGGGCTCCAACAGCGTCAGTTGGTGTTCAGAAGTGTCGTCTCCACAGAGCCAAACACATTCGTTCAAGTGTTAGTGGGGTTCAGCACTGCCAGCTGTTCCCCTGCTGTGGAGATGGCAAGTCTCCTGCTGCATTCACCTGCCAAAATCCAGTAGGCCCCAGCCTGCTCCTCGCCTAATCCTGGGCTCCAACAGCGTCAGTTGGTGTTCAGAAGTGTCGTCTCCACAGAGCCAAACACATTCGTTCAAGTGTTAGTGGGGTTCAGCACTGCCAGCTGTTCCCCTGCTGTGGAGATGGCAAGTCTCCTGCTGCCTTCACCTGCCAAAATCCAGTAGGCCCCAGCCTGCTCCTCGCCTAATCCTGGGCTCCAACAGCGTCAGTTGGTGTTCAGAAGTGTCGTCTCCACAGAACCAAACACATTCGTTCAAGTGTTAGTGGGGTTCAGCACTGCCAGCTGTTCCCCTGCTGTGGAGATGGCAAGTCTCCTGCTGCCTTCACCTGCCAAAATCCAGTAGGCCCCAGCCTGCTCCTCGCCTAATCCTGGGCTCCAACAGCGTCAGTTGGTGTTCAGAAGTGTCGTCTCCACAGAACCAAACACATTCGTTCAAGTGTTAGTGGGGTTCAGCACTGCCAGCTGTTCCCCTGCTGTGGAGATGGCAAGTCTCCTGCTGCCTTCACCTGCCAAAATCCAGTAGGCCCCAGCCTGCTCCTCGCCTAATCCTGGGCTCCAACAGCGTCAGTTGGTGTTCAGAAGTGTCGTCTCCACAGAACCAAACACATTCGTTCAAGTGTTAGTGGGGTTCAGCACTGCCAGCTGTTCCCCTGCTGTGGAGATGGCAAGTCTCCTGCTGCCTTCACCTGCCAAAATCCAGTAGGCCCCAGCCTGCTCCTCGCCTAATCCTGGGCTCCAACAGCGTCAGTTGGTGTTCAGAAGTGTCGTCTCCACAGAGCCAAACACATTCGTTCAAGTGTTAGTGGGGTTCAGCACTGCCAGCTGTTCCCCTGCTGTGGAGATGGCAGTCTCTCCTGCTGTCTCCGCATTACAAAGACAGTAGGCCTCTGCCTACACCCTCCTATTTCCTGGGCTTCAACACAGCCAGTTGTAGTTCGGAAGTGCCGTCCACACGGAAAGAGATACTTGCTCCCGTGTCTCAGTGGGGTTCAGTAACGTCAGCTGATCCCCTGCTGTGTGGATGGCAGTCTCTCCTGCTGTCACCTCATTCAAAATTCAGTAGGCCTCTGCCTACACCCTCCTATTTCCTGGGCTTCAACACAGCCAGTTGTAGTTCGGAAGTGCCGTCCACACGGAAAGAGACACTTGCTCCCGTGTCTCAGTGGGGTTCAGTAACGTCAGCTGATCCCCTGCTGTGTGGATGGCAGTCTCTCCTGCTGTAAACTCATTCAAAATTCAGTAGGCCTCTGCCTACACCCTCCTATTTCCTGGGCTTCAACACAGCCAGTTGTAGTTCGGAAGTGCCGTCCACACGGAAAGAGATACTTGCTCCCGTGTCTCAGTGGGGTTCAGTAACGTCAGCTGATCCCCTGCTGTGTGGATGGCAGTCTCTCCTGCTGTCACCTCATTCAAAATTCAGTAGGCCTCTGCCTACACCCTCCTATTTCCTGGGCTTCAACACAGCCAGTTGTAGTTCGGAAGTGCCGTCCACACGGAAAGAGATACTTGCTCCCGTGTCTCAGTGGGGTTCAGTAACGTCAGCTGATCCTCTGCTGTGTGGATGGCAGTCTCTCCTGCTGTAAACTCATTCAAAATACAGTAGGCCTCTGCCTACACCCTCCTATTTCCTGGGCTTCAACACAGCCAGTTGTAGTTCGGAAGTGCCGTCCACACGGAAAGAGACACTTGCTCCCGTGTCTCAGTGGGGTTCAGTAACGTTAGCTGATCCCCTGCTGTGTGGATGGCAGTCTCTCCTGCTGTAAACTCATTCAAAATACAGTAGGCCTCTGCCTACACCCTCCTATTTCCTGGGCTTCAACACAGCCAGTTGTAGTTCGGAAGTGCCGTCCACACGGAAAGAGACACTTGCTCCCGTGTCTCAGTGGGGTTCAGTAACGTCAGCTGATCCCCTGCTGTGTGGATGGCAGTCTCTCCTGCTGTAAACTCATTCAAAATACAGTAGGCCTCTGCCTACACCCTCCTATTTCCTGGGCTTCAACACAGCCAGTTGTAGTTCGGAAGTGCCGTCCACACGGAAAGAGACACTTGCTCCCGTGTCTCAGTGGGGTTCAGTAACGTCAGCTGATCCCCTGCTGTGTGGATGGCAGTCTCTCCTGCTGTAAACTCATTCAAAATACAGTAGGCCTCTGCCTACACCCTCCTATTTCCTGGGCTTCAACACAGCCAGTTGTAGTTCGGAAGTGCCGTCCACACGGAAAGAGATACTTGCTCCCGTGTCTCAGTGGGGTTCAGTAACGTCAGCTGATCCCCTGCTGTGTGGATGGCAGTCTCTCCTGCTGTAAACTCATTCAAAATACAGTAGGCCTCTGCCTACACCCTCCTATTTCCTGGGCTTCAACACAGCCAGTTGTAGTTCGGAAGTGCCGTCCACACGGAAAGAGATACTTGCTCCCGTGTCTCAGTGGGGTTCAGTAACGTCAGCTGATCCCCTGCTGTGTGGATGGCAGTCTCTCCTGCTGTCACCTCATTCAAAATTCAGTAGGCCTCTGCCTACACCCTCCTATTTCCTGGGCTTCAACACAGCCAGTTGTAGTTCGGAAGTGCCGTCCACACGGAAAGAGACACTTGCTCCCGTGTCTCAGTGGGGTTCAGTAACGTCAGCTGATCCCCTGCTGTGTGGATGGCAGTCTCTCCTGCTGTAAACTCATTCAAAATACAGTAGGCCTCTGCCTACACCCTCCTATTTCCTGGGCTTCAACACAGCCAGTTGTAGTTCGGAAGTGCCGTCCACACGGAAAGAGACACTTGCTCCCGTGTCTCAGTGGGGTTCAGTAACGTCAGCTGATCCCCTGCTGTGTGGATGGCAGTCTCTCCTGCTGTCACCTCATTCAAAATTCAGTAGGCCTCTGCCTACACCCTCCTATTTCCTGGGCTTCAACACAGCCAGTTGTAGTTCGGAAGTGCCGTCCACACGGAAAGAGATACTTGCTCCCGTGTCTCAGTGGGGTTCAGTAACGTCAGCTGATCCCCTGCTGTGTGGATGGCAGTCTCTCCTGCTGTAAACTCATTCAAAATACAGTAGGCCTCTGCCTACACCCTCCTATTTCCTGGGCTTCAACACAGCCAGTTGTAGTTCGGAAGTGCCGTCCACACGGAAAGAGATACTTGCTCCCGTGTCTCAGTGGGGTTCAGTAACGTCAGCTGATCCCCTGCTGTGTGGATGGCAGTCTCTCCTGCTGTAAACTCATTCAAAATACAGTAGGCCTCTGCCTACACCCTCCTATTTCCTGGGCTTCAACACAGCCAGTTGTAGTTCGGAAGTGCCGTCCACACGGAAAGAGATACTTGCTCCCGTGTCTCAGTGGGGTTCAGTAATGTCAGCTGATCCCCTGCTGTGTGGATGGCAAAGTCTCCTGCTGCCTACACAGTCGTACAGTTCGTCCCATTATCGGAATGTGGACAGAGCAGGCGACATTGCCGGACACACATCAGGGGATTAACTGACCGGACTGAACACCTGTAACACAGGAACAAGTGTGGATTGTGCAGACGCCACTTCGGAGCTGTAACTGGCGGGGTTGGAGGACAGGGGAAATACGAAAATCAGTGAATCCACAGGCCTAAGTGGAGCTTGGTTCAAATTAGTAGTCTACAACCGATCTTAAAATTTCTTCAATGCAGCCTAAGCCTGCTCCGTGCTTGTCCCTGGGCTTCAACACAGCCAGTTGTTGCTCGGAAGCGCCGTCTTCACAGAGTAAAACACTAGCTCCTGTGTTTGTGGGGTTCAGTAACGTCAGCTGTTCCCCTGCTGTTTTGATGGCAATCTGTCCTGCTGCCTCCCAATTGACAGCACATCAGGCCTCAGCCTGCTAAGTGCTTGTCCTGGGCTCCAACATCGCCAGTTGCTGCTCATAACTGACTTTGGCACGGGTACTCCCTCCTGCCCAGCTTGGTTCCAGCCCTGCCTGCTGTTTCCGGGAAGTGTCAATGTCAGTTTGCCACCCCAAGTTGCCATGTCGTGTTGCGGTTGGGTTAGCCGAGGCTAGGGTGCCAGCAGTTTAGGTGCTTCCTATGTGGACTGCGGGTTCTGGTAAGAAAGGTTTGTTCCATAGTGCCAGTAGGACAAGCACCCCCTGTAGGACTGTGTGATTCGGTAACTGCGGCCAGCTTGCGGCATGCCAACTTTGCTTTTCAGGGGTAACTTCTGATACCCCTCCGGGTTCCAGCACCGTCAGCTGGTTCTCATCAGAGCCTTTGGCCTAGGTGCCTCCATCTCGGTATCCGAGTTCCAGCAACGTCTGCTGGTCCTTGGTAGTGCTTTGTAGCACAGGTACCTCCTGCTTAGTAACCGGGTTCCAGCACCGTCAGCTGGTCCTCGGTTGTGCCATTGGCTCTTATTCCTTCTGCTGCCCCTCCGGGTGCCAGCACTGTCAGCTGGTCCTCGCTATTTCCATTTGCTCTTGCAGCTTATGCTACCCCTCCGGGTTCCAGCACCGTCAGCTGGTTCTCGTCAGAGCCTTTGGCCTAGGTGCCTCCATCTCGGTATCCGAGTTCCGGCAACGTCTGCTGGTCCTTGGTAGTGCTTTGTAGCACAGGTACCTCCTGCTTAGTAACCGGGTTCCAGCACCGTCAGCTGGTCCTCGGTTGTGCCATTGGCTCTTATTCCTTCTGCTGCCCCTCCGGGTGCCAGCACTGTCAGCTGGTCCTCGCTATTTCCATTTGCTCTTGCAGCTTATGCTACCCCTCCGGGTTCCAGCACCGTCAGCTGGTTCTCGTCAGAGCCTTTGGCCTAGGTGCCTCCATCTCGGTATCCGAGTTCCGGCAACGTCTGCTGGTCCTTGGTAGTGCTTTGTAGCACAGGTACCTCCTGCTTAGTAACCGGGTTCCAGCACCGTCAGCTGGTCCTCGGTAGTGCCATTGGCTCTTGTTCCTTCTGCTGCCCCTCCGGGTGCCAGTACCGTCAGCTGGTTCAAGAGGACAAAGAACAGGAAGACAACCACCAAGATGCAGAACAACAAGAGAGAGAAGACAAAGAAGCATAAAAAAAACAAAGCAGAAGAACATTAAGCATAAGACTAATACTCTGAGCAAATGATATTATCTTATTTATAAGCAGAAGAAGACTAAGCAGTGTATGGGGGTGAGTCCGTTCCTCCTCGTGGTGCCCCTGGAAAAGGCCTGCTTCTGCAGGCCAAACTGAACGCGGACAAATCCTGTTGTAAATCTTTTGTGACAGGCAGAACGGAAGGTGTAAACTTCTAACTTTTCTAGATAACAACTACAGGAATGCCTGACACAAACAAGAATATGATGAAGAAGAATAGGAAGAAGATGAAGAAGCTGAATATGTAGAATAATAATTGTTGAATAAGAAGAATATGAAGAATGTAAGAAAAGGAAGAAGAAGAAGAAGAAGAAGAAGAAGAAGAAGAAGAAGAAGAAGAATGTAAAAAAAGGAAGTAGAAGAAGAAGAAGAAGAATGTAAAAAAAGGAATAAGAAGAAGAATGTAAAAAAAGGAAGTAGAAGAAGAAGAAGAAGAATGTAAAAAAAGGAAGTAGAAGAAGAAGAAGAAGAATGTAAAAAAAGGAAGTAGAAGAAGAAGACATACATGTCTGGCAAAATATAAATGAGGCTAACATAGTCAATATCTTTGTAACTCCTAACATCTTTAAAAAAAAAAGTTTAATTCCTGCTATTCCATTTGATTGGGCTAAACCTCTATGGCTTTAATGTCTCCTCCACCTCCCACAATACATTCTACATTATTCTTAGTTGTTTTTCTTCATGTAGAATTAACCTACAAGGAAAGAAAGGGTTTTTTTTAATTCCGATATTTTGGCCCCATTGACTTGCATTGGTTCCCGGTATCGGAATCGGCGATACCGATACTTTTTTTTAAGATCGGCCGATCCATTCCGATCCGATATTTTCAAGTATCGGCTGGTATCGCTCAACTCTAGTCGCAATATAACTGCTGATAATTGGTTTTCAAATTGTGATCTTATTGATTATCTAAAAATGCAGAAGCTTTCATATGTCGGAAGTGTAAGAAAAAATAAAAAAGAATTGCCGCCACAGCTTGTTACTGTGACAGGGAGAAAACAGTACAGCAGTATGTTTGCATTCCATGATGGAAAGGTTTTGGTGTCCTATGTACCACGCGAAAAAAAAAATGTACTTCTTCTCTCAACGCTTCATAATGATGATGCCATCGATCCTAAATCTGAAGCACAACAAAAACCAGAGATTATTACATTTTATAATGAAACCAAAGGGGGTGTTGATACAGCTGATCAGATGTGCTCAACTTTCAGCGTCAGCAGAAACACCAAGCGCTGGCCAATGGTATAAATTCACAAATCATTTACCTTGAAAACCAGCTTGAACCACTCCGTAGACGATTGTACCTGAAAAAATTGGCCCATGAACTAATGCTTGGAGAGCTACCCAGGAGAAGTATGAAAACCATCAGTATCCCCTCTGGCCTTCAAGTAAGGCTCAAAAGATTCCGCCCAGATATTGATACTGAAAATCCAACACCTGTACCACCTCCCAAAAGAAGGAGATGCACCACCTGCACCATGGAAAGCGGGAACAGAAGGCTTTCTAATTATGAATGTCTCAAATGTCATCATGCAATCTGCCTGACACATGCAAAAATGTATTGCAATTCTTGCTCTTTGCTCTGCAAATGTGTTTTTTCTGGGGAACCTTCAGGATCTAATTCAGATTAATTCTGTGTGTAATATTATTCTAGGTGCCTAGAAAATGTTTTTGTGCCAAAACTTTCTCTTTTTAATAACCGTTACTTGATATCATTGGGGGCTATTTGGTGGAAGTTTTGAAATTTGTGTATATCAAAGTGATTACTTTTATGTTGAGTAAATGGGTTTGTTTTGCACTTGATAATGTGTAGTCTCTTTTATTACATCCCTATGAAGGTCTCTGATCACTTTTAGATCACTGAAATTGAGAAAATTAGATATTCTAGGCATTTTTCTAGCCTGCGCTTGACAGGCACATTGTTCCATTAAGAGTTAGTGCGAATTGTTCCTGACGGAGGGTTAAAAAAATTAAATCTACGTATAGTTTTTGTTAGTCACAGACGCTCTCCCAGTATGTATTTGACCGTAATACAACAAGCAGATATACGGTACTGTATCAGAAGTGTACAGCTGGATACGTTTTTTGTGTAACTAACAAACTCCGTATATGTCTTTACGGAGTGTCACACACACACCCTGACTCTGTATAGATGTGACTGTAATGCGAACAGCAGATATACAATACTGTTTGCAGCTCAATACGGTGCAGGTCTGGAAAAATGGAAAATCTCGTTTTTTTTTTTTTCCAGAAAAACACACAGCTTGTATTTGTCCGTGATACCAGCTGGTACACGGTAGTGTGTGAGGAGCGTACACCGCTATCCGGTGTCTGTATGGAAGATTGTAAATCTCAGGCAATGTTTATATGAAGTGTCACACGCTGTCTCTGTATAGTTTGGACCGTGATCAAACAGCAGATATACTAAACTGTTTGCAAAGCCGACAGTTCTATACGGTGTAGGTCTGGAAAACTGGCAAATCGCCTCGGCTTGTTTTTCCAGAGTCACACACAGATAGCTTGTATTTGTCCGTGATCCCAGCCGGTACACGGTAGTGTGTGAGGAGCGTCCACCGCTATACGGTGTGTGAAAAAATGAATGCTTGGTAAATGAGCAGAACAAAATAATAAAAGTTGGAGTGCTTTGAAAAAAGCAGTTTGAACAGCAGTGTGCACACAGCAATGCAGCTGTCAGGTAGCCTTAAAAGGCAGCCTAATCACCACCAGCGCTGCTGCACACAACAAAAATCCTCCCCTTTCACTGCACACTAACTGTACAGTGAAAAGCGCTAGCAGCAAAAGCTATTTTTTTTCTTCTTCCCTGCCTAACGCTCTCCCTATTCAGCATCAGTAGCAGCACCACTCCCTATTGTAAGATCGGCAGAAGTAAGATGGCGGTCGGCGGTCACGGCCTTTTATAGCCCCTGTGACGCCACACAAAGCCAGCCAATCACTTCAATGCCCTTCTCTAAGATGGTGGTGGCCGCTGCACATGTCATCGCGTTTGACCACAGTGTGCGTCCTCCATCATTGGCTGAAAAAAGGCGCTGGAAGCATCATTTGAAACGCGACTTTGGAGCGCGGATCGGCGACCTCATGGCCGGCCTCACGCTATGATTGGGTTTCGTTTCCTGAAACTCGACTTTGGCGATTTTTGATTTTGACCGACTTGTTTCGCTCAACTCTAATCAGCACAATTTTGGAAACATAATTTTTTTAGGATGCTATAAAGGTTCAAAGTTGACCAGAAATTTCTCCTTTTTCCAACATAGTTTAAAAACCACGTCACATTTAAAGTGAGTTTGGGGGGGTCTATATGACAGAAATTACCCAAACATGACACCATTCTAATAACTGCACCACTCAAGATGCCCAAAGCCACATTCAATAAGTTTATTAACCTTTCAGGTGCTTCATGAGAACTAAAGCAATGTGGATGGAAAAAATGAAGATTTTACATTTTTCGCAAAAAATTCACTTTAAAACCAAACTTTTTTATTTTAACAAGGGTATCAGGTGAAAATGTACACAACATTTGTTGTGTAATTTCTCCTGAGTAGGCTCTTACCCCATATGTAGGGAAAAGCCACTGACTGGGTTCATGGCTGGGCTCAGAAGGGAGGGAGCACCCTTTGACTTTTTGAATGCAAAATTGCCTGGAATCAACCCTAACCCTAGCCCAACCCTAATCCTAGTTATAATCCCAACTATAATCCCAATCATAACACTCTAACCCTTGCCGCAACCCTAACCCCAACCCAAACCCTAGCTCAACCCTAACCCCAACCTTAACTCTAACCCTAGCCAACCCTAACCCTAGCTATAACTCCAACTATAACCCCAACCATAATCCTAACCACAGCCCCAACCCTAACCCTAGCTATAACCCTTACTATAAGCCCAACCATAATCCGAACTTTAATGAAAAAATGGAAATAAATACTTATTTTTATTATTTTTACCTAACTAAGGGAGTGAGAAAAAAGAGGGGGGGTTGATTTACTATTCTTTTTCATTTTGATCACTGTGATAGGGTCTATCACTGAGATCAAAATTAACTAACTGGAGAAACATCCTATTGTTGCTGGTAGTCGGCCGGCAGATCTCGGCGGGCACACTGCTCATGCGCCCATCATTTTTTTCCAGGACAAAGATGCAAGGGGACATCACAGGGGATGCCGGAGTGCCGGAGGAACTGGGGGGGATCGGGGGGACCCCGTTTCTTTCTCCTTTGATGTGCTAGATCACATCAGAGGAGAGAGAAATAAAAGAGAAATCTGCCTTTCTTTGTGGTCGCCGTTTGTCTTTGAATAATGGTGATTGCACCTCTGGGGTCGGTAAAAAATCATGTTCTCCGGGGTCTCAACTACCCCCAGTAGTCGAGACCTTGGAGAAATTCCAACATTGGGGCGTGCAATACACTTATTTCTCAGCCCGTTAAAAAGCGGATCGAAGGAATAAGTACCCTTAACTGCTGCCGTTAAAAGGCGTATCAGTTGTCGTTAAGGGGTCAGTAAAAAATTCCTTTATTTTTGCCCCAGTTCCTTATTAATGTTTAGAAAAATAATAAAGGAATTCACATGAAGGTAGACAGCTTATGGCCGTGATTCATCATAACTGGTATTCTCACATTGATCATTAACTTTGCACTCCTCTTAATGTGTCAGACATGCAAAGAGACTCCGCTCACACAATAAAGACTCTTCTTTAGAGATAAGCAAACATGTTCGGAAAACGTTCGACAATCTCAAATTCGGCACTAACCTAGCACATTTGGATTTGTGTTTCCCGAGCATCTTTGCTTAAAGTCGGCAAAATTCGGTCACAGTTTAGTAAATCATCGCGTTTCCATTAATGCTTTTGCATGACTTTGGCTAGGATAGTGGTGCTGTATGATGATGCATCTGATGAAGGGAGGGGTTATGGAGGGGTTAAAGGAGTGTCTGAGGAGATTACAGGAGCTGTGCACCCATTTTTTCTCTTTATTTTATGTGTGTTGATTGTGGCAAACAATCAGGGAGCAGGAACCATCCACAACGTCGTGACACAAAGTCTTCTGTGATTGGTTGCCAAAGTCATATAAAATCAGACATCTCTTTTTCTGGCACCATTTGCTCAGTGTCAAAGTGCAGAGAGGCTTCTTCTCTGCTAGAGCTGGTGCTGCTGAAAGTTAATTTGCCCTGTGTGAAATCGATCTTGCAGCATCAAAGTAGATTGTGCAAATGCTGTGTGGCAGTCTCTGGAAGCCCCATCAGCTACTCCACATCGTTTGTGCTAAAACTGTGTTTCAGTGACAACTGAAAATGACAGATTTCCAAGTAAAAGTCTTAAGGCCTGCTTTAGTCGTGCAGCCATAAGGCCTGATTAGCTACTCCAAATCATTTGTGCTAAAACTGTATTTCACTGGCAAATCAGAAGGCCATATTTCCACTTAGAAATTGTTAGGCCTGTGAGGCAGTGACTGGTGTTACATGTGAGGGTCACTGTATGGTCCCCCCAGGATGCGCATGGAGGCATAAAGAGGACATGAGAGGGCATTGCAGTCACAGGCTTAGCTGTGGTTGCAATTTAGACTAAAATGAGTATAGGTCTTGTACATGCTAGTTGCCCAAGGCAGATTTAGGGAAAACCTGCTCTGTGTTTGTGTTTTGAAACAGACTGCAATATGGTAGTGTTGCAGTCCTGGTCTGGGTTTTCCATGTGGCTGAAGGCCACAGGATGCTAGTTACAAAACCCTGCAGTATAGAGTTTGAGTGAGTCAGGTTCAGGGTCAGTCTGATGTTTGCTAGAGTGCAGAGCAGTCTGCTCTGCACAGCTTCACCTGCGTGAGGCAACACAGGCTAGCAGAGCCAAACGGCCAAGGCAACTTAATAGCCTGGCACCCACAGCGTGCATAGCGGTGCAGTCACCCACAGCAACAAGTCAGCGTAGGACTGGCGTGCTAAGTGACTGTAAACTGGAGGATATAGTTCCCGGCTGCGATCCGGAGGATTTTGTATACTGTGTAATGCTGTGAGTAGAACATTAACACGGTGGTGCAGTCGCCCATGGCAACTGGTCTCAGGTGGTGGACTGGCATGTTTAGTGACTGTAATACAGATGATATGTTTCCCGGCTGCGATCTGGAGGATAATGTGTGCTGTGTTTATTTGAGTTGAACATTAAAAGGACGTTTTGCTTTGAACTTTGCTGGGTCACTGACTCATAACTACACAGGGTACTACCGCTGCACTACAGGCCGAATATACTGGTGCAGCCACTAGGCACAGTTAGCTACTCCACTTCATTTGCGCTAAAACTGTGTTTCAGTAACAAATAAGAAGGCTATATTTCCACTTAAAAATCATTAGGCATAACAGTGTTGTTCAGGCACACTATCTCAGAAAATAAATAGTGATTGTTCATTTAGTGACAGGTGACTGGCAGCTGTGGACTTAAGGTTGTGAAACTGCAGGTTACAAAAGGGGAAGGCTACTTACAAAACGAGTGGGAAAAACCGAGGTCATGGTGGAATGGGGAAGAGGCTTGGTGTTAGACGTGTAGTTGAGTTAGATGTTAATGTGAATGAATGCCCAACTCCGTCTCATCCTATCCAAAGACCATTGAAAACATCTGTTACTGGCCAGCCTACTCAACTCCCTTTCTATGGCAGCTGCACAGCTGTACGTAGAAGAGCATGTGCTTCAGTGGAAGGCAAGCGCTGTATAAAGTGGTCTCTCTTTCATTTCCTCCACCTTTATATCCAACAAAGTACAATACTCAGAGATGGCACCCTAATCACCCTGGCTTCCTCCACATCAAAAACTTCCAAATGCCCAACTGACTGTGGGGAGCCTCAGATGGGCCATTCTGAAGAACTGTATACACATTCTATTCCATGGGCATCAAATGGCCTGCTCCTAAGAATCACAGAATCTGAAGGAGGAAAGCATGTGGACTGTGCCCAAAATTTTTTCATGTTAGATATGGGGCCAGACAAAGTAGGGTCCGAGCAGAATCCAAACCTTCACACCAGATGTCAAAACACCAAGGATGGAGTTGATCCTGATTAGACTCAGATATCAGAGGTGCACGCAGAGTGTACTGTGGTGTCAGGACAGGAAGAGGAGGGGGTTACTCTCAAGTTGAGGAGTGTGATAACACAGAGGATGATGATGAGGTTGTAGATCCCACTTGATGTTAACTAAGAGGTTTGCAGCTGAGTAGCTCAACAGAGGAGATGGAGGAGGTTACATTGCAGCTTCCCACACAGACACAAAGTGATGCAACCTCAACAAGCACTCCATCCTCATTCCCAACTCTTCCAGTGGTCAGTATCGGTCATGAGTGTGCAGTTCACAGGGGCGGCAAAGGTTACCTAGCATGGACATTCTTTGAGACCGCAAAAGAATGTTCAACACAATTGATCTGTCAAATTTGCAAATAAAAGCTCAGTAGAGGGAAACATTGCAATCATTTGACAACTACATATATGAACCAGCACATGCATGATCAACATGCCTTAGTGTGGGAATCTCACTGTGCTAAAATGTGGACTAGCAGAACTCACCAACCACTGGCCACCCCACCAACCCCAACTGTTGCTTCTTCCGCCTCCATCATCATTCCAAGTGTTCTCACACAGGTCTCCAGCCACAGAAACTACAATTGTTTTTCCACCACAGTCATGGTGAGTGAGAGCTGGCCAGCTATTATGGAAGTAGACATGACAGCTGCTTTTGTGTCACCTAGCAGAACACATCTTTTTCAATCCACCATAAAATCTCTGCTCACCTCACTCATAGTCCAGCAGTTTGTCCTGTTCTCTCTACTCCGCCCTCTCTCAGCTCAGCAGCCATCTATGAGTTCTGCAGCTATGGTCACATAAAAGAATATTTTCTCCTACATATGGCAAAGCTAAGAGATTGAACTCCACCATCTCCAATCTGTTGGCCACAGAAATGCTGCCTTTCTGCCTGGTGGAGACAGACAGTTTCCAAAAGTTGATGGCTGCAGCAGTTCCCCAGTACAAGTTGCCCAGTCATCATTACTTCTCGATGAAAGCTGTGCATGTGCTAAACCAGCATGTCATTGACAATACCGTCCATTACCTGAAAAAATCTATGTCTGCCAGGGTGCATTTCACCATTGACACCTGGATGAGCAAACATGGGCAGGGGCATTACATTTCACTTTCTGGGCACTGAGTGACTCTGGTGGCTGTGAGGGCAAGCAGTCAAGAGGCTGCTGCACATGTCTTTAAATTCCCAAAGCTTGTGGGGGAAACCTCTGTATCTAACAGTTCCTCCACTGCTTCTGCCCCCTCCAACTCCTTTACTGCATCTACCTGTACCCTCAATCTCTCCATTAAACAGATACACATTCCAACAGTGCAGATAGAATCTTCACCACCTTTGTACTGTGCAGCCATGGCTTACCGCAAGCAGGCAGTGTTTAAATAAATATGACTTTGAAATCGCAGTCACACAGCTCAAGAGTTGTGGACAGGTATCCAGGCCAAGTTAAAGCAATGTCTGCCTCCACGAAGCAATAACTGTGCAAGTCTGAAGGCTGCCCTAAGCAGTGGCAACCTCACACACGTACCTTGCATGGCTCGCATCCTCAATTTGATGGTACAACAATTTCCTTGCCACTATACTGGCTTGGATGCACTGCAGCAGAGAGCACGGTCACTGTGTGTTCACTTCCACAGATTAGCGATGTTCTGACACTGTGGAATTACACTGTGCTCATGTTGAAGCAGCTGTGGTAGCAGCGACGAGCCTTGATGCAATATGTCCTTGTGCATAGCTTGAGCCAATGCAATCTGGACGTGGTTCAAATCACGCTTGTGCAGTGGGCAAAGATGAAGGACCTCTGCACCCTTCTGCACAGTTTTAAAATGGCTAATAAGATGGTTACTGCTGACGTTAGCATCATCAGCATCACTATTCTGGAATCTACATGCCGGAGCACACTTTGAGCAGTCTGCGTGAGCAAATGATGGTTCCAGAGGAAGTGTTGACAGCAGAGGTGGATGTGGAAGAGATAACAATATCTCAAATTTAGGGACTGTCATCGCACAGGCGGGTGCCATGAGACAGTGGCTTACAGCGATAAAGAGGGGCTCATGGTACCAGACAAACTGTTAGTGAAGATGCAGGAGGTGAAGAACCAATTTGGAAGGACGAGGTGATTGATGTGCAACAGTCAGGAGATGAAGAGGATAATGATACGCCCTCTGTTGTCCATGATTGGCAGGATGGGACGGAGGAAGCAACCTTGAGTGTTACCCTACCACCAATAAAGCATGGACTTGGACCTCATTGAAGCGCCCAACAAATGAGCGTCTTCTTGCTGCACTATCTTTAGCACGATGTCCGTATTCTCAGAGTTAGAAATACCGCTGATGACTGGATTGTTACTCTGTTAGATCTATGGTACAAGAGTAAGTTTAGCCAGATGCTTTCCCCCATGGAAGAGATGTGCGCATGCTGGAATATCGAAATATGCTTGTAGACAATCTTAAGAATGTTTCACCAAGACAGCAGTAAGGCAAACAGTGTGCATCCCAGTTGTAGACATCCATCCAAATTACCCCATAATTGCCAAAACACTAGCAGCAGCAGCTTTGTAAATGGTATAAGCAATTTCTGTGAGTCATTTCACATTTTTTAGACTAACCCATCCACCAGCAGAACAGAGTACAAGTCTTTCACAATGTGAATGACTGGAAAGTATGGTGCAGGAGTATCTGGAGCTCAATATCAATGCCATCATTGGTGATTTGGACCTTTAAACATTTAGGTCTTCAAAAATGGAAGCGTGACCTTAGCTCGCCTGTCAAGCCTTGAAGGTTTTGTCATGCCTGGTAGCCAGCTTTCTCTCAGAATGTGTCTTCAGCGCTCCTGTGGGGTCCTGATGGATATGCGTATCCAGCTGTCCCCTCAAAGTGTAGACCACCTAAGTTTCAATAAAATGAACAAGTCATGGATCTTTGATGACTTTTTCACCCCAGTCGCAGATTGAGCAGACTAGGCGATGGTGTCATTTTTAGTGTCATGCAATGTTCTTGCGTTATTGCAGTCTGTGCCATCTTTCCATGCCTGCTGTTGCTACTACCGCTGAGGTTACAAACAAATTTTTGAAATATGGAAACTCCAACTTGATTGTCCATCTAGTGGGCTGCCTGTGCTGGAAGGTGTGTCAAAGACGTGTTATCATATTTCAACTCTATGGAAATTGATGCCACTTTAGTGGTGTAAGACAATTATTTTTTGAAATGTGGAGACTTTAAGTTGGGTCTCCATCTGGTGGGTTGTCCATATAAATAGGTCTACCAGACAAGCAGCCCTTCACTTATTTTCAGTTAATTACCTGTGTTACTTTCCTTACATTTTCACTACCAATAACATAGTAACATAGTAATATAGTTTTGAAGGCTGAATGAAGACCTTATGTCCATCTAGTTCAGCCCATTTTTAGTGCAGCTGTTCTGCATTGTTGATCCTGGGGAAGGCAAAAAACCCACAGAGTAGAAGCCAATTTTCTCCATAGGGAAAAATATTCCTTCCCCTAAGCTGGGAAAAGCATCTACCTATAATATTATGCTATTCGCAACCTTCTATACTGTTACTCACAAGAAAAGCATCCATTCCTTTCTTAAATTCATTCAGTGAGTTGGCCATCACCACTTCCTCAGGAAGAGAATTCCAGAGACTCACTGCTCTTATCGTGAAGAACCCTCTTGTATGCTGGTGCAGAAATTGTCTTTCCTCCAAACGAAGAGAATGCCCCCTTGTTCTTGTCACAGTCCTTGGTACAAACAGTTCATTGGAGAGATCTCTGTATTGCCCTCTGATATACTTGTACATATATATTAGGTCTCCCCTTAGTCTTCTCTTTTCTAGAGTAAATAGACCTAATTTTGATAACCTTTCTGGGTATTGTAGTGAACCCTATTTGCTTTGGTGGCAGCTGCCTGACACTGGGCACTCCAATTTAGCTTCTTATTGACTAAGATGCCTAAGTCTTTTTCCATGTCTGATTTCCCCAGCAGTTTCCCATTTAGTAAGTTCTTGTAGCATCTGTTTCTCCTTCCCATGTGCATAACCTTACACTTATCTGTGTTAAACCTCATTTGCCATTTTCAGCCCAATTCTCCCATTTACTCAAATCTGTCTGTAGTTGCAAACTGTCCTCCTTTGTGGTAACTCCCTTACATAGTTTTGTATCATCTGCAAATACTGATATTTTACTGTGTAAGCCATCCACTAGATCATTAATAAATATATTAAATAGTAGGGGGCCCAATACAGACCCCTGTGGTCCCCCACTAGTAACCCTGGCCCAATCTGAGGATGCCCCATTAATACCCACTCTTTGTTTTCTATCACTAAGCCAGCTCCCTACCCATCTACACACATTTTCCCCTAGCCCAAGCTTTCTCCTCTTACTTGCCAATCTTTTATGTGGGACAGTGTCAAATGCTTTAGAGAAGTCAAGATAAATGACATCCAATGATTCTCCTGGGTCCATTTGAGAGCTTACATCCTCATAGAAGCTGATCAGGTTAGTCTGACAGGAGCGATCCTTCATAAATCCATGTTGACATGGAGTTAAACATTTATTAACATTGAGATATTCCATAATGGTATCCCTTAGAAACCCTTCAAAAATTTTACCCACAACAGATGTTAAGCTTACCAGCCTATAGTTTCCAGGTTCCCTTTTACACCTCTTTTTGAATATTGGTACCACATTTGCTTGCCGCCAATCAAAAGGAACAGACCCTGTTTCTATAGAGTCTTTAAATATAAGGAATAGAGGCCTGTCTATCACATTACTTAACTCCCTTAATACCCGAGGGTGAATGCCACCAGGGCCTGGTGATTTGTCAATTTTCATCTTACTAAGGCGGTTCTGCAAGAAACTGCAAGAAACTGATGTTTATGCCACCTGAGTGTGGCTGGAATAAAAAAAAAATTGGAGGTGTTCCATGAGGTATCAGATCTTCCAGCTAAGAAGGCTTACACTGCTCCCTTAACCACCAGGTCCTCATTGAAACTTCAATTCCAAGCTCTAAATGCTGGGATACACCAAGATATTTCATGCATGGCCCATGGCTGACTTGCAGGTTTTACTGTGGGTCAGTTGATCAGTCAACTACCTGTGTTACTATTCTTACATTTTTCTAACAATCTCAGTCTATTAAACTGATGTTTGTGCTATTTGAGTGTGACTGGAATGAAAAAAATTGAAAGTGTTGCATGAGGTATCAGGGCTCCCATCTAGGAAGGCTTACACCGCTTCCTTAACCACCATTATCTCATTGAAAATTTAATTAAAAGCTGTAAATGCTGGGCAAGGCCCTGATAACACAAGCATGGCCCATGGCTGACTGCCCCTGTGCCATTAGCAAATTTCTACAGTGTATCAATTTATGCCACTTTTCCTGGTGTCTGCCTCTAATTTTAGATATTTGGAAAGGCTTTTGTCACCCCTTAATGTATTGTGTGCGTTTGATTTGCCTTTCATTGGATCTAATGGTGTCCGAATACGTTTGTCGAACTGTTCGGCAAACTGTTCGGTGAACGAAGGTCCGTTTTGAGAATCCGAACTGAAGCAAACCTTGAAAGGTTCGCTCATCTCCACTCGTCTTCTTCCACATTCATAGTTGGGAGATCTGTACTTCAGATGAGATATTCAGGTAAAGGTTATTTGGAAAATAGACTTAATCACCTAATTCTCTGTAACGTCTGCAAAATATGGAGATTACCATTATTACAAAAGTATTCAAATAACATTTCTAGTTAAAAAAAATAAAAATAAAAGTTTAGTTACACTAACATAAAAGAATGTGAAAATAACATTTTTAAGGAAAGTTAAAATAAGAACATTTACAATTTGCAAGTAATACCATGCATTAAAAGCATATTCTGATCAAGTGTGACTTATTGTTATGATACATGTTAGATTTTTTTAGATTTTCTTTTTAAATTTAAGTTTTACAGAAGATGAATAAGTGGAATCAATACACATTGATATAAGTTTTATTTAAATATCTTTTGAACTGTCAATTTTAATTTCTGGTAAATTTGATTTCACTCAATATTCCTAAAGATGTAGCACAGTACAAAAAGAAATTCTAGAAATATATCAAAACTTAAATAGTTAAATTCATTATAATTAAAGATGCTATTTGCAAAATTGTATTATCATTGAACATGCAGAAAAAATAAAATAGTAAATGGTTTGCTGGTTTTCACATCTGTTTCTTCTGCTACATAAATCTTTTCTTACGATAAATCAACAGATATTTCATCACCGCAGACTGAATTTCTTTGTTTCTTAGGCTGTATATCATGGGGTTTAGAAGGGGAGTTACTACAATGTAGAGAAGAGAAAATAACTTATTTATAGTCGATGAGCGTCCTTTGTAAGGGGCCATGTAGATTATGAGCATGGAAATATAATAGGTAGAAACAACCACCAAGTGAGAGCTACAAGTCGAGAATGTTTTCTGCCGACCGGAGGTGGAGGAAATTCCAAAAATAGTGATAAAAATGTAAACATAAGTTATAATGACAAATAAAAATGGCAAAATAATTATTGGAAAGCAAAGGATAATCATTTCAATGTCAAGAATAGTCGTTTCTGAGCAAGAAAGCTCTAAAAGTGGGGCATAGTCACAAAAGAAATGGTTGATAACATTCGGCCCACAGAAATCTAAGCCACATACAAGTACAAGTGATATGAGGACTAACATAAAGCTGAGTGCCCAAGATGAGATGATCAGGCTGTATCTGAGTTTGGGACCCATCATTGAGCTATAATGTAGAGGTTTACAGATGGCCAAGTACCGGTCATAAGACATGGCCGTGAGCAAAAAACACTCAGCACTGACTGTTCCTCCGTACAAATAAAATTGGGTTAAACACTCAGTAAAAGGTATAACGCTCCCTTCCCTTAAAATTACATCCAGAAGTTTAGGAACCACACTTGTAACAATGATTATATCCGACAGGGCCAAATGTCCCAGGAAGAAATACATCGGGGAATGGAGATTTTGGCTGGTGGATACCAATAAAATAATCAAAAGGTTTTCACATAAAATCATACAATACATAAGGAGAAGAATAGAAAAAAATGGCAACTTGTAATCCCTCAAATCAGGGAATCCTAATATAAGAAACTCAATAACTATCGTAGAATTGACGTCGTAAATCTGCATCATGAAATGTTACCCGGAGACGCCCTGCGGAGCGCTGTTATTATAGTAAAGCAATGACAAGAGTGTTCCCTGCCCCGGATACAGCAGAAGCAATTGTCAAAATTCAAAGTGGCAGAATCCAAAACCCCTGCATTTTGGAAAATCCAAGAAATTTGATTTGCAACAAGTCTGCCTGGTTTGTGGTGATACCTTGTGGGAAAAAAAGGACAAGAAATAGGAAAAACCCAGTGTGGCTAAACAAAGAATTAAGAGGGACAATTACCAGTAAAAAGAAAGCATTTACAGTAATAAAGCAGGATGGCCTCGCTGAAGCTCTAAAAACTATAGGGAGAAAAATAGTTTATCCACAAAACTAATTACAACTGCCAAAAAGGAAACAGAGAAGCACAAAGGAGAGTAACACTAATCCCAAGCTGTTCTTCAACTATATCAATGGTAAAAGAATCATAAGTGACAGTGTAGGCCCCTTAAAAAATTATAAGGAAAGAATAGTTGTAGATGATGAGGAAAAAGCTAATATATTAAACGCCTTCTTCTCCACGGTATTCATGGTGGAAAATTAAATGCCGAGAGACAAAGAACACCCTATATTAAGGATCACTGATCTAACCCAAGAAGAGGTGCGAAACCAGCTAAATAAGATTAAAATAGATAAATCTCCGGGTCCGGATGGCATACACCCACGAGTACTAAGAGAACTAAGTAATGTAATAGACAAACCATTATTTCTTAAATTTAGAGACGGGGTCTGTTCCACAGGACTGGCACATAGCAAATGTGGTACCAATATTCAAAAAGGGCTCTAAAAGTGAACCTGGAAATCATAGGCCACTAAGTCTAACCTCTATTGTTGGTGAGATATGTGAAGGGTTTCTGAGGGATGTTATTCTGGATGATCTCACTGAGAATAACTGTGTAACGCCATATCAGCATGGGTTTATGAGGAATCGCTCCTGTCACACCAATGTAATCAGCTTTTATGAAGAGGTAAGCTATAGACTGGACCAAGGTGAGTCATTGGATGTGGTAGATCTTGAGTTTTCCAAAGCGTTTGATACCGTGCCACACAAGAGGTTGGTACACAAAATGAGAATGCTGGGTCTGGGGGAAAATGTGTGTAAATGGGTAAGTAACTGGCTGAGTGATAGAAAGCAGAGGGTGGTTATAAATGGTATATTCTCTAACTGAGTCACTGTGACAAGTGGGGACCGCAGGGGTCGGTGTTGGGACCTCTTCTCTTCAGCATATTTATTAACGATCTGGTAGAAGGTTTACACAGTAAAATATTAATATTTGCAGATGATACAAAGCTATGTAAAGCAATCAGTACAAGAGAAGATAGTGTTCTGCTACAGATGGATCTGGATAAGTTTGAAACTTGGGCCGAAAGGTGGCAGATGGGGTTTATCAATGATAAATGTAAGGTTATACACATGGGAAGAAGGAATCAATATCACCATTACACACTGAACGAGAAACCACTGGGTAAATCTGACCTGGAGAAGGACTTGGGGATCCTAGTTACTGATAAACTTACCTGGAGCAGCCTGTGCCAGGCCGCAGCTGCCAAGGCAAACATGATCATGGGGTGCATTAAAAGAGGTCTGGATACACATGATGAGAGCATTATACTGCCTCTGTACAAATCTCTGGTTAGGCCGCACATGGAGTACTGGGTACAGTTTTGGGCACCGGTGCTCAGAAAGGATATAATAGAACTAGAACAAGTACAAAGGAGGGCGACAAAATTAATAAAGGGGATGGGGGAACTACAATACCCAGAGAGATTAGCAAAATTAGCATTATTTAGTCTAGAAAAAAGACGACTGAGGGGCGATCTAATAACCATGTATAAGTATATAAGGGGACAATACAAATATCTCTCCGAGGATCTGTTTATACCAAGGAAGGTGACGGTCACATGGGGGCATTCTCTGCATCTGGAGGAGAAAAGGTTTTTCCACCAACATAGAAGAGGATTCTTTACTGTTAGGGCATTGAGAATCTGGAATTCCCTGCCTGAGGAGGTGGTGAGGGCGAACTCAGCCGAGGGGTTCAGGAGAGGCCTGGATGTCTTCCTGGAGCGTAACAATATTGTATCTTACAGTGATTAGGTTCTTTAGAAGGACGTAGATCTGGGGATTTATTCTGCTGGAATATAGGCTGAACTGGATGGACTCATGTCTATTTTCGACCTTGCTAACAAAGTTACTATGTTACTGGAGATAATGTGTGAGATATGAAGGGTTCTGTAAAGACAAAGGGAAATATTAATCATTGTCACTTCAAACAGGTCTTCCACTACTGGATCTCCATCATAAAGACTATCAGGATGGATATTCATAGAATTCATTGGTGTAAGCTCAGGGCACTGGTATTTTTAGTGATGAAAATTGACTAATTTACAATGACTGTTTTAGGAAGGATATATTGCCTGTGGCTAAAATATGAGTTATTTAGGCTCGTAACGTTGTTCCTTCTCTTCCTGAGAAAACTCGATGCACTTATTATCCTCTCTAACTGGAATTTTATGAAACTGCTCTGTGCTCATTATTTTTTAATTTATTATTCAGTGGACATGCCCAACTTCATCACTAATGTTTGTGTTTCACCAATACTCAAATTCTCTAATATTGTGGTCATGTATCATTACAAGCCAACAAGACTCTATTTCTGCTAAATGGACCTTCTTCCATGATGTAATACAAGAATTGGGGAGAAACAAATGTTTACACAGGGGCTATAAACACTGAGCACAATTATTTTTTAAAACAAGCTAAGATTGCTTTATTTTTAAGGAATTGGCGAACATAACAATGATGGAGGTGAACAAAGTAACTAAAACCTACTTCAATATCCATTATAAATAAAAACAAGAAAGAATTACGGAACTCACTGTGCTGAGGTATATTTCACAGTCCTTTTAATTTATCTATGCGTAAGGAACTTTGAGCAGCATATGCAGACTAGGAAGGCATGCTCCCCGCATGCTCCCTGCATGGCTCCCTGCATGCTCCCCGTATGCTCCCCGCATGCTCCCCACATGCTCCCCACATGCTCCCCGCATGCTCCCCACATGGCTCCATATCCTGCTCAAAGGAGGGGGGATGTGTAGCAGAAATCTTGTATGGGATTGTGGGAAGAAGATCGATGAATCAGAGTGAAGTTTCCAGTCTTTGACTTGTTCAGGTTAATTATATTGATGCCTTTCGAGTATGATTAACACTTGTCACATAAGATTTTTGAGATAGAAAGAACTGAAAGGTTGAAATCCATTTTTTTTTTATATTTTGCCTTGATAGTTAATAGGGGACAAAATTTGTATGACCAATGGTCAATACTTTTGCACACATTAATCAGTCAGAAATAATTTCCCATAGTCACTGGTAACACTTGAGATATTATGAGGTGTTACATATTACATGATAACATACATGGAGTCTACGTCTCATGTGTTCTGTCCTTACCTTCCGGCCTAATCTCTAAGAACTTACTTCTTAGTATCCAGCCTTCACTGCTAACAGTAGAATCCAAGTCTCCTGGTAGATGTCACCTGGAAAAAGATTATGTTACAGTGAGACATTGCTGTATTTGTGTGCAGATCCCGTATCCTTATTATCCAATTCTTAATGGTACGTTCTCCGCCGATTACTAGAGAATGGCTAATGGTGCAGTACTGAGCATGGTATTTTATGGCCTTGGCTCAGTGGGAAGGTGCCCTGCCAAGTAATTTACTCATTTGTTAATTAGTTGCCATCATCTCTTATTTTTGTTATTTTCAGATACAAATGAAGATAATTTGTAATTATCAATGTAATTGGATAATGAAAATGTATCCTCTAAGACTAAGTCATAGCTCTTTTCTACAGTAAATCTGAGGGATTTTGCTAATTTTTGTCTTTGCTGTTTCAAAGTTATTATACTGTTTTATAACCCTGATTTAATTTCAGAATTGGCTGACTGCTAATGGAATCCATTAATAGTTCCCCATAAGATGTTAATTAAGCTTTAAGGCTATGTGCACACGTTGCAGATTTTTTTGCGGATCCGCAGCGTTTTTTCCGCGCGGAATTGCACCAAGTCCGCAATGTAGTAGAGATGAGCGACTTTGCCTTTTTTCGGGTTAAGTCGGTTTTCATGAAACCCGACTTTCGCAAAAGTCGGGTCGAACGCAATCGGCCGATTATCGTGAAAAGTCGAAGGCCGACTGAAACACGAAACCCAATGCAAGTCAATGGGGAAGCAAAGTCGGCAAGGAGTGGAGGACAGGAAACGCACCTACAGTGCCCATTTTAATGCCAAAAACATCAATTCTTATTCCTTAAGCTTGTCAACCTTAATTTACTTTTTAATAATAGTTAGGCATTGAAAATTGAGGGTTATTTGGCTAAAGTTGTGGGGGGGGGCTGGCTCCAGATTTTCGTGGGCCCTGGGCCAAAGAGTGTCAATGGGCTCCTTTAACACATGCCACAATTCATGATCCTCTGATACGACAGAGAAATAGCGGTATAGTACAATGAAAAATACTTCACTTCTTACATCACATGACTGATATCCATTTTAAATTCTCCAATAGCTCCAAAAACGGACAGTATATTCCTCCATACAGTATTATGGCCACCGCATAGTGCGCTATACAGAGTAATGAGGCCCATATATTTCTCCATACAGAATCATTGGTCCCATATAATGTTTGAAACAGTATATGATGAGCTCCACATAATGCTACAGTATATGTTGGTCCCCATGGATGAAGCTTCACTGTATTATGGGCCCAAATAATGCTCCATATATAATGGGCCCCATTTCTAATGCTCCAGTGTATAATGAGCCCTGTAAATGCTGCTCCAGTGTCTGATGTCCACCTTTGGAATGCTCCAGTGAATGATAGGCCCCATATATCAATCTCCAGAGTATAGTGCTCCCCAAAAATTACTCCCAACCTTTAAAACAATTAAATAAGTCTCCTCGCTAGGGAATCCCTGTACTAGTCTGGACTCCTCGTCATCCCCATCTTCCATCTCTCTGCACTTGGACTGTTTAGGCAGAGGGGATAAAGACGTGATGTCATCACGCTTTCTGACCAGAATGTCACTGTCAGGAAACGCGGAAGACGTCATGGTGGTGGAGCAGGGAGAGGTAAGTATTTCAACTTTGCAAGTGCTGTGATCCTGAGCAAGCAGGGGGGACCAACTCGTTGGCGACGGCACTGGCACAGGGCCCCTCATAGTACGGCGGTGTGTCTGAGGGCGAGTGCCCACTGGCAGAGACACATTTGCGTACTAAGAGGGGCCCTGTGCCAGTGCTGTCACCCATGAGTATGCCCTCCCTACCTGCTCAAGGAACCTGCACTTTCATCTGCACCTTCCTCTTTTGTCACCGTGTAAGGTGGTATAGTATGCGGGAAGGGGAACCTGAGTTTCATCAGGGTCAGATTCTGGCTGTATAGCGTGCGAGGGGAATGTAGTGGTCTGGGTCAATGTACCAGCAGAATCATCTAGCAGTGGCTGGGCATCAGTGCACTTGTGGCACCCCCAGGAGTACGGTCGCCACAGTGGCATTACCTCCCTCCTAGGGAGTGTAATGTCAAGCTTGGGAGCAACGAAGGATCTCTCTAGCAGTTAAACCAACACACAGCACAGTTCCCACTCCAGGCCAGCAGGGAGAGCTCTGAACCTGACTGCTGAGGAGTTGCTCTCTGTGGTCGGGAGGAGGGAAGTTAGGGCCATCTGTGAAGGGAAGGTGTAAGTGTGTGGACGTGAGAAGGGGAGCTGGAGGATGAGCAGAGTAAAGGCTCACTCCTAGCTGGGCGCATGGTCCAGATTCTGGTCTCCGAGTTTGTAGGGACACTGATGGTCCTGCAGCAGAAACCGGAGGAAGTAGCAGCTGTAAATGTTATGAATGAGTCACCGTAGGAGGCAAAAGCAGAAATACAAGCTAAGTCCAGAAAACCAGAGAAGTTGGCAACTATCAGATTGCAGACCCCTGAACCTATCAACACAACTAGCAGTAGCCGTGTGGGGTTCCTTCGATGCCCTAGACCCCTCGATCACAGCCGGAGAATTACATAGGCCTAAAGAAAGAAAGGGGAAATCTAAACTGCCCCAGAGCAGACCCCAAAGCAATAGGCAGCCCCCAACATATAATGACGGTGAAGCAAGATGAAAATACTAACAAAGACAGAAAGATAGATTGAGCAAAGACGGGCCCAAAACTACCTAGATAGGAAAGGACAGGAAGGCTGCTGTCTGCAATCTGCCAAAACCCTGTCAAAGACATAAGCCAACAAGCTGATATGAAAAAGGCCCTGAAGCAGCTAGGCTTCAAAAACTAAATCAGCACTCAGGTATTTTCAGAAGACAGAGCTAAATGAATTCAGCACACCCCAGCAGGGAATGGCAGAAATCCAGAAAAACAAAGCAAAACAAAGACAAAGCACAAAAGCAAAAGGCCGAGCAGCAAACTTAGCTTTAGAGGAGCAGGAATTCAGACTGGTCTCCAAGGATCCCACAGAGAAATCACCCGCAGGGCAGAAGGGCGTCGGCAGCCTTATATCCAGTCAGTAACTCCACTCAGCCAGTCATCATCATCAGCCTCAGGTGTTTGATAACCAGGCTCACTACCTTTCTTTACCAGAAGAGGGAGTTCCTCGGGCCTCAGTAATGAAGAGGAAAATGAACTCACAACAGTACCTCCCCCTTGAGGAGGGGTCACCGAACCCTCAACTACGCCACCAGGGCGATCAGGGTGAGCCCGATGAAAGGCACGCACCAATCTTTTGGCATGAATATCAGAGGCAGAGACCCAGGAATTATCCTCCTGACCATAACCCTTCCACTTAACCAAATACTGGAGTCTCCGTCTAGCCAGACGGGAATCCAGTACTTTCTCTACCTCATATTCCATGTTACCTTCAACCAATACAGGGTCTGGAGGTGCCACCCCCGGAACAACAGGTTCAACAAACCTCTTCAACAAAGATTTATGGAACACATTATGGATTTTAAATGTGACAGGAAGAGCCAAACGAAAAGAGACCGGATTAATAATCTCCACAATCTTGTAAGGTCCAATAAATCTAGGCTTAAACTTAGGAGAAGCCACCTTCATAGCAATATTTTTTGATGATAACCACACCATATCACCAACCTTAAACTGGGGACCAATGGTCCTATGTCGGTTGGAAAACCGCTGGGCCTTTTCCTGGGAGAGAGATAACTTATCCACCACTTGGTCCCAGATCTGGTGCATTCTCTCCACCACAGTGTCAACACCTGGGCAGGCAGAGGGCTCCACCTGCCCTGAAGAAAATCGCGGATGAAACCCAAAGTTACAAAAAAAAGGTGACATCAAAGTGGCAGAACTAGCTCTATTATTTAAAGCAAATTCTGCCAAGGGCAAAAATGAAACCCAATCATCCTGATCAGCAGAAATAAAACATCTCAAATATGACTCCAAGGTCTGGTTTGTTCTCTCTGTCTGCCCATTGGTCTGAGGGTGAAAAGCAGAGGAGAAGGTCAACTGAATTCCCAGCCTGGAACAGAAAGTTCTCCAAAATCTAGACATAAACTGGACTCCTCTGTCAGATACAATGTTCTCAGGAATCCCGTGCAAACGAACCACCTGTTGTAAAAACAGGGGCACCAACTCAGAGGAAGACGGCAACTTAGGGAGTGGTACAAGATGAACCATCTTAGAGAACCTATCACAAATCACCCAAATAACAGTCATCCTCTGAGAGACAGGCATATCAGAGATGAAATCCATTGAAATATGGGTCCATGGCCTCTTGGGGACAGGCAAAGGCATCAACAACCCACTAGAGCGAGAACACGATTTAGACCGGGAGCACGTCCCACAGGACTGCACAAAATTCCTGACATCACGAGACAAGGAGGGCCACCAAAAAAACCGACTCACCAGATCTCTAGTACCAAAAATACCTGGATGACCAGCCAAAGCAGAGCAATGAACTTCAGACATCGCTCTCTTCTTCCACTGGTCAGGAACATACAACTTTCCACTGGGACAACGCTCAGGTTTGTCCTCCTGGAACTCTTCCAGAGCACGTCTCAAATCGGGTGAGATGGCAGTAAGAACTACCCCTTCGCCTAAGATGGTAGCAGGCTTGGTCACCACAGGAGAATCAGCAAAGAAGCTCCTAGAGAGGGCGTCTGCCTTGACATTCTTTGTTCCAGGAAGAAAAGAAACCACAAAATCAAAACGTGTAAAAAACAAGGCCCACCTAGCCTGTCTAGGGTTCAAGCGCTTAGCTGACTCTAGGTAAATCAAATTCTTGTGGTCAGTGAGGACCACGACTTGATGCTTAGCTCCCTCCAACCAATGTCTCCACTCCTCAAATGCCCATTTCATGGCCAACAGTTCCCTATTCCCCACATCATAGTTACGTTCAGATGGAGAGAACTTTCGGGAAAAGAAAGCACAGGGATTCATTTTAGATGTTACAGGATCCTTTTGGGACAAAACAGCTCCTGCACCAATCTCAGAAGCATCCACCTCTACCTGGAATGGAAGTGAGACATCAGGTTGCCGCAAAACCGGGGCGGAGGTGAATCTTCGCTTCAGCTCCTGAAAGGAAGAAACAGCCTCCGGAGACCAATTTAACACATCAGCACCCTTTTTAGTCAAATCAGTCAATGGCTTGGCAATACTAGAAAATTTTGCTATAAATTTCCGATAAAAATTAGCAAAACCCAAAAACTTCTGGAGGGCCTTCAAAGAAGTGGGCTGAACCAAATTGTGAATGGCCTGTACCTTGGCCGGGTCCATTTCAATAGTTGACGGGGACAAAATAAATCCCAAAAAAGAAATCCTCTGTACTCCAAAAAGGCATTTAGATCCTTTGACATACAGGGAATTCTCCCTCAAGATCCGGAACACAGTCCGAATATGTTCCACATGAGAATCCCAATCCTTGGAGAAGATCAAAATATCATCCAGATAGATAATCAAAAATTTATCGACAAAATCTCGGAAAATATCGTTCATGAAGCACTGGAAGACAGAAGGGGCATTAGTGAGCCCAAAAGGCATCACCAGGTACTCAAAATGTCCCTCCGGAGTATTAAACACTGTCTTCCATTCGTCCCCATGCTTAATGCGAATAAGATTATATGCCCCCCTGAGGTCAAGCTTGGTAAACCAGCAAGCACCTTTAACTCTGGAGAATAGATCAGAAATCAGGGGTAACGGATACTGATATTTAACAGTAATTTTGTTGAGGGCACGATAATCAATACAAGGTCTTAATGATCCATCCTTTTTGGCTACAAAAAAAACCCCGGCACCTAAGGGTGACGAGGATGGTCTAATATGACCCTTCTCCAACGCCTCCTTAATATAGGATCGCATAGCCTCGTGCTCGGGTACAGATAAATTGAAGAGCCGACCCTTAGGAAATTAACACCCCGGGCTCAGTTCAATTGCACAGTCATAACTCCTATGAGGAGGCAGAGACACAGACTCATTCTCACTAAATACATCATAAAAGTCCGCCAAATAATCAGGAACATCATGCGACTGAGGAGAGGTGGAAAACACCGGAGCCTCACTAAAGGCACACCGACAACCCCAACTCACCACAGACACAGATTTCCAATCCAAAACTGGATTATGAATCTGTAACCAGGGAAACCCCAGAACAATAGTATCATGCAGAATTTGCAACACCAAAAATCTGCAATTTTCTTGATGGTCTGGGGCGACCCGCATTACCACCTGGGTCCAAAACTGGGGTTTATTTTTAGCCAAAGGAGTAGCATCAATCCTCCTCAAAGGGATAGGCATCTGCAGAGGTGTCATCGGAAATCCACAACGTTTAGCAAAATCCAAGTCCATTAGGTTTAGGGCTGCTCCCGAATCCACAAAAGCCTTGGCGGAAAATGTGGACAGGGAGCAGATCAGAGTAATAGCCAGAAGAAACTTAGGTTGAACACCCCCAACAGAAAACGTGTGTGCAAAGCGTTTCTCGCGTTTAGGACAGACAGAAATAATATGCGAGGCATCTCCACAGAAAAAACACAACTTATTACGCCTTCTGAACTCCTGACGCTGCTCTCTGGAAAAAACTCACATTGCATAGGTTCAGACATTTGTTCAATAGGTGGCAACACCTCTCGTGCAGCTTTGCGTTCGCGCAAACGCCGATCAACCTGAATGGCTAATGACATAGAATCGTCAAGACCAGAGGGAACAGGAAATCCCACCATAGTATCTTTTACGGCTTCTGACAACCCCTTCCGAAAGAGAGCAGCCAAGGCATTATCATTCCAGGTATTAAGTTCTGCCCACGTTCGGAATTTTTGACAGTACAATTCTGCAGAATCACGACCCTGGCTCAATGCCAGCAGGGTCTTTTCAGCCTGATCAATGGCATTAGGTTCGTCATACAACAACCCCAAAGCTTGAAAGAATGCGTTCACATTAGTCAGAATAGGATCATCTGGTTTCAAAGAAAACGCTCAATCCTGGGGATCGCCACGCAGCAAAGAGATGACAATTTTAACCTGCTGCGCGGAGCTCCCTGACGAGTTAGGCTTCAAGGCAAAAAATAATTTACAATTATTTTTGAAATTCAAAAATTTAGACCGATCCCCAAAAAATACATCAGGTGTAGGAATCTTTGGCTCAGCAGCATATGAATGAGCAAGGTAGGCGGAAATTCCCCGCACTTCCGCAGCGAGCTGCTCCACACGATCAGACAATTGCTTTATCTCCATTGAGGGAAAAAAAAATTCCCCCTACGGCCTCAGAGATATAGAGGAAAAAATATACACACTTTTTTTTTTTTTTTTACAATTCTTTCCTGCTATTGAGTACCCTAGAATCTGCGGTATGGCGGATGATTCTGTTATGAATGAGTCACCGTAGGAGGCAAAAGCAGAAATACAAGCTAAGTCCAGAAAACCAGAGAAGTTGGCAACTATCAGATTGCAGACCCCTGAACGTATCAACACAACTAGCAGTAGCCGTGGGGGGTTCCTACGATGCCCTAGACCCCTCGATCACAGCCGGAGAATTACATAGGCCTAAAGAAAGAAAGGGGAAATCTAAACTGCCCCAGAGCAGACCCCAAAGCAATAGGCAGCCCCCAACATATAATGACGGTGAAGCAAGATGAAAATACTAACACAGACAGAAAGATAGATTGAGCAAAGACGGGGCCCAAAACTACCTAGATAGGAAAGGACAGGAAGGCTGCTGTCTGCAATCTGCCAAAACCCTATCAAAGACATAAGCCAACAAGCTGATATGAAAAAGGCCCTGAAGCAGCTAGGCTTCAAAAACTAAATCAGCACTCAGGTATTTTCAGAAGACAGAGCTAAATGAATTCAGCACACCCCAGCAGGGAATGGCAGAAATCCAGAAAAACAAAGCAAAACAAAGACAAAGCACAAAAGCAAAAGGCCGAGCAGCAAACTTAGCTTTAGAGGAGCAGGAATTCAGACTGGTCTCCAAGGATCCCACAGAGAAATCACCCGCAGGGCAGAAGGGCGTCGGCAGCCTTATATCCAGTCAGTAACTCCACTCAGCCAGTCATCATCATCAGCCTCAGGTGTTTGATAATCAGGCTCACTACCTTTCTTTACCAGAAGAGGGAGTTTCTCGGGCCTCAGTAATGAAGGGGAAAATGAACTCACAACATGTAAATGCTCTGTTCCCAACTAAGGCTCGGAGGCCCCAGCAGCGACTTGTGTGAGCCAGAAGAAAAAGGCTACGGCTGCCTGCCATACGAGAAAGTTTCAAAAGAGAGTCAACAGGGGGAACTTCAGTGAACTCAGTACTGCGAGTACCTCAGATAAGCACTAGAACAGAGGCCACACTACATATCTGTAGAGAGAGAATTCCTAATTTGCTTCCAGGCTGACCAACTCCTTCTCCATCTGTACTCTGTGCCTGAGACAATAGTTCAGCGTCTTCAAATCTATAGTGAGATTCAAATTCTCACCAATCCTATAGACACCCTCCACCTTGTCATACACCATCCAATTTCAGCCTGTTACATTGAGGTGTAATCTCTCCTAGGCCTGAGACAATAGTTCTGCGTCCTCAAATCTATAGTGAGATTCAAATTCTCACCAATTCTATAGACACCCTCCACCTTGTCATACACCATCCAATTTCAGCCTGTTACATTGAGGTGTAATCTCTCCTGGGCCTGAGACAATAGTTCTGCGTCCTCAAATCTATAGTGAGATTCAGATTCTCACCAATCCTATAGATACCCTCCACCTTGTCATACACCATCCAATTTCAGCCTGTTACATTGAGGTGTAAGTGTGGTGCCCCCAGGGGTATGGTCGCCTGTTATGAATGGGTCATCGAGGAGTAAAAAACACCACAAGTCAAGTCTCAGAAAACCAGAGAGGTTGGTAACTATGCAGATTGCAGATCCCTGATCTTACCACACAACTAGCAGCAGTCGTGGAGTGTACCTACGATGATCCTAGATGCCTCGTTACAACCGGAGAGCTACATAAGCCTAAAGCAGGTAAAGATGAAAACTAACTGCCCCAGAGCAGACCCCAAAGGAATAGATAGCCTCCCACATGTATTGACGGTGAAACAAGATGAAAGCACAAACAAAGGCAGAAAAATAGGCTGAGCAAACGATGGGGCCCGACTAACTAGAAAGGACAGGAAAGGAAAGACACTGTCTGCAATCTGCCAAAAACCCTACCAAAATAATGTCCGACACTTCTGATAGAAAAATTAACCCTGAAGTCACTAGACTTCTCCCACTATATCAGCACTCTGAAATATTCTGAGACAGAGCAAAAAGAGGCCAATCTAATAAGGGACCAAAAGTCAAATAGAGATAAATAGGAGTGGAAATTCAGCACAACCCCAGCAGGGGCTGTCTGACCACAAAAAACTGAATTGACCAACAAGAGCAAGTGTGAACAATGGCAAAAACAAATTTAACTTGAGATGACTGGAACAGAGCTGAAGTCCAAGACCTGAGAAGCAGACTGAATCACCAGCACCAGGATAGGGCGACAGCTGTCTTATATCCAGTCTGTTACTCCAGAGATCCAATCGTTATCCTCCTCATCAGGTGGCAGATCACTACCAATTAAACCAACCTCACTACCTCCTGTCACCACCAGAGGGAGAACGGAAGGAGAACTCTCAACTGATGGAGCAGAAAATGAGTTCACAGCAGTCGCCACAGTGGCATTACTTTCCTCCTAGGGAGAGTGATGTCATGCCGGGAAGCAATGAAGGGTCTCTCTGGCAGTTAATCACTGCATGCAACACAGTTCCCACTCCGGGTAAGCAGAGGGAGCTCTGAACCCAGAACTGAGGGGAGGAGCTGTCTCAGGGGGCCAGGAAGGAGTGAGTAGTTAGTGTGAGGAGGGCTTCGTGTGCAGAAGTGGAGGAGAAGAGCTGGAGAGACTGAGGAAAGAGGAGAGCTCAGTCCCAGTGAAAGTGCATGATCTGGAGCCTGGTGTCCAAGGGTGTATGGATAATAACGGTCCTGCACCAGAAATCAGAGGAATAGGAAGCTGTAAATGCCCTATTTCCACATAATCCTTGGAGGCACAACAGCGACGGGTGAGCCAAGAGAGATAAAAGGCTACGGCTGTCTGCCATGCGAGTGGAGTGTGGAAAACATCAGAAAGGAGGAACTCCAGTGTAACTCAGTACTGGGAGTACTTCATAGAGAGCGCTAGTAAGGAGACTGCACAACCCATCTGCCAGAGTGATTCCTGATTTGCTTCTCTTCCAGGCTAACCAGCTCCTGTGCCATCTGTACTCAGGACCCTGGGCAGCATTTGCCAAGTAAAGGTAAAGAAACTGCAACCTATTGTGTCCTTGCCTTCTTGCTGCATCCTCCCCGACACTGCTAGATCTCTATGCCTGACACTGCACCTTCCTTCCCAACACCCACCTACGCTGCCCTGGGACTACAGCCCTGCCTGTGGAGGGCTATAACATCATTGCTGCACCACACCATCTGTCCCAGAGGATCTGTCTGCAGCGTCGGCTTAACATTTGCCGAACACCACAGGTGGCGTCACGAATCATCTATTCATAATCTTTATTCCATCACTTCACTCCCTTACATGGACGCACAGGGCCACGGACCGGGTCACAGCTACTGTGACACTTCCCAGTGAAATACCGGCCTGGTACCGAGTACCCCACTGCCCTGGCGGGCGATCCATTTTGCCGTCGCGAACAGGATTAACGGAGCCCGGCATCCCCGGGTCCTGTGTGCCAGAGACTGTGTTTGGTGCTTTAGACTGTGTGCGTAATGGGCGCCATTGCCACCATTATCCCGCTGATTGGAGCGTGTGGGAAGAAAAGGGGGCAGACCTTCATGGGCGGAGCCAGCCGAGAAGAGCAAAAGGAGAAGAGCGTGCGGGAAGTGAGAAGCTGAGGCCTGCAGTTTTGGCGCCCCCTGATCCAGCCGAGGAGCGACATCCGGTAAGCCAGCACAGCCCCGCGGCCTGGCCCACATTAACTAGGGGGAGAGAAAATGTCTGAAGACAGCGCCAATGCAGCGTTGGATGCTCCCGCTAACCTCTCAGCGCCGCCAGGTGCAGGGTTCAGCGCAGCTGCGGCTCCAACAGCGCCACAGAATTTGGCAGCCAGCGCTGACTCCAGGGCACCGCATGAATCAGCACCCACCGCAGCGGTCCCCATAATGCCGCTGTCCATGCCCTATATACCGGGAGCAGCCTGGCTACCACAGTACTCAGCTGAGTTACATACCCTGAGTGAATTCAAAGAGAGGCTGTGCAGCTTGTTCGAAATGTATCCCCTGTCTGAAAGTCATAAAGTGAATATTCTTATTGGGCAGCTGACAGGTGCAGCGCAGAGAGAAGTAAAAGCCTGGCAGGACACTGATAAAGAGACTGTTAAAAAGATTCTGGCTAAGCTCAGAAGCACCTTTGACACACGCACTGCAGCTGAAATAAAGATGAGATTCTTTGGATGTAAGCAGAGAGCGCAGGACAGTATACAGGACTATGCTCTTAACCTGCAGCCATAAAGCAGATGGATCCAGACAGTGTGCAGGACAGAGACAGACTGTTAAAGGAGTAGTTTATTGAATGACTCCTATCCAGTACCCACAGGGCACAGCTGCGCATTATAGCCCTGCAGAACCCTGACCTGGATTTTGCAGACTTCAAGGACAGGGCTATCCGGGTGCTGCATGAACAAACTGTCAGCCGTCCATCACCTACCACCAAGAAACAACATCTTTCCCCCTCAGCCCTGTGGAGGCTGATGCACAGACTCTGGACAATGACCCATCTTCAGAACTGCATCTTCAGGTCCAGGAGTTAACCAAAGGTAGGCTGCACATGCCAAAGCTGTGCAGTCCCTGCAGGAGTCCTCCAAGGAGAAGATCCAGTTGGTCTCCAGTCCAGAGGATGTCCCGTGGATGCGGAGGAAGAGGATCCCGCCTCTCCGAGGGAGGAACAGCAATCGATATGACCAGAACGGATGTCCCATCTGTCGACACTGCCACAAAGTAGGCCACCTCGCAAGATTCTGTCCTTTAAACGAGTAACCCCTGGGGCAGAGGGCCAACCCCCAGGAGTAGGACCACAAGGCCCAAGTAACTGGCGAGCCAAGTATGTTGGAGGGCGACCGGTCCTCTCAGTGGTGATTGACGGCATTCCCATGGACGCTTTGCTAGACACTGGCTCTCAGGTGACCACTATGCCGTATATCCTTTACAAGCAGTATTGGGCTGACTCTGAACTTAACCGTGGCCCAATTGATGAACTGACGGTAGTTGCTAGTAATGGTCAGTCTTTACCGCAGATAGGATGTAAAGAAATTACTGTTAAAGTGGGTCGAGTAGAGTTAAAATCTGAAGGTCTGATAGTTGTGGATATTGATCGACGAGAATGTAACCCAATGATTGCTCTTGGTACCAATGTGATTGAAAATTGTCTTTCTGAGGTTATTGTCTTGTTTCAACAGGTGGCTGAGACTGCTGGTTCCAGTGAACAACGAGTCCTGCAGAAGGAGATCAGAGCCCTGATGCAGAGACAGCAGGTAGAACTCTGGCGGAGAAATTGGCAGCGTCAGGGTGAATGATTTTTTCCCCATTGCGATACCCCCCCAGATGTGAAATGCTAATTTGGTGTCGGGCAGCTATAGGCCTCAGAGGGAAAGATTACCAAGCAGTGGTAGAGCCAGTGTACTCTGATAGCCGGTCCACTGTCCTGACAGCCAGAGGGGTAGTTGATGTTCGCAAAGGGAGAGTACCTGTACGCCTCTTGAATTGTGGGGAGGAGGAGGCCATGATACCTTGGTATGCCACAGTTGCCAAGCTGCTCACTGTCAATAACAACGCAATACTAGCAGCAGAGCCCTTGGTCTCATCTGACCAGGTGGAGGACAATGGGTCTGTTATGCAGCTGTAGGAGTGGTGTCAGCAACTGCATGTGGGAATTGACTCCACCCCTTCATACCTAAAGAGTGGGATTTACCGAGTGACCCAGGAGTATGAGCGGGTATTCAGTAAACACCCTCTAAACTTTGGGAAGGCAAAAGGGGTTCAACACCATATCCCCACTGGTGATCATCCACCCATAAAAGAAAGGTACCGGCCTATACCCCCAACACAATACCAGTGTGCTAAAAGTATGTTGCAGGAAATGAAGGAAGCTGGGGTGATCAGAGACAGTTATAGACCCTAGGCAGCTCAAATAGTCTTTGTGAAAAAGGATGGTACCATGAGAATGTGTGTTGACTACAGAAAAATTAATAGAATTACACATAAGGATGCCTACCCATTACCCAGAATTGAGGCGTCATTAGTCGCACTTAAAACTGCTAACTATTTTTCCAACTTAGATCTCACTAGTGGGTATTGGCAGGTTCCCGTGGCAGAGGCATACAAGGAGAAAACAGCATTTACCACCCCAATGGGCCTCTGCGAGTTCAGCTACATGCCATTCGGCCTCTCCACTGCCCCTGGGACATTCCAACGGCTAATGGAGTGCTGTCTGGGACACAAGAACTTCGAGACAGTCCTGTTATACCTTGATGATGTCATTGTTTTCTCCAAGATGTATGAAGACCATCTGAAGCACCTGGCTGAAGTGTTTGAAGCCTTGTCCAACTTTGGCCTGAAAGTGAAGCCTTCCAAATGTCACCTCCTGAAGCCCAAGGTGCAGTACCTCAGACATGTAGTGAGTGCAGAAGGTGTGGCACCGGATCCTGACAAAGTCACAGTCATCCGGGACTGGCAGAAGCCCAGTAACCTCCATGAAGTTCCTCAATTCTTCGGGTTGGTAGGCTACTACCGAAGGTTCATCAAAGGCTTCACTGAGATAGCCACCCCTATGCAAAATCTTCTGGATGGCCAGCCAAAGAAGGCCAGAAACAAGAGTTCTACAGTTGAATGGAATGAGGAACTGGAGAGGTCCTTCACTCGACTGAATATGGCTCTCACTGGAGATGAAGTTCTGGCCTACCCAGATTATGACCAACCATTTGTTCTGCATACTGATGCCAGCAACGTGGGACTGGGAGCAGTACTGTCACAGGTACAGAGTGGAAAAGAAAGAGTGATCTCCTACGCCAGCAGGAAGCTTCGTCCCACTGAAAGGAACCCTGACAACTACAGCTCCTTCAAGCTGGAGTTGCTTGCTTTAGTCTGGGCTGTGACTGAACGATTCAAGCATTACCTAGCTTCAGCCAAGTTTACCATCTTCACGGATAACAACCCGTTGACTCACTTGGATACCGCAAAACTAGATGCATTGGAGCAGCGATGGATGGCTCGGCTGTCTAACTATGAATTTACCATCAAATACCGAGCAGGGCACAGGAATGCCAATGCTGATGCTCTGTCCAGAGTGCCCAATCTGCCAGATGCAGGAGAAGACCCTGAGGCACTTGAAGAAATAGAGCTACCTGCCTTCCACCAACCAATTGCGGCTCAACATGCCCAAGGAGTGAGAAACAGACAGTCTATCCTGAAAGAGGCTACCCTCAATCCATTGCCTCATCATGACTGGGCAGAAACCCAGTATAGTGACCCTGCAGTCTGCCTGGTAAAGGAGCTGCTGTCACAAGCTGACTCATGCCCGGATTCAGATGCTCCTGAAGAAACTCAGCAGTTGTGGAAGGAAAGAGGCAGGCTGTTCATCTATGAAGGAAAGCTGTGCCGGAGGAGTATCAATTCCCACACTCATGAGTTGGTCTGGCAAGTGGTAGTCACAAAGAGGGAGGCATCAATGGTCTTGGAAGCGTGCCACAATGGAGCTGGACACTTCGGATGGAAGAAGTTGGAAGTCTTGCTCCGGGAGAGATTCTACTGGGATGGTATGAGGAAGGCTATTGAAAATTGGTGCCGGGAGTGTGGACAATGTAACCTGCACAGAAAGGACTGTAACAGCCAGCGAACTCCTTTGCAGCCAATAATAACCAAGCAACCACTTGAGTTGGTCGCCCTGGACCATGTGAAGCTGGTCACAAGCCGTTCCGGCTACATTTATGCTCTTACCATCATTGACCACTACTCGAGATTCCTGGTAGTAGTGCCTGTCAAGGACCAAACAGCCAGGACAGCAGCCAGAGCATTCCAACAGCACTTTTGCCGACCACACGGTTACCCTGAGAGAGTGCTTACAGATCAAGGTACAGCCTTTGCGGCAGAAGTGTTCCAGGAATTCTGTAACTTGTAGGGTTACAAGAAGATCAGGACAACACCGTACCATCCACAGACCAATGGCATGTGTGAAAAGAAGAACCAGGTGGTGATTGACCTACTGAAGACCTTGCCTTTGGAAGAGAGGAATCTGTGGCCAGAAAAGTTGCCAGATCTGGTAGACCTCTACAACCACATTCCTGTGAATTCCACCAACTGCACTCCAGCCTACCTAATGAGAGCGAGGCCTGGCAAGTTGCCTATTGATTTGGATATGGGAGTCCTTACCCCTGAAGTAACATCCCCAGATGCTGACTGGAATACAGTGTGGAAAAGAGTCTAGCTCATTCAAGACAAAAACAAGAGAAGAACTACAACCAAAAAGCACCTTCAGTCCCCTTGTCACCAGGAGAACAAGTCCTCAAGAGGAATAGAAGGCTGCATAAATTGGATGACCAATGGGTATCTGAACCCTACACGGTCTTACCATCGGACTTCGATAACACCAAAGTGTGCCTTATCAGCAAGGATGGAGGTAAAACCTCAGCAGCAGTATCAAGGGATCATCTGAAACTGTGCCGTGACCAGTTAAAAGAAAGGATGGAAGAACAAAACAATCTTCAGCCCATTGAAGAAGAGGAAGAAAAGGTCAGCACTGTACTTGGTGAGTTCCCTGCAAACTGGACAAGAATAAGTCCCGCCATTGTAGTTCCTGTCCTAACCTTTCCCCAGCCTACTGCAACTGAAGTAGCAGAGACTCAAGAGAACGTTGAAAATCAGGAAATTCATTCAGCGGATGCCACACCAGCAGTGGTGCCAGAGAATCCTCGCCCTGCCAGTGGTGAATCTGTCATGCCCACAGTGAGTCTAAGAGTTCGCAGATGGCTACTCCCAAGTTTACCCACACAAGAGTTACGTAGGTCTACTCGTGGTACCCAAGGTATACCGCCCATCAGATTTCGCATATAAATAAGTTAAAGTAAATAATGATAGTGTCTAATGTTCTATAGTAATAGTGAATGGTTTAATAAAAATGTAAATATGTAACCTTTCTCAAGTTTTGTGCCTACAGAGACTCTTTAAGAACCTGTATATAGTTCACCAATTGCCCAGGAATGGGACCATGGACATTGGCGCATGGACTTATCGTCATAGGACTCTTTTTGAGCATTTGGTTTTTGTAAATTTTTCCTTTTTTGAATCTTGTACACCTATAATTGATTATTTGTTTATGTTGTTACATGTTTTTTTCTTCAGCCCAGGAGTGCTGAATTGCACTAGGGGGGAATGTGGCGCCCCTTGGGTATGGTCGCCACAGTGGCATTGCCTTCCTCCTTGGGAGAGTGACGTCATGTCTGGAAGCAATGAAGGGTCTCTCTGGCAGTTAATCACTGCATGCAACACAGTTCCCACTCTGGGTCAGCAGAGGGAGCTCTGAACCCAGAACTGAGGGGAGGAGCTGTCTCTGGGGGCCAGGAAGGAGTGAATAGTTAGGGTGAGGAGGGCATCATGTGCAGACGTGGAGGAGAAGAGCTGGGGAGACTGAGGAAAGTGGAGAGCTCAGTCCCAGTGAAAGCGCATGATCTGGAGCCTGGTGTCGAAGGGTGTATGGATACTAACGGTCCTGCACCAGAAACCAAAGAAATAGGAAGCTGTAAATGCCCTATTCCCACATAATCCTCGGAGGCACAATAGCGATGGGTGAGCCAAGAGAGATAAAAGGCTACGGCTGTCTGCCATGCAAGTGGAGTGTGGGTAACATCAGAAAGGAGGAACTCCAGTGTAACTCAGTATTTGGAGTACTTAATAGAGAGTGAGTTTCTGCGTGTTTTTCATTGCATTTTTTGCACTTTTAATGTTTTAATGCCTCTCAGTGTGTTTTTGGTGTTATAATAAAAAGTATAAATATTTTTTCACAATTATTGTCTGGTGATCCCTGATATGTACATGCCTCTTTTTTGCTGTTTTTGGTTACCCATGACTAGCATGCATACGTGATCCCATGCAGTGGTGCCTGTCACGATGACCTGTCCTGTGTGACGCGTCCCGCAGGCCGGTAGCTAAAACAACAAGACGTGGCATGTGATTCAGTCCTGTGTGACGTGGCCCGCAGGCTGGTAGCTAAAACAACAAGACACAGGGAAAGGGGAAACAGTTGCAATGGTGGGCCCTGCGATAGGGAAAGGGGACGTGGAGACCTCCTGCACTCCCCTGAGTCAGTGTCCCTAACGCTCCTAACGTTCTCTATGCCAGCTCCACACCTGGCGCCGCTCAGGAACCTGTCGCCCTAGCACACCCTTCACCTATCCCTTGCTAGGGAGCTGGGTGGCGCAGGCACTGGCCCCACCACTGTACTAATACATACTAAGGAAAAACACAAACAGGGAAACACCACTTGGCGTAACTCCGTTGCACTTGCTCCTGGTAACAGAGTCCACCACCATAATACAGCTCTCCTCCTGAATCGCTGCCACCAAGTTCTATCAGAGCTACAAGAAAATCCCCTCTGACTCCTTCCACACCAGGGCTAAGACAGTGCTGCAAGGAACGCTCTCCAGCTCCTTCCTCCACCAAGGATGGTTGAAATGAACACTATCACCAACACTGATTGCAACACCCGTGACTCTTTTATAGCAGAGCCAGAGAAATCACACCTGCATCGCAATCATGTGCACTAACTAAAGAAACCAGAGTGCAATGATGCTCACCACCACTAGGGGGCAAATTTAGAACAAAAGACACCACAGTGCAATAATCCTAATGGCCACCGGGGGAAAAACCAAACCTAAGCACAGAAAAAAATGGTTACCTGTGCTTTATATCAGTCCTGATCCAGCACGGATCATGACAGTGCCCTCCAGCTTTTCCATTTTTCAACAGAATAGGTCCTCTTGGCAGCAGCCAGCTGGGCTACTTTACCCCCTGCCGGTAGCAGACAGGCCCTGGGAGATGTTCGGTATGGACTTCGTGTTGGTACTGTCCAAGTCAAGTGGCAGCGCGGTCATTTGGGTTGTCACCGACCATTTCTCAAAGATGGTGCACCTGGTACCTTTCTCCCAGTTACCTTCTGCACGGGCCTGGCAGCGCTGTTCATTAAACACCTTTTCCACGTGCATGGCATGCCAGACAAGACGGTCAGTGGCCAGGTTTCCCCAGTTTGCATCTCGGTTTTGGAGAGAGCTCTGTAACCTGCTCAGCATTGAGCTAAATCTCTCCTCGGCTTATCATCCTGAGACGAACGGGTTGGTAGAGAGAGCCAACCAGACCCTGGTCACATATCCACAACATTTTGCCTCGGCCAGGCAGGATGACTGGGAATCATTGCTGCCATGGGCGGAGTTAGCTTTGAACAACACTGTGGTCGACTCCATCGGTCAGACCCCATTTCTCCTTAACTACGGCCAGCATCCACGTATTCCTGTGCCCATGCTCATGTCATCCACCGACTCTAGGGTGGCAGACTGGGCAGTGGAGGCAAGTGACATTTGAGGCCGCACTCAAGATGCCATCCGGGCCTCCAAGGAGAGAATGAGGTCTCCGCTGATGCACACGGGTGCCCCTCTTCCACATTTGCTCCTGGCAACTTGGTGTGGTTCCCGCTCGTAACATCAGGCTGTGGGTTGAGTCCACTAAGTTTTCACCTCGCTTTATTGGTCCCTTCAAGGTCCTTGAGCAGGTTAACCCTGTGGTCTACCGTCTGGCTATTCCTCCACACCTGGGTTTCCCTGACACCTTCCACATGTCCCTCCTTAAGCCCGTTCACATATCCCGGTTTTTGGAGTCACCTACCGAGACATCAAGCTTGTCCTCGGATGAGTACGAGGTGTACGCCATCGTGGGGTGTAAGGTGGTACAGGGCAAAAAATGTGGACTGGAAGGGTCATGACCCAGAGAACAGGACCTGGGAACCTGTGGAGAATATTCGTGCTCCCTTGTTCATTGAGGCCTTTGAGCATAGCGATGCACAGGAGGAGGGGTCCCTAGGAGGCGGGTAATGTTAGGCATCGGGTTCCTGCCTCTGCACAGGAGGAATCCCGATCCTTGCATTCTGTGGTCTTCCATTCCTCTCCAGCCGCAGAGGAGCCTGCTCAGCAAAGACGTTGTTCCCGGCATCTTGCTCAGTCTACTACTGTTGGCTTGATTACTGCTGCCAATCAGAGTTCAGCTATAGTAACCTGCAATAGCCAGCAGCGAGCAGCTCTTGGGACTAAGTCCTTCTTTCGGCCCAAAGAGCATGCCCGTGGGAAGTCCTCTCATTGGAGGTCTGTGGTCACATGCTCAGGTCCTATTGCTAAACCCATTCGACCACTAGGAAGGTCCAGGAAGGACGCTGCTATAAAAGAGTTGCATGGCCACAGGGCCATGCATTAGTATACACTGTAATTGGTAGAGATTTGTGTGATGATGGATGCTTGTGAACCGCTGAATGACTCATTATGAAACCCCTTTAGTGTGGTGCCGTGTGCGTCCTATGCACTTTCCAGGCCTGAGTTTAGGCTGGTTAGTGGTGTCCACCAGAGCTGTGCTGTACACATTTAGTGTGGAAAGCAATGTGCAGCTGCACCCTGTGACTGCTAACAGTGCACAGCACTCTATAAGTGTCTGTCGACACATCGCGATTGTGGTGCTGAGCGCTGATGGGGCTACAGGGGCTCTAACCCTGAGTCCTTGTGGCAGAATCCTGTGTCTTAGCACTAACGCTCTCTTGATGGGTCCTGTGAGGATAAACAGGCTCTGGTACATTTTCCAGCGGCTCTGTGAGGTAACAGAGTTCGCTCCTCTACACACCGGGTCAGCGGTTAACCCCTGGTGTTTAGTCCTCTGCCATTAATGAGCAGCAGTTTCCACAGTGGACCCCGGGTTGCGAGCGCACTTCCTTATATTTTATATTTAGTGCCATCCACAACCCTAGCAATGCTGCTGTCTTTCTGTGATCCCCCTAGTAATTGGGACAGGAGGGTCAAATGACCAGATGTGGGTGTTTGTTTTGGCCCAATTTCAGCTTGCCCACGGCCTAGGCCTCTGCATGCACCATCACCATCACATCCAGTTCCCCTTCCTTTGCCATGCGCCTTGCCCATTTTAAATCATCTACAATATTTTCCACGTTCACTACAAATTGCTGAGTTTGAAGCAAACTTATATGAGATCCGTGTGCTGGAAAACCACAGTTTTATATAACTGCCCAGTAGGTAACAATTTTTTTTTTAGCAAACTGGTGTCAGTAACTAGAGCAAGAAACAGCAAAAACAGTTTAATGGCAACCTCAAATGCCACAATTTTTAGCCCACAGATAGAAGGGGCGTTTGACGGAGATGTCATATTGTTCAAAATGTGGCCTGTATTTTTGTTTTTTTTTACAGAAAAACACTGTGTAGAATTAGGGTAACACACAGCAGAAAAAGGAGAATGGATGCCTGAAATGCCCAAATTTGTAGCCCACAGATAGAGGAGGCATCTGACGAAGATACCAGACTGTACAGTATGTGGCCTGTATTTATTTTTTACTCTAAATAATGTACAGACCTAGGGTAACAGACAGCAAATAGAGTGGAATTGAGGCCTGAAATGCCACAATTTGCAGCCCGTAGCTAGATCAGGCGTCTTACAGAGATACCAGACTGCTCAATATGTAGCCTGTATTTTTTTATTTTTTTGCACAGCTAAATTGTGTCAACAAGTAGGCTAAGACACAAAAAAAATTCTATGGAGGCCTGAAATGGCACAAATTTTGAGCGCAATGATATGCGATCTGTGCGGCTGACAAAAAAATATACTTTTTTTTAGCAGCTAAGTATTTTTTTAGCAGCAAAATGGCAAAATGGAGTTCAGAAATTCTATAAGACACTCTAAAAAAATGTAACAGTACCACAGAAATGTAGATTTTTCTGTGCACTCAGATGTGATGCCTGGGATGGGCAAACCCATTTAAAATAGCTGGATTTTCATGCTGTACTATGAAAATGATCAGGCTTTATTCTGCTGTGTCAACAAGCAAATGGAGAAAAAAGGGGGCTCTGGATTGCTTTGGAATAAAATAATCAGGATTAAGATGCCAACATTTTTTTTCCTAGCCACTGATACCTGGGGCTAGGTATATATGGTCTATATATGAAATAGGCAGCACCAGCACCAACAGACAGTAATGGAATGGACCCTCTTGATGTATGTGGTTTCCGAAAGGAGCCACTCCTTGGCTGGGTCCTTCCCTGGAGGAAGATCTGGCTAGTCTCGTGTTTGAGACTCTCAAATGAGGCTCCACAGACTTTATTTGCATATTTGTATTTCCCAGGGAGCAATGCACCTAGGAATTCACTGATTGAGCGCCTTTGCCGGCTGCCGCAGTGTTTTCTTTGACTGGTCTCCCTGAGGTCAGTGATTATTTTGTGATGTTGGTCTACTAGGCATTGCTCCCACCTAGCCAGAATCCTACTCCATACTGATGAGGGGCAACATCCCGAAACAGCTGTCTGTGGATGGATACCTGGCCTTGGTATTTCCCTTGTCATATCTGTAAACTCGTAAAGAGCTGGATATTGACTTAAAGGGCCACTTAATATGGTGGCAATGGTGGTTTCCGAAAGGAGCCAATCCTTGGCTGGGTCCTTCCCTGGAGGAAGATCTGGCTAGTCCCGTGTTTGAGACTCTCAAATGAGGCTCCACGGACTTTATTTGCACATTGATGTATGCAATGAAGCATGCCACATGCAATGCCTGCCTGCTACTGATATTTATATACCCACATAAAGTGCCTGCAGGCCTTGCACTGATGTGTATATAGCCATATACACTCCCTGCCTACCTAGCACTGCAAACTATATACCCCGTAATTAGTCCTTAGAAGAACAGTTGGTTTAGCTGGATTTATGGATTCTTTGATGGTATGCCAACACCAACTAATAAAAGCACAAATCTGTCCCTATCTCAGCAGCAACTCTCCCTACATTGTCTAATTCCGGAGGTGACCACACCATGCAGGGCAGCACCAGGTCTCTTATTGACTTGATGACACTGTGCGGCCAGCCAATCACTGTAATACCACAACAAAGATGGCTGTAGCATTACAGTGCATGGCAGACAATCCCCGCATGTTGATTGGTGCTCTAAAGAGCGCCAAACATGCAGGGCGGGGACCCAAGCTCCAGGCCAAATAATCCCGGAAATGCTTGGTGTTTCACTATTCATCACCCAACACAAGGGAACAGCTTTTATGCAAAATATGAAAGTCATGACTGAGGCACAATGTATTGGATGACAGATGGCCTGATACTGGTCATAGTACATCACAGTCAGGAGAAGACATTCCAAGGCTTCTGAGGCTCTATAGAGATAAAACTGTATTAAACATCCAAAAAGAGACACAGAACTTCCCTCATGCAGCACAATGTGAAGCATGTTGGGTGCTATAATGGAGGCAAGAAGAACATCTGAGAAGGACACGGCCAGGTTCATCGAAGGTCCTGCGAAAAGTCTCTAGGAAAGATTGAAGATCATTAACCAGCAGGTCTCCTCTCTCCCATAATGGGTTTAACTAGGAAAGAGCTTCTCCTGCTAGATGTGACAAAATGAAGCCCACTTTGGCACAGTCAGAAGTGAACATATGCCCCAAGATTTCGAAGTGTAGGGTGCACTGATTGAGAAAACCCCGATACTGAGTGGCATCACCATGGAAGCGGGTAGGAGCCGCCAGGCGTGGACCCTTGCTTGCTGTGAGGGCAGGTGCTGGTAGATGAATTGGGAGTAGCCGAGGTCAGCAGCGAATCCATGCGGGTTGACAGGTTACATAGATACGTTGTGATCTTGTCCTGTTGATCTCTTAAACGGGTCACCTCTAGTGTTGAGCATTCCGATACCGCAAGTATCGGGTATCGGCCGATACTTGCTGTATCGGAATTCCGATACCGACTTCCGATATTTTTTCAATATCGGAAGTCGGCATCGGAATCGGAAGTTCAAAGTTGATTGACAGCCTGACGTCATCATGATGCGCGGTGTGTGCGCATCATGATGCGCCGTCATTTCGGGCCTTCCGGGGGTCTCTGCCGGCCTGCCGGGGGGCTGTGTCGGCCTGCCGGGGGGCTGTGTGGACTGCCCGGGGTCTGTACCGGCCTGCCGGGGGGCTGTGCCGGCCTGCCGGTGGTCTGTGCACCCTGTGGGGGTCTGTACCGGCCTGCCGGGGGGCTGTGCCGGCCTGCCGGTGGTCTGTGCACCCTGTGGGGGTCTGTACCGGCCTGCCGGGGGGCTGTGCCGGCCTGCCGAGGGGCTGTGCTGATGTCCGGGGGTCTGTGCAAGCATCGTCCGATGGGACTACAAGTCCCATCTGGCGATGCCTGCTACCATGACAGTGATTGACACATTAGCCAATGATGGGACAGTAGTAGTCCCATCATCCGGCTAATGTGTTAAATGTTAAAAAAAAAAAAAAAAAAAAATACTACATACATACTACATGCATGCTACATACATACTACATGCTACATACATACTACATACATACTACATACATAACACATATATACTACATACATACTACATGCATACTACATACATACTACATATATACTACATGCATGCTACATACATACTACATGCTACATACATACTACATACATACTACATGCATGCTACATACATACTACATGCTACATACATACTACATATATACTACATGCATGCTACATACATACTACATGCTACATACATACTACATATATACTACATACATACTACATGCATGCTACATACATACTACATGCTACATACATACTACATACATACTACATACATACTACATACATACTACATATATACTACATGCATGCTACATACATACTACATGCTACATACATACTACATATATACTACATACATACTACATGCATACTACATGCATGCTACATACATACTACATGCTACATACATACTACATATATACTACATGCATGCTACATACATACTACATGCTACATACATACTACATATATACTACATACATACTACATACATACTACATGCATGCTGCATACATACTACATGCTACATACATACTACATATATACTACATGCATGCTACATACATACTACATGCTACATACATACTACATATATACTACATACATACTACATGCTACATACATACTACATATATACTACATGCATGCTACATACATACTACATGCTACATACATACTACATATATACTACATGCATGCTACATACATACTGCATGCTACATGCATGCTACATACATACTACATACATACTACATGCTACATACATACCACATATATACTACATACATACTACATACAATACATTCATACAATACATACATAGACATACAGTACATATAACATAGAGTAACATACTTACCAATACTTGTCACATTGTTCCCCGAAGCCATTGTCTTTTACGGAATAAATTTTAACATGACAAACCACAAAAATACTCACCCACGATCCGAAGCAGTCCACGAGTGTGTCCCACGACGATCTTGGGTAGAGAACTGCAGCATCAGCTGTTGCTGCCGTTCTCAACGGGCTGCAGGAATCCAATGACGGAAGGTAGGTATCCTTCCGCACTGTATTCCTCCGCCACTTAAAAAAAAAAAAGTCCCTAGTCTCACTTTATGCCATTGCTGCGTGGGAATTTCCCACACAGCACTGGCATAAAGTGAGATTAGGGACTTTTTTTTTTTTTAAGTGGCGGAGGAATACAGTGCGGAAGGATACCTACCTTCCGTCATTGGATTCCTGCAGCCCGTAGAGAACGGCAGCAACAGCTGATGCTGCAGTTCTCTACCCAAGATCGTCGTGGGACACACTCGTGGACTGCTTCGGATCGTGGGTGAGTATTTTTGTGGTTTGTTATGTTAATATTTATTCCGTAAAAGACAATGGCTTCGGGGAACAATGTGACAAGTATTGGTAAGTATGTTACTCTATGTTATATGTACTGTATGTCTATGTATTGTATGAATGTATTGTATGTAGTATGTATGTAGTATATATGTGGTATGTATGTAGCATGTAGTATGTATGTAGTATGTATGTAGCATGCATGTAGCATGCAGTATGTATGTAGCATGCATGTAGTACATATGTAGTATGTATGTAGCATGTAGTATGTATGTAGCATGCATGTAGTATATATGTAGTATGTATGTAGCATGTAGTATGTATGTAGTATGTATGTAGTATGTATGTAGTATGTATGTAGTATGTATGTAGCATGCATGTAGCATGCAGTATGTATGTAGCATGCATGTAGTATATATGTAGTATGTATGTAGCATGTAGTATGTATGTAGCATGCATGTAGTATGTATGTAGTATGTATGTTGTATATATGTAGTATGTATGTAGCATGTAGTATGTATGTAGCATGCATGTAGTATATATGTAGTATGTATGTAGCATGTAGTATGCATGTAGCATGCATGTAGTATGTATGTAGTATGTATGTAGTATATATGTAGTATGTATGTAGCATGTAGTATGTATGTAGCATGCATGTAGTATATATGTAGTATGTATGTAGCATGCATGTAGTATATATGTAGTATGTATGTAGCATGTAGTATGCATGTAGCATGCATGTAGTATGTATGTGGTATGTATGTAGTATATATGTAGTATGTATGTAGCATGTAGTATGTATGTAGCATGCATGTAGTATATATGTAGTATGTATGTAGCATGTAGTATGTATGTAGCATATATGTAGTATGTATGTAGTATGTATGTAGCATGCATGTAGTATATATGTAGTATGTATGTAGTATGTATGTAGTATGTATGTGGTATGTATGTAGTATATATGTAGTATGTATGTAGCATGTAGTATGTATGTAGCATGCATGTAGTATATATGTAGTATGTATGTAGCATGTAGTATGTATGTAGTATGTATGTAGTATATATGTAGTATGTATGTAGCATGTAGTATGTATGTAGCATGCATGTAGTATATATGTAGTATGTATGTAGCATGTAGTATGCATGTAGCATGCATGTAGTATGTATGTAGTATGTATGTAGTATATATGTAGTATGTATGTAGCATGTAGTATGTATGTAGCATGCATGTAGTATGTATGTAGTATGTATGTAGTATATATGTAGTATGTATGTAGCATGTAGTATGTATGTAGCATGCATGTAGTATATATGTAGTATGTATGTAGCATGTAGTATGCATGTAGCATGCATGTAGTATGTATGTAGTATGTATGTAGTATATATGTAGTATGTATGTAGCATGTAGTATGTATGTAGCATGCATGTAGTATATATGTAGTATGTATGTAGTATGTATGTAGTATGTATGCGGTATGTATGCGGTATGTATGTAGTATATATGTAGTATGTATGTAGCATGTAGTATGTATGTAGCATGCATGTAGTATATATGTAGCATGTATGTAGCATGTAGTATGTATGTAGCATATATGTAGTATGTATGTAGTATGTATGTAGCATGTAGTATGTATGTAGCATATATGTAGTATATATGTAGTATGTATGTAGCATATATGTAGTATGTATGTAGCATGTAGTATATATGTAGTATGCATGTTGCATGCATGTAGTATATATGTAGTATGTATGTTGCATGTAGTATGTATGTAGTATGTATGTTGCATGTAGTATATATGTAGTATGAATGTAGCATGTATGTAGTATGTAGTATGAATGTAGCATGTATGTAGTATGCATGTTGTATGTATGTAGCATGTAATTTTTTTTTTTTTTTTTTACATTCAACACATTAGCCGGATGATGGGACTACTACTGTCCCATCATTGGCTAATATGTCAATCACTGTCATGGTAGCAGGCATCGCCCGATGGGACTTGTAGTCCCATCGGACGATGCCTGCACAGACCCCCGAAGCCTGCACAGCCCCCCGGCAGGCCGGCACATCCCCCCGGAGCCTGCACAGCCCCCCTGGCAGGCCGGCACAGCCCCCCGGAGCCTGCACAGCCCCCCTGCAGGCCGGCACAGCCCCCCGGCAGGCCGGCACAGACCACCAGAGCCTGCACAGCCCCCCGGCAGGCCGGCACAGACCACCGGAGCCTGCACAGACCCCCTGGCAGGCCGACACAGCCCCCCGAAAGGCCCGTACAGACCCCAGAGAGGCTGTACAAGGGAAAAACAGGATTTTTCTTATTCCGATACCGGAAGTCCCATAGACTTGAATGGGACTTCCGGTATCGGAATCGGCGATACCGATACTTTTTTTTAAGATCGGCCGATCCATTCCGATCCGATACTTTGAAGTATCGGACGGTATCGCTCAACTCTAGTCACCTCTTAGTACAGTTCCATAGTCAGAGGCCTCTGGGGTCCAGCGGGTTCCATGGCCAGAGCAAACTGTAACCAATGGAAGCGGAGGCAGAGATGGTGAAGTACACATTCGTTTTTTATTTTTAAAGTGGAACCTTGGGACCACGATCCGAGGGGCTCTGAAGGGGGCGTAACTAGTGAGCCCCGGGTACCTGTAGTAAAGTCCCTGAGACAGGACCAGAATGGAATACCCAGAGGACACAGGTGATACCTCCAGTTAGACCCCGGACACGTGATATCTGTCCTAGCGGGACCAAAAGGGATAACTGAAACAATAGCAGAGTCTGTAATGAAGCGGGTCCTGGATCCAGGTAGTTGGTAGATAGCAGGCTCCAGTAACCTTGTCACAGTCCTCGGACTCGGATGGCTGTTAGCGGAATGGGATGGCTTTTGCACAGATGATTGCAGTTAGCCAGGGTTATTAGGATACAGATAATCTGTGGAGAAAGATAGCATGAGCGAATGCACAGAGATGGCAAATGCAGCACAGACAGGTTAGCAGCAGAACCGGATGTAGCAATGGTTGATACTCATTGCTCCGGCACTCTCCCTATGGAGGAGAGGCCAGAAATAGCAGCCAGTGTGCTGCCATTGGATAATTACCCATTTTGAAAAATGCACGCTGTCCCTTTAAGAAGCCAGGGGAGCGCGTGCCCTAATAGCTTTAGCTGAAGACCCCTGCCGATGGGACGCCATAAGCTGCTCCACAAAGGTTATGGTCCCATAAGATGTTCTATAGACTATGCCCCATATGCTGCTCCATAAAATGCTCCACAGATTATACCCCCATATGATGCCCCATAAGATGCTCCATAGATTATGCCCCCACAAGATGCTCCATAGATTATGCCCCCATAAGAAGCTCCATAGATTTTGCCACCATAAAATGCCGCATAAGATGCTCCATAGAATAGGCCCCATATGTTGCCCCATTAGATGCTCCATAGAATAGGCCCCATATGTTGCCCCATAAGATGCTCCATAGATTATGCCCCACATGCTGCCCCATAAGATGCTCCATAGAGTATCCCCCATATGCTGTCCCTTAAGATGCTCCATAGATTATGCCCCATTTGCTGTCCCTTAAGATGCTCCATAGATTATGCCCCATATGCTACCGCTGCTGCAAATAAAAAAAATGACATACTCATCTCTTATTGCTGGGGGCCAGGTGCCGGTGTCCTGAACATGCAGGGACACCTACGCGCTATGGGGGACAGGTGCCGGTGTCACCACTGGCTCAGAGCCCCGACACCTCAGATATTCACCTGTCTCTGGTCCGACACTGCCACTGTGTCTTCCAGGTCCCTCTGTCAGTGATGATCAGGCATCAGAGGGTGTACATTAACCATGTCACTACGCCCTCTGACCTGAACATCACAGCCAGAGGATGGGAAGGACAGAGCAGCATGCAGTGGTGGACTGGGGACAGGTGAATATTGCATATACTTACCCCCTCCTGGTGCAGTCTTTGCAGCTCCCCGGCTTCTCCCACGGTCTCAGGCTGTTTCCTTCAGCGGTCGCGTGGTACCGCTCATTAAAGTCATGAATATGCGCATATTCATGACTTTAATGAGCAGTACCACGTGACCACTGAAGGAAGCAGCCTGAGACCGTGGGAGAAGTGGGGGGACTGCAGAGATGGCGCCAGGAGGGGTAAGTATGATCTGTCACACCCACTCCCCCTCCCCCGCTGACCTCCTGGCGTTTATGACTCGTGTATAAGCGGAGAGGGGGACTTTCAGCCCCCCAAAATGGGCTGGAAATCTTGGCTTATATGCCAGTATATACGGTAATTAAATGCATATTTTGATCAAGTGTATCTTATTGTTATGAATAACACATGTTAGATTTTTTAGATTTTCTTTTTAAATTTAAGTTATACAGAAACTGAATAAGTGGAATCAATACACATTGACATAAGTTTTATTTAAATATCTTTTAAACTGTCAATTCTAATTTCTGGTAAATTTGATTTTACCCAATATTCCTAAAGATGTAGCGCAGTAGAAAAAGAAATTCTAGAAATATATAAAAACTTAAATAGTTAAATTCATTATAATTAAAGATGCTATTTGCAAAATTGTATTATCATTGAACATGAAGAAAAGATAAAATATAACTAAGTAAAATGGTTTGCCGGCTTTCAGATCTGTTTCTTCTGCTACATAAATTTTCTCTTACGATAAATCAACAGATATTTCATCACCGCAGACTGAATTTCTTTGTTTCTTAGGCTGTATATCATGGGGTTTAGAAGGGGAGTTACTACAATGTAGAGAAGAGAAAATAACTTATTTATAGTCGATGAGCGTCCTCTGTAAGGGGCCATGTAGATTATGAGCATGGAAATATAATAGGTCGAAACAACCACCAAGTGAGAGCTACAAGTCGAGAATGTTTTCTGCCGACCGGAGGTGGAGGAAATTCCAAAAATAGTGATAAAAATGTAAACATAAGTTATAATGACAAATAAAAATGGCAAAATAATTATTGGAAAACAAAGGATAATCATTTCAATATCAAGAATAGTCGTTTCTGAGCAAGAAAGCTCTAAAAGTGGGGCATAGTCACAAAAGAAATGGTTGATAACATTCGGCCCACAGAAATCTAAGCCACATACAAGTACAAGTGATATGAGGACTAACATAAAGCTGAGTGCCCAAGATGAGATGATCAGGCTGTATCTGAGTTTGGGACCCATCATTGAGCTATAATGTAGAGGTTTACAGATGGCCAAGTACCGGTCATAAGACATGGCCGTGAGCAAAAAACACTCAGCACTGACTGTTCCTCCATACAAATAAAATTGGGTTAAACACTCAATAAAAGGTATAACGCTCCCTTCCCTTAAAATTACATCCAGAAGTTTAGGAACCACACTTGTAACAATGATTATATCCGACAGGGCCAAATGTCCCAGGAAGAAATACATCGGGGAATGGAGGTTTTGGCTGGTGGATACCAATAAAATAATCAAAAGGTTTTCACATAAAATCATACAATACATAAGGAGAAGAATAGAAAACAATGGCAACTTGTAATCCCTCAAATCAGGGAACCCTAATATAAGAAACTCAATAACTATCGTAGAGTTGACGTCGTAAATCTGCATCATGAAATGTTACCCGGAGACGCCCTGCGGAGCGCTGTTATTATAGTAAAGCAATGACAAGAGTGTTCCCTGCCCCGGATACAGCAGAAGCAATTGTCAAAATTCAAAGTGGCAGAATCCAAAACCCCTGCATTTTGGAAAGTTCAAGAAATTTGATTTGCAACAAGTCTGCCTGGTTTGTGGTGATTACTGGAGATAATGTGTCAGATATGAAGGATTCTGTAAGGACAAAGCGAAATATTAATCATTGTCGCTTCAAACAGGTCATCCACTACTGGATCTCCATCATAAAGGCTATCAGGATGGATAGTGATGGAATTCATTGGTGTAAGCTGAGTGCACTGGTATTTTTCAGAGATGAAAATCATCTAATTTAGAATGACTGTTTTAGGAAGAATATATTGCCTGTGGCTAAAATGTGAGTTATTTTGGCTCGTAATGTTGTTCCTTCTCTTCCTGTGAAAACTCAATGCTTTTGTAACAGGTTGTGGGATGCAGTGACGGACAGGAGGCAGAGCAAGGGCTAACAATTTTAATTAACACTGAGATACTCCGCGCAGAGAGTTAAATGAGGGAACAAGCAGTTCAATTTGCAAAGGATATGCAGAGTTAAGAGACAATGAGTCAGGTAATGGCAATTCTTGTGAATCACTTATAGTGGCAGTAATTCCTCAGACCGTGAAGTCAATAGCGCCAACAACTGCTGGCACAGTGCTTATCTAGGAAGGTCCTGTAGGCAACGAGGTTGCATCTTTTGGCAGCAGTCAGTCTCCAATACCTTCCACTGAACCCCTAGTCCATAAGTTGATGCGGCTAAGACAATTAAGGCCGCAGCGCCGTCTGGGTCCAACATAGACCGGCTAGTATAAACTGGAAAATCAGGGCACAAGTGTCTGTCCTTTACCCGTTCTCTCTTGTCTGGTATATGCGCTGTGCTCACAGACACAGAACGTACGATGCCTTGCTCCAGGGTGGTCACCGGATACACTGCACTTCTCTCACTCAAGTCCCCACTGTTGGTGGCGGGAGTCAACAGACACTGGTCTGCACAATGACGGTGCTCGCAGGACAGAGCACTCCTCTCCATCTGGCTCCTGCAGAACGCAATGCCCCACTTAGCGCAATGGTCCCTCTGTAGACAGCAGGGCAACACCGGTGCAGCCTGTGATGGCGGAGCGCGCCGCTCACTTGACTGCGCAGTTCTGCGGGTTGGCGACAATGGAATTGTCTGATATTGCGGTCATGTATCATTGCATGCCTATAAGACTCTCTCTTTCTTCTACATGGACCTTCTGAAAGGGCCACCTTCTTACATGATGTAAACAAGAATTAGGGAGAAACAAATGTTTACACAGGGGCTATAAACACTGAAGACAGTTATTTTTTAAAACAAGCTAAGATTGCTTTATTTTTAATGGATTGGCGAACATAACAATGATGGAGGTGAACAATGTAACTAAAACCTACTTCGATATCCATCCATAAATTGTTAAGGTTTTCTATAAACTCTTGAGACTGGTAATCTTTGAATTCTCTGTTATCTGAAGATTTTAATAATTTCAATTTAATTCAGTTTTTTTGTGTCAGATTATTACTTTAGCAGTAGTCTTTTTCCATTAAATAAACTGAATTACAGATAAACAACAGAAATCTTGCAATTTTCACATCAGCAACTGGGGCCTATCTAAACTCTAACTTCTTGGTGTTTTAGGAAATTCACACACAGATTAGCAGCAATAATTAGACTCCCCAGGATTGGGAATCACCCTTGAGAAAGGAGACAATAATCCCCACATGCTGTTCCTCACTCCCTGATGAACGGGGACGGAGCCTGAAGTATAATTTACAGGCCTCCTGAAAAACCAGAAATTTATCTCTCCTTCCAGAAAACCTGTCAGGGAGAGCTATCTTGGGTTCTGGTTGAACATGCACCTGAGCCGAGGCCCAGAACCCCATCAACTGCTGCAGTTGCTGCACCACCTCACACCGCAGCACCTTAAGCTCATCGGTGAGGGTCTGAAATAGTTGGGCAAAAACCTGCATTTGGGCCATGGCTCACCGGAAAAAAAAATGTATTGGTTGGTCATAATGTCACGGGCAGGTGTGGGAAAACAGGGGATGAGGAACCTGGGCCACTGAACTGCCCCTCAGGCTAAGGGTTGCCCTGACTTTCTTTACCTTGGGGTACAATTGAAGGTAGTGAGGCCCAAGTCACCGACCTGTCCCTCTCTCCTGTTTAGCCCTGAGCTAAATCCCCAACCCCCTCCCCAGGAGGTGAGACAGGGAAATAGGTGAACTGCACCAATATAACAAAAGGAAAGATAAGAAAGACACCTTGGGGTTAAATCAACTAAAAAACGAAACTTAGCTTTCTCTGCTGCAATGCACTGCATAGCAGAGCTAGGCACCAGATCAAGGTAATAGCTGAAGTTCCACTGCACTAAGCCAGCTCCTGACTCCAGCTTGGTTGGTCTCCAAAGAGGAAGTGTATCACCAACAGCTAGCTGTAGCATCTGGTGACCTTTTAAAGATAAATCATGAGAGCTACCTCTGTCCTGTCCAATTTTATGTACAAGGGGATAAGGGTGCAAGCTGACCGATGGCTCAGCAAACTTTTTTTGGGGACTGTAAATTTAAGTGACTGTTATGGGCTTGTGGAATGCAACAAACAATAGAGATGGCTTAAGGTGCATTCACAGCCCAGGGTCCACCGTGCAGAGATGTTACCTGCTGCTTGGTAATGGTGGACACAATATAGCGGTATAGCCAACACACATGGGTTAACCTCACCCGGTTTGTAAAAGGCAAACCCTGTTACCTCACAGGGCCGCAATACCACAGGGTGAATGCTAGTGTCTTGGTCACAGGACCCTGCCCCAAGGACACGGGGTTGGAGTCCCTCTAGACCCACTAGCATTCGGCGCCGCAACTGCGGTGCCAGGAGAAGTAACAAAAAGGTTAACTGCTCAAAGTGCATACAGCGCCGCTCTGGCAGACACCACTAACCAGCCCAAACTTAGTCTGCAAAGCGCACTAATTGCGCACGGCGCCGCTCTGACGGAAGCCGCTGTGAATGCGGTACAGCAGTGCCTTGTGCTGGATGGCACACTCTGGTGCTAACATGTGTGAAGAGCTGGGTGCACTGTAGCACTTAGGCAATGCCGCTACTAGGCACTGACTCTAACTCTGATAACCCTATTACATGCACAACCAAGTGAGGGAGTCTTAATGAGTCAGTCATCAGAAACATGCATCCATCACACACACCAGTACATAATTCTATACTAGTGCATGGCCGGGCGGTCATGCAAGCTTTTTATGGTTGCAGACTTCCGAGACCTTCCCTGTGGTCCAATCGGAGCAGCAACAGGACCTGAGCATGTGACCTCCAACCTCCAATGAGAGGTCGTCCCGTGGGCATGCCCAGTGGAGCAAAAGAGGGACTTAGTCCCAGGAGCTGTGCGCTGCTGGCTAGTGCAGATTGCTATAGCTGAACCTGGGATGGCAGCAGCAACCAACTCGACAGCATTGGCTTGAGCATGAAGCCGGGATCGACGTCTTTGCTGAGCAGGACTCTCTGCGGTTGGGACAGAATGAGAGACCGCAGAAGGCAAGGCTCGGAATTCCTCCTGTGCAGAAGAGATGACCTGACTCCTAACAGTGACCAGGCCATAACTACCACCCCAGTTGCCCTTTGTTACAGGAGGAGGAGGTGAGCTGTGACATCATCTATTGTGAATGGTGTATCTTGTGTTATCAGCTTTAAACAGTTGTGCATTCAGTCATTATACAGGAGAAGATGAGCTGTAATATCTCCTATTTTGAATGGTGGATCTTGTGTTATCTATTGTCTATAGAGGTGTTATCTGTCATTAGAAAGGAGGATGAGGAGATGAGCTGTGATATCACATTGTGAATGGTGGATCTTGTGCTATCAGCTGTACATACACAGCTGTGGCAAAAATTAAGAGCCCACTGCACAGTTTTATAATAATCAGCTCCTCTCCATGTCTGGCAGCCATTCCATTCCAGTGTCAGCTGAATTTCAAGCAGAGTCCACCTCATTCTACTTAATGTGCTTCTGATTAGGTGATCACCTGATCCAAATCTTATTTAAGGAAGGAAAGTTTAAAAAAAACCCTGCTGTGGTGCTCACAATCCTCGTGCAATAGGACAAGCTGGATGGCAAAACAAGTGCTAGTAATATCCCAAAAGTAATAGGAATGAAAAATAACTAATAACCATGCCAAAGGAGCTGAAAAGAAAAGTCTTGAGTGAGGAAAAGAAGGGCTCAATTCTGTCTTTACTAGCAGAGGGATGCAGTGAGCGTCATGTTTTCTCCATCCTTAAAATTTCTAAGACAGCAGTCCATTACAACAAGGTCAAGCAGCAGACATTGGGGACAACAAAGCTACAGACCTTCAGAGGGCGAAAACGACTCTTCACTGACCGGGATGACCGTCATCTTATTTGAATGTCACTCAGCAACCTCAGGATGACATCAAGTGACCTACAAAAGGAATTGCAGCTGGGGTGAAGTGCACGGCAAGAACAGTTCATAACTGGCTCCTAGAGGAAGGACTCAAGTCATGTAGAGATAGAAAAAAGCTAGAAAAAATTTGGTGCTTGGAAATTCAGAGACATGTTGTCAGTAGTTTATAGAATAAAAGAGCAATTTACATTTCACTCAAAATTATAAAGAGAAAAATCAGACAAACTGAAAATTTTGCAGTGGTCTCTTAATTTTTGCCAGAGCTGTAGATGTTATCAGGAGGTATTATCCTGCCTCTGAATATAAGAAGCCTGCTGAAATCTCTTAAGGCCCCGTCACACATACCGAATAACCATCGATCCCGACAACGATATGAATGTGTCAAGATCGCTGGTAAGTCGCTACTTGATCGCTGGTGAGCTGTCAAACAGACAGCTTCACCAGCGATCAGCACCCAGCGATGCCAAGCGGGCTCGTCGCTGTGTGCCTTAATTACCAGCGCGCTGATGCAGGGAGCACGCCCCTTAGAAACCCGATGTGTACCTTGGTTACCAGCTTCCTGCATCAGAGCGCTGGTAACTAAAGTACACATCGTGTTTCTAGGCGCTGGGCGGCGCCTAGAAACCCGACATTTACCTTAGTTACCTGGCTCCTGCTCGCTGGTCGTTGCTCTCCCACCTGTCACACGCAGTGATGCGTGCTGGCCAGCGGGAGAGCGATGACCCCAAAAAAGTCAAGACATTTCCCCAGCGATCAGCGATACCCCGCAGGGGAGTCGGTCGCTGATCGCTGTCGCACACAGTGATCTTGCTGGTGAGATCGCTGTGGCGTCACAAAACTTGTGACTCAGCAGTGATCTCGCTAGCGAGATCGCTATGTGTGATGGGGCCCTTACTGAAGGAACAAGATGTACGAGTCGAAAAACCCCAAGTGGCCAGTGTGAAAATTGTAAGGCTAGTTTCACACTAGTGTTTATTTCCTGCAGTGCATGGCGCCGCTAAACCCCGCCCCCTCCCGGCTCCCTGCCCACCTCATCCGGTCATCGGCGCCTACTACCGCACATGGATGCTTGCGATCTGCGGACCCTATCTTTAGCATAGGATGCACAGACCGTGCGCTGGCCATGCGCTAGTAGGATTTTAGTGTGCGCTGCGCACTTTTGAAGGTGCACCGTGCGTGCCAAAATGCAACATGCTGCATTCGGCGCACACCGGCACACCTTCAAAAGTGCGCAGTGCACGCTAAAATCAAATCCTACTAGCACACGGCCAGCGCATGGTCTGCGCACCCTATGCTAAAGATAGGGTGCGCAGATCGCAAGCGTCCATGTGCGCTAGTAGGCTCCGATGACCGGATGGGGCAGGCAGGGAGCCGGGAGGGGGCGGGGCTTAGCGGCGCCGTGCGCTGCAGGAAATAAACGCTAGTGTGAAACTAGCCTAAGATCACTATTTTTTTAAATAAAAATCATACTAATAATAATAATAATAATAAAAAATTTGAGCTTGGTACCAGTGTGGGTAAAGTGATCCTTGCCTGGTCCATTCATTGTGCTCCATAGGCAGACCACAAAAAACAAATGCGTGAATTTATGAGATATCCCATAGTGCTATTGAGATTACAAACATACCATAGGAATTGAAGCTTTCAGCTACTTGAATAGTCAACTTTGAATCCACGAGTTGCTAAATCATGGATTGGTATAGAAGCCTTCAATTTCTTAAGTAATGTAACTATTGATTTAAGAAAGAAAAAAAGAACGATTGTTATAAAAAGACAGTGGAATGAAGTTTAAATCTGTGATCATTCCATCTTCTGCAAAGTGAAAATAAACTTAAACTATGACAACTCCTCTCCTTTGCCTTATCTAGGCATCAGTTTCAAATTTTGGCAAAATTTGAGCCCAAGAAAATCGCATTAGTGAATGACTTGATCGTTTAGTTATTTGTTATACAGTAGATTAATCACAGTGAAGTTTCCAGTCTTTGAATTATTTTGGTTAATTATATTGATGCCTTTAGAGTATGATTAACACTTTGAGATAAAAAAGACTAAAAAGTTGAAATGCATATTATTATATTTTGTCTTGATAGTTAATAGGGGACAAAATATGTATGACCAATGAACAAAACTTTTGCACACATTAATCTGTCAGAAATAATTTCCCATTGTCACTGGTAACATTTGAGATATTATGATGAGGTGTTACATATTACATGATAACATACATGGAGTCTACGTCTCATGTGTTCTCTCCTTACCTTCCGGCCTAATCTCTAAGAACTTACTTCTTAGTATCCAGCCTTCACTGCTGACAGTAGAATCCAAGTCTCCTGGTAGATGTCACCTGTAAAAAGATTATGTCACAGTGAGACATTGCTGTATTTGTGTGCAGATCCCGTATCATTATTATCCAATTCTTAATGGTACGTTCTCCGCCGATTACTAGAGAATGGCTAATGGTGCAGTACTGAGCATGGTATTTTATGGCCTTGGCTCAGTGGGAAGGTGCCCTGGGGAGTCATTTACTCGCTCACTAATTAGTTGCCATCCGGTCTTATTTTTGTTATTTTCAGATACAAATGAAGATAATTTGCAATTGTCAATGTAATTGGATAATGAAAATGTAGCCACCTGGAACATGAAAGTCACCAAGACTAAGTTATGCTCATTTCTACAGAAAATCTGAGGGATTTTGCTCATTTTTGTCTTTGCTGATTCAAAGTTTTTATATTGTTTTATAATGCTGAATGCCTGAATTAATTTCAGAATTGCCTGACAGCTAATCAAATCCATTAATATTTCCCCATAAGATCTTAATTAAGCTTTAATAATACAATTTTTGGAAATCTATTTTCTCTTGATATTTTTTATCCACAAATATTTTGCCTATACAGTGTACTGTACATCATCCCCAAATCTGACCCTATCTCAGCAGCTGCTCTCCCTATACTATCTAAATCCAGAGCTGAATGCTCCGAGCAGGGTTGGGTCTGGTCTCTTATACCCCTGATGATGCTGTGCGGCCAGCCAATCACTGCACAACCACAACAAAGATGGCTGTGGTGTTTCATTGCCTGGAAGACAATCCCTGCATCGTGAACAAAGTCCGCCAAAAAAGCTGGATGGAGACCCGAGTTCCCGTCGAGTAATCCCGGAAATGCTCAGTGCTCATCGAGTACACCGAGAACCGTGATACTCGGGCAAGTAGCAACGAGCACGTTCACTCATCACTACTGAAGACAAGTTCTGAAAGAGTGCTGGCTGCCGGGCATGACAAAACCTCCAAAATGTGGAAGGTGAACTCCGGCCATTCTACCATTTTTGAAGACCAAAATGCGATAGGGTCTCAATCCAACCTCATGGCATTGATATTAAGTTCAAAATTCTCCTGCACCATCCTTTCTAGTTGTTCACAATGTGTCATTCTTGTACTCTGTTCTGCATATTTTGCAGACGTTACAGAGAAATAGGTCACAAAATAGACAGTCGCACTCAAAATGACTTGTTCTTGCAGAAAAATCTTTTTTAATTTTTTATTTTTCAATTCACCTTTGATACATTTAATGGCTCAATAAAAGTGCATAGAATTTTAATATTCAAAATAACGAATTCCTTGATAAAGTGCATATAATTACAATATTTTAACATATCAATTCATAACCACTGTCCAATCAAGTGCATATATTTACAATATATCAATTCAAATCAGTTCATGAAAATGACCCATAAAGTGTGTGTTAAATAAATAAAGAAATATATATATAAAAAAGTGCTGATGCAATATGACTTGAATTGTATAAAAAAATGCAATTTAATCACTATTTGTGCAAAAAGGTGCAACAATTGTGCAATGAAATCAACAAAGTTAGGACTTACATATGACTATAGTCGAAAGAAGAGATCCAGAGATTAAGATTAAAACAGTGCAATATTTTATTAGTACTATTTAAAATTTAAACAATATTGAAAAATAATCAAGAGTGCCCAAAACTAGGAGAGACCTATACTATGTGTTTAATATCCGGCAACTTATACACAATTACTAGTTATACCACATCACATAATTAATTAATATTACATCACTATGTGTCAACCCAGAATAGATAGAAAAAACACTGTACATTGACAGGGAAGGCAGGTAAATGGTGAAGGGCACAGTAACACTGACAGTAGCGAGTCTCTCCTCACCCCGACGCGCGTTTCACATCCAGCTTCTAGAAATGCATCTAATAAGTACAAAAAAATAATAAGTCCATGTATCCAGTGATAGTGCAAACAAAAAAGAGAGAAAAGCTATAATAACCAATGCCAATATGGTCATGCAATCAAATCTAACCCATTTATATCATGATAGTTCATAATGTATTGATAAATGAATAAGTTTATAACCCATACATTCTTCTGATGTAATTACCTTAAACACCCGGGAGCCCACCACACCAGACGCACATTTCCCATGGAAATGCTTTGTTGTTTGCACTATGCCGGTAAAACTGGATACATGTATTATTATTTTTTATACTTATTAGATGCATTTGTATCTGTATAGAGTTGTGTGATGGATTTATTATTGAAGGGGTACTGTAATACTAGTACCAATACTATGGACTACATTGTATTAGTATTTGATCTTTTATGCCCACGTTATAACAATAATGACCTACTTTGATATTACCCGGGGTGCCAACCTATTGTTACTGTACCTGTGGCATCTTTCCTATTTTTTAATTAATATTTTAATGAGTTATTAATAAAAATAATAAGTTTTTACTATATTTGCAGTATCTTAGTCGGTTTCTTGGTGTTATATATGGTATATTGGCTATATATGGCTATATTACCCTCACCCACAAAGCCCTCCATAGCTCAGCACCACCCTACATCTCCTCCCTTGTTTCAGTATACCATCCTACCCGCGCCCTCCGTTCTGCTGATGACCTGAGGTTAGCATCCTCAATAATCAGAACCTCCCACTCCCGTCTCCAAGACTATACACGTGCTGCGCCAATTCTTTGGAATGCACTTCCCAGGTCAATACGATTAGTCCCCAATCCCCACAATTTTAAGCGTGCCCTGAAAATGCTTTTATTCAGACTGGCCTACCGCCTCAACACATTAAATAATCTATCCCTGTGTGGCACAGCCAAAAGTTTTACCATAACCAGGTTCCCCGCATCATGTTCCCACATGCTTTATGCATCCATTAGCCCTCTGTGTCTGTACTGTTACACACAACACTATGGCTGGACCATACAATCAGGGCAACTGTTACCACCCACCTTTCGTGTCTCCCTCTTTCCTCATAGACTGTAAGCTTGTGAGCAGGGCCCTCATTCCTCTTGGTATCTGTTATGATCTATGTGATTATTGTTATGCTGTAATGTCTATTGTCTGTACAAGTCCCCTCTGAAATGTAAAGTGCTGCGGAATATGTCGGCGCTATAGAAATAACGTGTATTATTATTATTATTATTATTATTATATTATTATCTGAGCTGTGATTGTTGTGATATAAATTTGGTGTCCTGATATTGCATATGAGCGAAACAGGTCGGTCAAATTCAAAAATAGCCGACTTTCGCTAAAGTCAGGTTTCGCCGATCAAAACCCGACCATAGCGTGAGGTCGGCCATGAGGTCGTTGAGCCGAGCGCCAAAGTTGCGTTTCAAAAAATGCTTTCAGCGCCTTTTCTCAGCCAATGATGGAGGACGCACACTGTGGGCAACGCAATGACATGCGCAGCAGCCAACACCATCTTAGAGAAGGGCATTGAAGTGATTGGCTTGCTTTGTGTGTCATCACAGTGGGTATAAAAGGCCGTGACCGCCGACTGTCATCTTACTTCTGCTGAACTTAGAATAGGGAGAGGTTGCTGCTGCTGCTGCTGATTCTGAACAGGGAGAGCGTTAGGCAGGGAAGAAGAAAAGAAAAATAACTTCTGCTGCTAGCGCTTTTCACTGTACAGTTACTATGCAGTGAATGTGGAGGATTTTAGTTGTGTGCAGCAGCGCTGGTGGTGATTATGCTGCCTTTTAAGGCTACCTGCTAGCTGCATTGCTGTGTGCACACTGCTGTTCAAACTGCTTTTTCCAAAGCACTCCAACTTTTATTATTTTGTTCTGCTCAGTTACCGAGCATTCATTTTTTCACACACCACATAGCGGTATACGCTCCTCACACACTACCATGTATTCCGGCTGGTATCACGGACAAATAGAAGCTATCTGGGTGTGACTCTGGAAAAACAAGCTGAGGAGATTTTCCATTTTTCCAGACCAACACCTTATAGCGCTGTCCGCCTTTCAAAAAGTTTCGTATATCTTCTGTTTGATTATGGTCAAAACTAGACAGGGACAGCGTGTGTCAGTCCTTATACAAATAGATGGAGATGAACAATTTTCCATACACACCGTATAGCGGTGTATGCTCCTCACACACTACCGTGTAACGCCTTGTATCACGGACAAATAGAAGCTATCTGTGTGTGACTCTGGAAAAACAAGCCGAGGAGATTTTCCATTTTTCCAGACCTACACCTTAGACAACTGTCCGCTTTCAAACAGTTTTGCATATCTGCTGTTTAATGACGGTCAAAACTAGACAGAGACAGCGTGTGTCAGTCCGTATAAAAATAGACGGAGATTAGTGTTGAGCGATACCTTCCGTTATCGGGAAATATCGGATCGGATTGGATCGGACCGATACCCCAAAAATATCGGATATCGCCCCTTCCGATACCGGAAACCAATGCAAGTCTATGGGACACAAATATCGGAATGAAAATATACCCTTACTTTCCTTGTAGGTTAATTCTACATGAAGGAAAACAACTAAGAATAATGTAGAATGTATTGGGGGAGGTGGAGGAGACATTAAAGGCATAGAGGTTTAGCCCAATCAAATGGAACAGCAGGAATTAATTTTTTTTTAAGACGTTCAGAGTTACAAAGATATTGACTATGTTGTGTAGCAATAGAGGGAGACATTCAGAAAAGGCACATGTTGGCGGAATGTTCGAACGGAGTGCTTCATCTAGCTTGGAGGTTGACTGAGCCCCTGACCTGGAGGACACGGCATGGATGCGGGCACCTGTATGCACAACAGACTGTGAGTAAAGCTTTGGAACTACATGCCCTGGTGTCCTCCAGTTATTCCTGCACCAACACACTCAGCAATGCTACATCTCTGTGCCTGGCACTGCCCCATCTACGTCTCTTCACTACCTCTCCATCTACACTGCCCTGGGACTACAGCCTTACCTGTGGAGGGCCACAACATCATTGCTGCACCACACCATCTGTCCCAGAGGATCTGTCTGCAGCGTCAGCTTAACACCTTCATTGCCGAACACCACAGGTGGGGTCACGAATCATTCACTCATAAACTTTAATTATCATCCACACGTTCAACATTTCCTTTTTACAATGGATGCCCAGGGCCACGGACTGGGTCACAGCTACAGTGACATCTCCCATTGAAACCAATGGGCTCGGTACCAAGTACCCCACCAGCCCTGGCGGGTGATCCAACTTGGCGGAAATACATAACAGAACAGGTTGTCCGGGCTTTTCACATAATCTCAGTGTATATCTAGGCTGCAGAATGCTGACAATAAGTAATTTACCTTCTGTGGCTAGTCTGCACGGTTTCCAAGATATCATCTCTTGCTTCTAAGATAAACGTCCAGGGGGGGGGTGTTCTGGCATTGAAATGAGAACTGGTCATTTCCTCCTCCCTCACTAGTTTCACTTTCCATAGATCACTGTTCAGCGTGTGTCTGGGGGAGGAGCAGCTGGGTGGTCTGCTCGTAGCCAATCACAGTCATGCCAGTAGTTAACATGCCTAACATGCATAACAGGATGTGCCCACACTTCTTAGGATTCCTCATTGGCTGAACAAAATATAACTGGTTCATTGCATTATGGGAACTTCCGATTCCGGTATTCGATATTCTATAAGTATTGGAACTCAGTATCGGAACTCCGATACCGTGAATATTGGCCGATACCCGATATTGCAGTATCAGAATGCTCAACACTAATGGAGATTGACAATTTTCCATACACACACCGTATAGAGCTGTCCGATTCTCAAACAGTATTGTATATCTGCTGTTCGCATTACAGTCGCATCTATACAAAGTCAGCGTGTGTGTGTGTGACACTCCATAAATACATATACGAAGATTGTTAGTTACACAAAAAACGTATACAGATGTACACTTCTGATACAGTTCCGTATATCTGCTTGTTGGATTACGGTCAAATACATACTGTGAGAGTGTCTGTGACTAACAAAATATATACGTAGATTTAATTTTTTAATACACATTACACAGGTGGACGCTCCTCATACAGTACCATCTCTCTGCTGGTATTTTTGGTACATTTTCCCAAACATGAGGAAGTATGGTGGAAGAGGCCGCGTACGTGGGCAGGGGGGCGCAGCTGGTACTGATGGTGGTGGTGCATCGGCTGGTTCTGGCAAAAGCACAATAGCAGCTAAGGCAGGAGGTGTTGAGCCTGCATCATCGCCTGGCCAAAGAAGGCCTGTAAGGTTCCCTTTTCTTGGAGTAGGAAAACCGCTTTTAAAGCCGGAGCATCAGGAACAAGTTTTGGTGTACATTGCCGAAACAGCCACCAGCTCTATTGCCTCCTCTTCTGAACGTTCCAAACCTGCAAGCACGGAGTCGTCAGTGCAGGGTTCTGGTCAGGAAAAACACCTTTCCTTGTGTCCTTCACCCCCACCAAAAGTTAAGGATGCGGCAGCCCACACTTCAGATTACTCTATGGAGCTCTTTTCAAATACCATGCCTGAGTTATCAAGTCAAATCCTGAATTCCCCAGTCCAAGATGAATCTGACATGGAGTGCCCTGATGCACAGCCACTGCTAGATGATTCTGATGGTACATTGACCCAGAGCACTACATTGCCCTCGCAGTCTATTGAGCCAGAATCTGACCTTGATGAAACTCAGGTGCCCCTAGACATTTAATCAACATGCACTTGCAAGCGTGGATGGACTACAAAGCCGCAGGTAGCACATGTGCACCTGCTCCGACTGAAGGTAGCCAGCAACGCTCCATCGCTTCCCCCACTGTAAGACCACCGCCACCGTTAAGCACACCACCAGCACTAGATGTGGAAGTGTCGTCGCAAGGCCAAAGCACTCAGGGAATCACAATGGTTTTGCAACACAACACTGAATCTAGGCCATCACCACCAATACCATCACCAACCTCTCTCACTCCGTCCGGTCCACTGCTACTTCCCCCATATGCAGCTCTCTAGTCCAGCTCACCCTACCAGACACTCTGAGCAGGACAAGAAAGTACTCATCCTCTCATCTGTGTACACTGTGTTTGAACGCCTACATTGCCAAACTAATCTAATTAGAGATGATGCCCTATCGTTTGGTTGAAAGCGAAGCTTTCCGCGAGCTCATGGCCTAAGCTAAGCATGGCCAGGGCCGTTACATGTCCATCACTGGGTTAATGTGGTGGATGCAGGCTCCACAGGGGACAGCGGCGGTGGAACACTGCTGCCTAGCCCACAGTATAGGAAACAGTTGCCTGTAGACTTTCAACCCTCCTCCTCCTCCATCAGTGAAAGCTTGTCCACAGAGCGCAGTCGCACAAGCACTCCATCCGCAGCTGGCAGTGTTGCACACAAGGTGTCCCACTATCGAATAGCTAGTGGTAAGCGTCAGCAGGCTGTGTTAAAGATGATGTCTTTTGGTGACAACAGACACACCGCGGAGGTACTGGCCAACTACTTGCAGCGACAAACAGAGTCATGGCTGGTCAGTCTACATCTTGAGGCAGGCAAGATAGTCTGTGATAATGGCTGGAATTTTGTGGCAGCCATAGCCCGTGCAAATCTCACACACAAACCTTGCCTGGCTCACACTTTGAACCTGGTGGTGCAGTGCTTCCTTAATAATTTTCCAGAGTTAACATCCCTGCTACATAATGTGCGAAGACTGTGCTCGCACATTCGTCACTCAAATGCCCACTCCACTCGTATGCAGAAGCTGCAGTGATTGCTCCACCTCCCCAAGCACCGCCTAATCATAGACGTTGCAACAAGGTGGAACTCCACCCTGCACATGGTTGAGAGGCTGTGTGAACAGAGGCAGGCTGTAATGCATTTGTGGGAGGATACACAGTTAGGCAGTTTGATGGAAGACATGGAATTGTTGGGTGTGCAGTGGTCATAGCTGAAAGTCCTCTGTAAAATCCTTCAGTGTTTTGAGGAATGCACATTGCTGCTAAGCGCAGACGCCATCATAAGCATGAGCATCCCACTTATGCATCTGCTCATGCAAAGTTTGACGCACATTAAGGATCAGGCATCTGCAGTGGAGGAGGCGGAGGGAAGCCTTGATGACAGTCAGCCATTGTCTGGTCAGGGAACTGTCCTTGACGAGGTGGAGGAAGAAAAAATGTTCTCAGGGGGCTAGAGAAAATGTTGGTGTTCCAAGGTCAGGTACAAGGTTTTTGTGTGACTGGAGGGATGTGGATTTGCCAGAAAGTGCTCCTCTGCCCAGCAGTGGCAGTGCAGCATTGACACCTGGAACATTGGCCCACATGTGCGATTATGCCTTGCAGATCCTAAAAAGGGATCCCCGCATTGCCAAAATGATGAGGGATGACGACTACTGGCTGGCCAGCATCCTCGATCCACACTACAAAGGCAAATTACACAACATCATGCCACAGGAGAAACTAGAGATAATATTGGCTAACAAACAAGCAACTCTGGTAAACAGTTTGTTTGAGGCTTTCCCAACACACTGCAGCGTTGCTGGTTCTCCCACCAGCCGTACTGGTCGCAATGGAAGAGGTTTTCGTGTTGCACACAGCTGAAGTGGCGTTGGAGACAAGGGTTTAATGACCATGTTGTGGAATGATTTATCAAGTACCGCTCACATGACTTCTAATACTGCATCGATTAAAAGTGACAGGAGACAGCAATTGTCAACTAGGGTTACAAACTACTTCTTCTCCCTTATCGATGTTCTCCCTCACAGGTCATTCCCCTTTGACTATTGGGCCTCTAAACTGGACCCCTAGCCTGAATTGGCACAATATGCCTTACAGGAGCTCGCTTGCCCTGCTGCTAGTGTGCTATCTGAAAGAGTCTTCAGTGCTGCTAGATCAATCCTGACCGAAAAAAGGACACGGCTGTCAACCCAAAATGTGGATGATCTAACCTTCATTAAAAAGAACCATGCATGGGTTTCAAAGGATTTTGTCCCACCTTCCCCTGATGACACATAGGTTGCCAGAAAACTGCCTCGCTTTTGTCTTCCTCTTCCTCTGACTTGCCCAATTCCGCCCTTTGCAGCAAATGAATGTCCAGCCAACACATCAGAATATGCCATTTTTTAAACCTCCCTAAGTGGGCTGCCCACCCAACCCCCAATGGCTGGGGTCAACACCTGGCGCACCCGGGCAAGTGCCGTTGCTCTGAACAGGTGGATGGGCCGACTGATGGCCAACGGCACTGGCACAGGGCCCCTCATAGTACTATACAGTGTCTCTAATAGTGGGGGGCCCATTCACCGTCAGACACACCAGCGTACTATGAGGAGCCCTGTGCCAGTTCCGTCAGCCACAAGTGTGCACTCCCTGCTTGGTCATGGCCACAGCACTTGCAAGTTGCAATACTTACCTCTCCCTGCTCCACCGCTGTGTAGTCTGGGCAGTTAAATCCTTCACATGGACGGCCACTAGAAATTTGGAGGATTGATCGATGATGGTTAAGATCTAGCTATGGCCTGTCCTGCTGGCCTCTACCTTCAGATGATCAATGACTACCATTTGTAATGGACATCAACTTACAAGCGGATGCAGTGGTGCTTTATGATCACCTTTCACAGTTGAGATAGTCACAGACGTGTAACATTCCTGCCATCATTTTTCAATGTCTCCTCTCATGCCAATCCAATAGAATCGCCTACGGCCTGTGGCTTCTGTCTTTTGCACTCCAAAATGACCAGACACATTATGATAGGCAGTGAGGGCCATGTCTACATCTCTCCCTGTGATCACAATTTGATGGAGATGTGTAATGGTGATGTGATCCACGCTACTGCGATAAAGCAATCCTTTCTTCACATAGAACCGTTTTCGCTGTCTCCACAGACACAGTAATTTAGGGTTTGCATCGCCTCTGCAACATCAACCGGGAGGTTTTCCCGCGATGAGTAATTCCCAAATTTCTGCTAACACTCAACTTTCTGTCTGTACTTGTATCCATGTAGTTTCCAGTAGCTGAGAGTCTGGACTGTCTTACTGAGATTGAAATATATACGAAGATTTAAAAGTACCACAACACTGTATACTGGTGTATGCTTCGACTACCTTTCCCCTTTTCTACTTTTTAAATTCTGGTGTAATACATAGTGAGCCTGTGAGTGTTTGTGTCTGCCTAAGGAAGTATATACAGAAATTTACTCTTACCCCTAGACTGGATACACCTGGTATGTGCTGATACAGTACCTTTGTTCAAAATTTTTTATTAAGGTATTATCCATAGTGAGTGAGCATGTGTAGTTTACACTTTCTATATATATGGTGAATTGGAGATACCAATTTTTAACCTATACTCGATACAGCTTGTATCTTGTTATACAGTACCTATGTTCGACATTTATTATTATGGTCAAATCCATACTGAGTAAGCTTCTGAGAGTGACTAGGGGACTATGTATACAGAGATTACAATTGTACCCTATAATATATATACTTGCTATCATGTTGTCCAGTACCTTTTTTACAACATTTTTTATTATGGTCAAACCAAGACTGAGTGAGCGTCTGAGGGTGACTCCGGAAATATGTACCGATATTTCAAATTTGGCCAACACTGTATACAGCTGTACACTTCTGATACAGTAACCTTTTTAGCTATTTAGATTCTGGTGTAATCCATAATGAGCCTGTAAACGTATGTCTGTTACTCCGGCAATATATTAGGAGCTTTAAGATTACCCCAACACTGTATACAGCTGTATGCTTGTGTTACATTACCCATTTACAGCTTTTCATATTCTTGTGTAATCCATACTGGGCCTGAGAGCGTTTGTGTCTTCCTCCTGAAATGTATACGGAGATTCAGAATGTTTACACTATAGTATATATACCTTGTATCTGGTGATACTGTACCCTTTTACAACTTTTATTTTATTGAGTAATCCATACTGAGCCTGTGAGTGTCTGTGTATGACTCATGAAATATATACGGAGATTTACTGTTATCCCAAGACTGTATAGAGCTGTTCGCTTCTGATACAGTACCATATATCTGCTGGTATTTTGTGTCCATTTTCCAAAACATGAGGAAGTATGGTGGAAGAGGACGTGGACGTGGGCGTGGGGGGCCACCTGGTACTGATGGTGGTGGTGGTGCATCTGCTGGTAGTGCCAAAAACACAATAGCAACTAAGGCAGGAGGTGTTGAGCCTGCATCATGGTGTAGCTCTGGAAGGCCTGGAAGGCTTAATTTTCTGGGAGTAGGTAGACTGCTTTTTAAAGCCGGAGCATCAGGAACTGTTTTTGGGTTACATTGCTGAAACAGCCTCCAGCTCTATTGCCTCCTCTTCTGAAGTTTAAAAAAATGCAAGCACTGAGTCGTAAGTGCAGACTTCTGGTCAGGATCAACCCCTTTCCTTGTGTCCTTCACCCACACCAAAAGTGAAGGATGTGGAAGCACACACCTCAGATTACTCCATGGAGCTCTTTTCACATACCATGCCTGGGTTATTTAAAAATGGGGCCCATCATACACTGGAGCATTCCAAATGGGGGACATCAGACACTGGAGCAGCATTTACGGTGCCCATTATACACTGGAGCATTAGAAAAAGGGCCCATTATATATGGAGCGTTATTAGGGCCCATCCTACACTGGAGCGTCATCCATGAGGCCCATCATAAACTGGAGCATTATAAATGGGGCAGATCAGACACTGGAGCAGCATCTATGGGGCACATTATACACTGGAGCATTAGAAATGGGGCCCACTATATATGGAGCATTATTTGGGCCCATAACACACTGGAGCATCGTCAATGGGGACCACCATATACTGTAGCATTATGTGGAGCTCATCATATACTGTATGGAACATTATATGGGACCAATTATTATGTATGGAGAAATAAATGGGGCTCATTATTCTGTATGGCGCACAATGCGGTGGCCATAACACTGTATGGAGGAATATACTGTCCTTTTTTTGAGCTATTGTACAATTTAAAATAGATCAGTCATGTCATGTAAGCAGTGAAGTATGTGTCATTGTACTATACCTATATTTCTGTGCCGTATCAGTGCATCATGAGTTGTGGTATGTGTTAAAGGGGCGCACTGACACTCTTTGGCCCAGGGCCCACGAAAACCTGGAGCCAGCCCTACCCCCCCCACAACTTTAGCCAAATAAGCCCCAGTTTTCAATGCGTAACTATTATTATGAAGTAAATTAAGGTTGACAAGCTTCAGTAATAAGAATTGATGTTTTTGGCATTGAAATGGGCACTGTAGGTGTTTACTGTCCTCCACTCACTGCCGACTTTGCTTCCCCATTGACTTGCATTGAGTTTCGTGTTTCAGTCGGCCTCTGACTTTTCACGATAATTGGCCAATTTCATGAAACCCAACTCGACAATAAAAAAGGCAAAGTCGCTCATCTCTAATGACTAGTGATGTTTGCTGATATGCTAATTATGCATTGTGTTATGGATTCAGTTTGTTGACTTCAAAAGAAGTGAGGGAAAAAATATGGGAATAGATTAAATAATCAAGTAATGCTACTTGATCTCATCACCATTGTTCCCCTTATCTGTGATCCTGGACTGAAGGACACTTGTTAGATCTAAAAATGGGTTACATACCTCTGTACAAAGAGACAGAGTGAGAGAGACAGCCCGAGATTCTACAAAGACATATACATCCAAAGGAGCAGAGATAGGACAGCAGCCAATATCATGGCACCATCATGAGGGACACAGATCTACCATTCTACAGGAAACAACCTAGGAGATTTCGGCCATGGTTGGAAGAATACAAATCTTCTCCATTGATCATCGCAGAACCATGGATACGCTTGTAAAAAGCCAGGATTGGGACCCGCTGGTCGCCTGGCTCCATGGAGATATTTAAAGAAGTCAGGTTGTGATCTTTGGATCAACTGGCCTTGTACCTTGTATGGACTCAATGGACTGTCATGTTCCTACCCTTGTCGTTACCTCCCCTCTGTGTGCGTGCCACAGGTGAGTTGGCGACCCTGGGAGCTCTGAAGTAACAGCTGCCATTATCCTGGTGAGACAGCAGAAGGATGAGTCTATGTAATGTGCACCATCTTTGGATATTTTTCTGGGACTGTTCTATGTGCTATCTGCCTGTTTTGTGGTTTAATAAAGCTTTGCCACACTGTTTTACCCTCACCCTATGTCATCTGAGTAGCGTTACGCACACGTTAAAAAGAGAGCGGGCATTCGGCGGGACGATCCCTGGTCCTTTCGGTTTCGGCTAGTGGACCTGGTGTTAGAATCTGTTCAGTTTGTGACTATCCACCATTTTCTTGTAGTGTTCTGGCTGCTGGCCTTTTTCCCCTGGTGCTGGGTTTGTCTTGGGTCAGGTGATTGTATCACCATTTATTAACCTGCACATGTCACCCATGCCTTGCTGGACAAAGTGTTAATCCACTTGAAGTCTGGCTGGGAGCCTTGCTTTGCCTTCTGTGTGCTTAATTAGTGCCGTGCTGGGACCTCTGGTTCTGCTAGTCTTAGTTTCTGTTTTCAGTTTGTTTCTCCAGCCTTCTCTACTTTTTCTATTAGGACGTGACCCGTTTTTGTACCCAGTCCTTAGATCTTTCAGGGACACCCTTCCCCTATCTATAGGTCTTCGCTTGAGATTAACCTAAGATCATCGGTGGGTCTATTCACAAGGAATGGGTCACCCACTCCATCATAGGATATCAGCCTAGTCGCAGGGCAGGGTCAGTTTTCCCCCCTCCTACCCTAGTCCTGTGCCGCAGTACCGCAACAGTTTGTCCAGCCCGAGAAAGTATTAAAAAAAAAAACCTCTTGGATTTCTGCAATATGAACAGAGTTCAAGATCTCGCTCAAAGCCTGCAACGGTTAACGTTGAAAGTTTCCGGCTTACAACAGCACGTGAGTAATTGCCCAGGAATACGCCCAGAAGAGCCTAAGGTGAGTTTACCTGAATGTTTTCTGGTAAATGGCAGGAAATTTTTTCCTTTAAAAATGCATGTTTATTTTATTTTCAGCTTAAGGGGGCTTTACACATAGCGATTTTGTGACGCAGCAGCGATATCGCTACATGTGATACTTACCTCCGGCCGGCTACCCCGCTGGCTATCGCTGATCGCGTGAGATCGTCCACGTCCATTTCTCATCGTCGGCTTCCTGCTGACGCCGACGAGCGAGCTATGGACGCGGGTGGAAGATGGCGGTCATCGCTTCGTCTGAAAGGTAAGTACGACCGCCGAGCATCGCTACATCACTGGTGAGATCTGCCTGTGTGGCAGCTCACTAGCGACCATTTAGCGATGCACCAGCGATCCTGACCGGGTCGTATCGTGGTCGGCATCACTGGTACATCGCTAAATATAGACCCAGGTCTTCAGGGGCCGAATTACAGCATGTGGGGATTATTATGCCCTTATTGCCAGGGGAGCCGCAAGTTTGGGTATTTTCATTGCGTCCAGATGACCCTTGTTTGATGTCAGTAAAAGCGTTTTTTTCTGCTATGGGTTTAACCCCTTTACTCCCAAGGGTGGTTTGCATGTTAATTCCCGAGCCAATTTTAACAATTCTGACCACTGTCCCTTTATGAGGTAATAACTCTGAAACGCTTTCATGGATCCCGGTGATTCTGACATTGTTTTCTTGTGACATATTGTACTTCATGTGGTCAAATTTAGTTCATATAACGCGCTTATTTGTGAAAAAAACGGAAATTTGGCAAAAAATGTTGAAAATTTCGCAATTTTCCAAATATGAATTTTATGCCCTTAAATCACAGTGATACGGCACTCAAAAAACTTAATAAATAACATTTCCCACATGTTTACTTTACATCAGCACAATTTGGGAACCAACATTTTTTTTTGTTATAAGGGTTAAAAGTGATTTCTCATTTTTACAACACAATTTTTTTAGGGACCACATCACATTTGAAGTTACTTTGAGGGGTCTATATGATAGAAAATACCCAAAAGTGGCACCATTCGAAAAACTGCACCCCTCAAGGTACTTCAAACCACTTTCATGAAGTTTATTAACCCTTCAGGTGCTTCACAGGTATTTTTTGAATGTTTAAAAATGAACATTTAACTTTTATTCACAAAATAAATTACTTCAGGTTCAATTTTTTTATTTTACCATGGGTAACAGGAGAAATTGGACAGCAAAAGTTATTGTGCAAAAAATCGCATTGCATTCGTCCCAATGTTATTCTATGGGGCAGCTCCCATCATCCGATATTTTATCGGATCTTTTCCTCGGACCGAGACAATCGCAGCATGCCGGACACGCAAGGAGGCAGTGTGAAGAATCTGCTCCCAGATGTTCAGTGGTTATGCGGCCAGACCTCGGGAGGAGCAGGAGCAAATTAGTAAGTTAAATAATCCCCCAAAAATTCAACTGCACTGTAAAAATGTCGACACATAATTAAAAATCAAATGTAATATGCTCAATGTAAGTGACAATATGTGGCGTCATTGCTCACGTATCTTTAACAAATTACTAAGCCATTAATATTTGCATATTTTCAACATCTAAATTACACCTCCCTGACTGGTGGCCCCATTAATATTTTCAGACAAATATTGCAATCCTTAGCTAATTGCTCTTCCACCAAATGCAGTTCTCTCCTTGTTTTTTTTGTCGTATCTTAACCAGTATTTATCTTTTTTTTTTAAACCAAAATATAATAGATGTTCGCATCCATACATTACCACAGGTTTTTCTACATTTTGTTTTAAAGTAGGTTGGTTAGAAGGTCCTTTGTAGTAGGCCTCAACCTGTTACTCATTTTTGGAGTATTGGTGTAGAGCCATCAGAAATCGAATTCATATAAGTTTAAATATGGTTGCCTAAGCATATGTAAACCGTTGATAACATAGCCATATGTGTGGTCTTATGAAATCCTGTGCTTTGTTTTACATTGTAGTGACTGATGTGATGAGGCGTTGGCGCAGCTGTAGGGACACATATAGGAGGGAGAGACAGCTGAGGGCCCATAGTGGAGTGGCTGGAACCACCAAGAGGAAATACCTCTACTTCGACCGCCTACATTTTCTTGCTCCTGTGATGGATCTGAGACAGTAAGTGCAGGGTTTAATTTTGTACTTTGTATTTTCTCAATGCAAAATATTAATGTTTTTTTCTGTTTTTTTCATTGTAGCACCGAGTCAAACCTCACAGAGAAGGAGACGGGTTCTGACTCTGAGGTGGTGATAGATCCAGAGTCTGATGTTGCTGCAGCATCAGGCCCATCTGCAGGACTTCCCAGAGCCACACCCCCACCACCAAGATCACCACCACCAGAATCTGGTAGCCAGGCAGCACAACATGATGACCAGGGCAACAGTAGCAGCCCAGCCATGCCACTGGATACCTCTCCACAGCCTTCTGCCCTACCACGACGAGGCAGGCGCAGGAGTGAAAGAGCAGCTTCGGGAACAAGGATGCAGGTTGACCAAGGTGTCTTGGACTACTTGTCCACAGCTGCTCATGATGATGGGGAGGCTTATGGGCGCAGTCTGGCACAGTACTTGAGGGCAATTCCCTGTGGGTACAGGCTGCATACCAGAGGGGCTCTCCAAATTATTTTGGATGCCAGCACACCACCCAATAATCCCCGCACTGTGTTTCAGTTTTTGGAAAGGTGGCAGCTGTCAGATGAAAATCAAATAGATAGGCTGGTTGGACTTGATGTGACAAGTCAACCATCCTTGGAACCTGTTCCTCCTCCTCCTCCTCCGGCATGGGCGCCAACACCTCTGCCTCAGCCTGCACACATACACAATGTGGCTCCACAGGTCCAATATATGGGCCAGGGCGCACATGCCCAATATGGCCACTTTAACTTACCCAATGTTGGAGGGTGGCCCCAACATGGGTATGTTAGACATGGCCATATTGGAGGATATGGGCAATTAGGGCAGCCTTACCAGGACAACCCCCAGCAATTTCCAAATTACCCCTACCCAAACCCCCAAATAGATCCTGCCAGGATGCAACAGATGGCACAGCCAACTGGCAGCGCACAGGGGGACAGAGATGTGGCCCAGCAACCAAGGCCAAATGTCCAAACAAGACCCCCACCTTCACCACCCCCAACCTACCATGACTTGTAGGTTTTTCTTTTGACCTTTTTTTGGGGTTTGTGTTTTATACATTGTTTATTTTTTGTGTCGGCATGTTACCTACTAATGTGCTGCTAACATTATGCCATATGGTACTAATATGGTTATTTGCTTTCGGCATTCCAAAAAAAGAAAAACAAGTAATAAACTTGTTAACATTCACAATGTGTGCCTGTTCCTGTTCGTACATGTTCTGTAATGTGTTAGATACATCTAAAACACTAAAAAGTAGTCACAAAAACACACAAAAGGGCAAGCAAAAAATCTTTATGAGAACACAACACAACCAAACTACTACATAGATAAGGCATCATCTTGCCAGGGAGTAGCACCCTGAGGTGTAAGAAAATAAGTAGTGAACACATCACGTACTTTGAGTCCTGAAATTGGATGACGGGGTGGGATTACATGTGTCCTAGGCCTAGACACATTTGCAGACTCAACTTCAGCATCATCATGTGAGGGACAATCATGAATTCTTGTGAAGTTATGTAGGACCACACTGGCTTTAATAACTTCATTGACATTAGCTTCACTCAGCTGAATAGCGGACTGTAGGACCCTCCATTTGGCCGTAAGAATGCCAAAGGCGCACTCCACCAGTCGCCGAGCACGTGATAGGCGCAAGTTAAATATTCGACGCCGGTGGTCAAGGGTTCGTCGTGGATATGGCCTCATGACATGTCTGGTCAATTGAAACGCCTCATCTGCTACAAGAACATAAGGCACCGGTTCCAGATTTGAGTCTGGAAGCTGACGTGGTGGTGGTAGGCCCAGCTCACTATTACGCAGCCGCCGACCCACAATGGAACAATTGAAGACTCTGGAGTCTCCAGTTCTTCCATAGGCCCCAATATCTACAATTATAAACCTGTAGTGAGTGTCGACCAGAGCCAACAATACTACAGAAAAATATTGTTTATAATTATAGAATTGGGACCCTGAGTTCGGCGGCTTATGCACATGGATGTGCTTCCCATCCAGGGCTCCAATACATTGTGGAAACTGGCCCATGACCTCAAATCCAAGGAGATACACAAACAGTCTGCCATTTTGGGCTCCGGCATTACCACATGATGGAGTCTGGACCAGATTTCAGAGCATGTAGACCGGACAATGCCAGAGATTGTTGATTTCCCGATTAAAAATTCTAAATGCACACCAGCATATGAAAGGCCAGTTGAAAGGAAGCTAAAAAAAAAAATCCATGAGTACACTGCCCAAAACACAACAGATAAAGTTTAAATCACATTTAAAGTCTATCAATTCTAAAGTATGCATGGTCAACATTAAATTACATGCCTTGGCTAGGTTCAGTAATACACAAGCATATAATGTTTCTTGGGATATGTGCTTGAAAAAATCGAATCTAAAATGGCAATAATAAATAAGGTTCAAGGTCTGGAAATGAAATATGCTGTTTCACACATCATCAACATATTGCTTTAAGACATACCGTGTCCTGAAACGTGATACCAGGGCGCACAATCTCCCGCAAAAGATCAAATGTAGCAAGGCTCATCCGACAATATTGAAAGAACTTCTCCGGATGTCTATGCAGAGATGTATAGAGACGGTGGAAATGGCCCTTAGATATCCTGCGCACCAAAAGCAGATGGACTCACATTCGTCTATGCCTCCTCTGATCCACAATCACAGGGTATTGCTCACCAAAATGTCGGGATATAACCCAATAGAAAAGAACACGCTCAGTGGTGTTAAAAGTCAGCCTGTCTATCATGTTTAGCACAAAGCAGAGATAACAAAATCCAAGCACTGACTGTATGGCAAAGGTAGCAGGCTCCCACCTGTTGGTGAGCCCATAAATATAGGGCGGGATGATTATTTAAATTATTTTCAGCACTAAAAACCGTTATTTGTCCATTTTGTAAGGCTCCGATAAAAAAATCGCCAGACGGATGTCAAACAGATGCTTACATGCGAATAAAATCGTATCAACGCTGGAAAATCGGATCACAGACGGATCCATGGTCAAGAAACCTTTGTGCAATTTCGGACCGTAAAAATCGGACCGATTTTTTTATCGTTGTGTGTGCCTCCAGCCTAACCCTCACGTTCGTATTGTATTTTTACGGTCCGCAGGAGTTTCTTTTTCTGGTAGTTCTATCTGTCATGGTCATACTGTGGATTTTCAAATGATGGTGGACTGTGGGTCTGCACTGAATTTGATCGATCAACAATTTCTAGACAAGTATAAGATTGATTCTGTACCTTATCCTCCCCTTTTTCCTGTAGTGGCGATTGATAACACTCCTCTAGAGCATGGGTGCATTTCTCGAAAGGTCACCGGGTTTCCACTCACTGTAATTATGGAGCACCAGGAATCTTTAGATTTGTTTGTACTTGATAAATTGCCTTTTCCAGTTGTCCTGGGGTTATCTTGGTTAAAAATGCACAATCCTGTACTGGACTGGTCGTCAAATACAATAAGATCCTGGGGTCAGGGGTGTTATTGGAAATGTTGTGATGTACACATCGCTGCTGTGGTGAAAAATGAGCTACCTGAAGCCATTCAGGAATTCTGGAAAGTATTTCCTGAAGTTGAGTCACTAGCTCTACCACCGCATAGAGATTACGATTGCACTAGTGACTACGTCCCAGGTGCTACTTTCCCTAAGAGTCGTTTATTTAATCTGACGATCCCCGAGAGGGAGGCCTTAAAGGAATACCTGCAGACTAGTCTTGCTGCAGGTCATATAAGACTCTCCAAGTGCCCTGTGGCTGTGGGATTCTTTTTTGTCAAAAAGAATGATGGGGGTCTTAGGTCGTGTCTGGATTTCAGGGAGATTAATAAGATCACAGTGCGCAATCATTACCCCTTGCCACTAATTCCGGATTTGTTTAACCAATTAGTTGGAGCCAAGTGGTTCTCTAAGATTGATCTCCATGGGGCATATAATTTGCTGCGGATTAAAAAAGGCGATGAATGGAAGGCAGCCTTTAATACCCCAGGAGGTCATTTTGAGTGTCTAGTAATGCCTTTCGGCCTTACTAATGCTCCGGCGTTCTTTCAAAATTTCATCAACGACATTCTGAGGCTGTTGATTGGTAGGAGTGTTATCGTTTATTTGGATGATATTTTGATCTACTCGCCCGATCTTGAGTCGCATTGGCAGAGAGTCTGCGAGGTTCTGCGGATTCTGAGAGAAAACACACTCTTTGCTAAACCAGAGAAATGTGAGTTTGCGGTACAGAAAATTACCTTTTTGGGGTACATTGTTTCCAGTGATGGGTTTTAGATGGACCTGGTGAAGGTTCAGTCGGTATTGGAGTGGCCTAGACCTGAATGCTTGAAGTCAGTTCAGAGATTCTTGGGGTTTGCTAATTATTACAGAAAATTCATAAAGAATTTTTCTGTTCTCGCCAAACCCCTTACTGATCTGACTAAGAAGGGTGTCAATACTGTCCAATGGTCCCCTGAGGCTGTTAAGGCCTTTGAGCATCTCAAGGAGAAGTTTAGCTCTGCTCCTGTTTTGATCCAGACAGATGAGACTAAGCCCTTTCTGGTAGAGGTGGATGCCTCATCAGTAGGAGTGGGGGCTGTTCTGCCACAGGAGGGACAGGATGGGGTACATCTGTGGTGAATTCTCTTGATTTTACTTCTGAGTCGGGGCTCCCTCTGGTGGTTACTGCGGGTAGTGGAGCTGGCCGGGTTGACAGAAGTCTGCCACCTGACGACGATGATTGGAAATCAGGAGTTACTGACTTGGAGGATATAAGTGAGCAGGCTTCCCTCAGTTGCTGCTGGTGATTGGTATTTTCCTGTGCATTTTGAGGTTTGCTGCCTCCTGCCTGATCCTGCATTTTTCAGTTAAGTTGTTCGTTTGCTAATCCTTTGCATCTGATCTGGTTTTGCCTCTTTCTGCTTTGCTGTGAGGGTTCAGCGTGCTCCCTGCTGGGGCAGTGCTGGACCCCACTCCATATGTTACAGCTTGCGTCAGTTTGTTCAGTCACCTGTTATATTAGTCTATTTTGCTTTGCTGCCAGTTCACACCAGAATGCTGATATAGTGGGGGAGAGGTCGTGAGACCTCAGAGCTTTTTGTACATCAGACGTGTTGGATTTTTTAGGGTTTTTGCGTGATTGCAGACAGTGTCTTTCCTTTCCTATCCTATCTAGACAGCTTGGGCCCCATCATTTGCTCAGTCTATTTTCTGCCTGTGTTTGTTTCTTATCTTGTCTCACCGACAATATATGTTTGGGGGCTATCTATTTCTTTGGGGTTCTACTCTGGGGCAGTTTAGTTTTCACCTTTCTTGCTTTAAGCTTAGTTAGTTATCCGGCTTTGCAGAGAAGTCTAGGGCATCGTAGGTACACCCCACGGCTACTGCTAATTGTGTTGTTACGATTAGGGGTCTGCAATCTGCTAATGTACCTACATTTCTGGTTTCCTGGTGGCCTAGTCAATTCCTGCCATCCTCCTCTGTGACCTATTCATAACATACATCCCTGTGCGTTCTTTTCTAAGACATTTTCGGAGGCGGAGCTCAGCTACGATTTTGGGAACCGAGAATTGCTGGCTACTAAGCTTGCGTTTGAGCATTGGCAACATTTTTTGGAGGGCGCTAGACATCCTACACATGTCTTTACTGATCATAAGAATCTGATCTATCTGGATGCCGCTA